>NC_047672.1:5077500-5387500 GCF_011762505.2 Arvicanthis niloticus
GGTTCTGGTTTTATGTTGGCTCCTGACTTCTTGGAATTTCTGTTGTTATCTTGTTACTTCCTATTTGTTTCTTTCCCTCTGTTGTGTTTACTTTTCCTAACATCTTAAGTAAAACACTGTTTGCAAATTTTGTTTCCTGGCAGATGCATGCAGATAGACACATCCCTGAAAATTGCTACTTATTCCCACATTGACACCAGTGCTCTCATGGCTACTCAGCTCTTAGTACTATGCATCCTCCTGTTGCCTTCTTGGTTTTGTCTGTATCCCAAATTATTGTGTCCCATGGGCATCTGTTCGGTGTCTTTTCCTAGGAAGACATGGACAAAAGTCTATTTACCTAGGACGCACATCCATTATCTTCTAGCCTTTCTGAATACATTTGTACTTCTACCGTGAATTTTTCTATACCCAGAGTGCTCTCTGATAGCCCTCTGTCATAACTTCCCATTCCTGTAACATTTATTGAATATCATTGAAGATCTTGTTCCAGGTTGATTTTTTTTATGTACCTTTACCATTATTTAGCAGTTTGCAGATAGAGGTTTACACTTATAGTCCTACCAGCCGTATGCCCAGGAATGTTGCAGGTACTTTTTCAAAGTGAGTCTCCCCATGGGGGAGCTCATGTGATGGGTACTCATAAACTTAAGTAAGGAGTGTTTCTTTGGGCAGCACGTGATTGGTGTGCACTTTGTAAGTGTCATTGGTGAGGGCGGCAAGGCAGTGCTGCAGATTGACAATTAAAGTAGGTGAGAAACATGAAGGAAAGTGGCCAAAAACAAGCAAACAAACGCAAAAAAAAAAAATGGTGTTCTTCAACTTCTGTACAACTAAATGTCAGTCCTGCTTGCTTGAAAAATCCCTTAGCGTTCAGAATGATGACTGTCTGTATAATAAAAATGTAAATCATTATTGGGAACTTCGAGGGTCATCACTGCCTTCATCCCTTCATGGAAAAGCATCTTGGTGTGTGTTGTAAAAGGCTGTAATGCCTCTGTAGAATATATCTGCATGCAGATTGTCTCTTTAAAATGTGACTACATATATGCTAACAAACATGAGCTTACATTGTGTCTTGTCTTTCCTGTAGCCCAGAAACTAGGCCTCTTGGCACCTCCCCCCTTGCCACTGTCATCAGATGAATGGGAGAGAGTGAAGCAGAGATCTCTTCTACAAGGGGACTCCATGCAGCCATGCCCAATATGTAAGGAAGAATTTGAGCTCCATCCCCAGGTATGTAGCAGACAAAACTTTAAACCAGCCAGGCACTGCTTCCCTAGCAATAACCAGCCACCTAGTTCCACCTTCCTTGTGATTTTCAAATGAGAGAGACAGAGGAGGGGGAGAAGGAGGGGAGAGGAGAGAGAATGTGTATGTATCTGAATACCATCACTTGACAGTGTCCACTTACTGGTGAGTCACTTAAAGTTCGAGTATGCCATTTGCAGGAAAGAATGCTTTGAATATCTTTACATTTTTTAAGTGAGAATCCTGGTGTAAAGTAAAATCTTTGTTCGCACATCTGTTAAAATACAAAAGGTGGTTATCCTGGTTTGAAGAAAGCTCATGACCTGCAGCACAAACCCATTGCTCTGCATGCCTAAACTCTCAGCTGCAGAGAGCCAAGGTCATTCATGCTCTCAAAATGTGTGGAAAACTGATGCTTTCCCCTGGGGCTTTTGTATAGTGTGTAACTGTAGCTTCTACATGGTAAGAACTGAGACAGCACCTGAGAAGATCCGGCATACACCCAGGCTTAGGTCCCCCAAGCTTTATGGGCTATCCTGACTGCTCAGACTTGACTATGCTTCATTATCAACAAGGAGACTCACAGTCTTTCCACTTTTGCTCTTTGGTGATGTGAATTACAAAGATGCTAGATGTGCACTTTGCTTCTTCCTCGCCAAGAGGACCTGGTCTTATGCAGGACGTGGACACTGCAAAGATTTTAGTCAGCCCTTGAGCCACAAAGGTGTCATATGCAGGACAGCTTATAATTTAGTGCTGGAGTACAAGATCATTGAAGCTGCAGGGAATCCCCCAGCCTCAGCAACCCTGTTTACTGTGCTGTGTGTGCTCAAACTAGTTGGATGAAGAATGGGCATGTACCTAGCTCAGGCTGTACTGGCTGGGTTTGTGTCGACTTGACACAAGCTGAATTATCACGGAGAAAGGAGCTCCAGTTGAGGAAATGCCTCCATGAGATCCAGCTGTAAGGCATTTTCTCCATTAGTGATCAAGGGTGAGAGGGCCCATTGTGGGTGGTGCCATCCCTGGGCTGGTAGTCTTGGGTTCTATAAGAAAACAAACTGAGCAAGCCAGGGGAAGCAATCTAGTAAGTAACATCCCTCCATGGCCTCTGCATCAGCTCCTGCTTCCTGACCTGCTTGAGTTCCAGTCCTGACTTCCTTGGGTGATGAACAGCAATGTGGAAGTGTAAGATGAATAAACCCTTTCCTCCCCAACTTGCTTCTCGGTCATGATATTAGTGTAGGAATAAAAACCCTAAGACACAGGGTTTGTGTGCGCACTTCAGTAAATGTCATTTTGTTTGGTTAAAGATACTAACATTGTTGTGTTAATACTGCACTTAGTATTCCCACATTAGATTTCTTAGTTAAAACCAATTTTCCTGGGTTAGAGAGATGGCTCAATGGTTAAGAGTGTGTCCTGGCTGTTCTCCCAGGAGACCCAGATATGATTCCCAGCACACAAATAGTGGCTTTCAACTCTAGTTCCAGATCTTCTGACTTCCATGGGCATCAGGCATACAAGAGATGCCCAGACAACATGCAGGCAGAATACCCAGTCACATGAATGAGTGAATGAATGAATGAATGAATGAATGATTTCAAGATACTTTCAAGTAATTACTTATCTCTGCAGTAGAAGATACCATCTAAAGTGAGAACAGAACTCGTGTGATTCAC
The DNA here is from genome assembly GCF_011762505.2 of Arvicanthis niloticus. Classification (NCBI taxonomy): domain Eukaryota; kingdom Metazoa; phylum Chordata; class Mammalia; order Rodentia; family Muridae; genus Arvicanthis; species Arvicanthis niloticus. Next base: position 5,080,434 of record NC_047672.1, read on the forward strand.
AACAGGCCAACTCAGAAATTATGGCAGAATGTAAATGTCCTCACTTGTATAACAATCACCATGAACTGTTTACCTATAATGAATAATGTGGACCTTTCAAAATATAATATTCTAATGTTAGAATTATATAATAATTGTATTATTCAGAGCAAATTGATATCTGTTGATAAAATACTTTGAAATTTTATATTAAAAAGTCAATAACTGAGTACACAAATCATTTTAATACAATAGTTTATTAAACTTAATAGTTATTAAATTTGCAGGTTTCAGAAAAAGTTTTACGAGGCTGGAGCACATGGCTGCTCTTCTAGAGTATTAGGGTTCAGTTCCCTGCACCCACATGGTGCTCACAACCACCTGTAACTGCAGTTCTAAGGGATCTAATGCCTCTTCTGGCCACAGACATACATGCAAGCAAAACACCCATACACATAAAATAAATATTTTTTAAAGGAAAGATTTTACGTTTATGAGCTCTATTCTAAAATTCCTTCCTTTAATCCCACTTACGAGTAGAGAGTGAGCAAAGCCATAGGGGATGGTCATGAAAACAGGGGAGACATGCCTCTGTCCACTCACCTTCTCCACAGCCCAATAAACCTCCAGTGGCCAGTGGTCTAAAACCACTGTTGGGTGTGAAGTTTGAGTCAGAAGGGTGAAGTTTTCTTATGAACACACTTGCTTTCAATTTCAAAAGGAAAATGTAGTTTGTGTCCATAATGTCTTGCTATTTAAATGTAAGATTCTCAGAATTATGTCACAGTAAGCTGCAATTTTAAGTTTAGGAGTGTAATTTAGCTAAGCAAGGCTCTATCAAAGATGTTTGCCTATCACATCTCTGCTTATTCTCTTACCAAGACCACATGGACAGTTTCCTCCCTGCCCCACCCCATCTACCTAGCAATGTCTACCTTGGCAATCCTTTCACTAGCTTAATATCAAGTCTGATGTGGTTTTGTGGTATTGGGGTCACCGGCTTTGTCTAGATGATGTGTTTATGCTAAATTACACTTGTGAAAGTGACCAGCTGTCTGAATGTTACCTTCCAAGTATTCAGGCTGCTCTGTTAGCAGATGGGTTCCTAACCTAGGCCTCCTGTTCTCTTCTGCTGGACAGGTGCTGCTTTCCTGCTCCCACGTATTCCATAGGGTAAGTAATGCTACCCCAGGCCTGACCTCCCTCCCTCCCTCACTCATTTAAACAGCTCATTTGTTGATCCATGAGCCCCATTTGTAGTTAGAAACATGGCTTTAGGTTAGACTGCACCTCATCCTGTTGTGAAAATCATGGATTTTGTATGACACAACCACAAATGGTTGTCTAGCAGATTGCTTGCCTGCACATCGAAGCTGTTGATAGCTCACTTCCTGCTGGCTGTTTGCTCAGCAGTCTTACACCTAGCATTTGACCTTCAGGCCACATGACATTCAGAGGTTTTTGAAGTCTTTGCATGCATGATCTCTGGAAAAATATTTTTGGAACAGGTTTCATGAGTAAGGTGTTAACATCTAATGAAACTACTTCATGATCTAAATTAGAATCTCAATTATAGAAATAGAGAAAATATAGAAATATATTTGAATCAAATTTGAATCAAATATAGAAATAGAGCACTGTAATTACATTAGAAGTAAAAATGTTGTTTATACTTGTTATGTTGTTTACTTGTAAAGTTTTAAATAAAGTCCTTTTCTTCAGGCATGCCTTCAGGCTTTTGAAAAGTTCACAAATAAAAAAACCTGTCCCCTCTGTAGAAAGAATCAATATCAAACCAGAGTGATACATGACGGGGCCCGCATGTTCAGAGAAAAGTGTGCCACCAGGTAAGAGGGGCTCAGTGCCCTGCAGAGGGGAGGCAGATGTTTGTAACTCAGGATGTGGTCATGATTACTAACCCAGAGGAGCACCAGGATATCCCAGGCTGGGAGGAATAGGCCAGCAGGAGATGGCTTAGTGGGTAAGAAGACCAACTGTTCTTTTAAAAGACCCAGATTCAATCCCTAGCACCTATGTAATGTGACTTTCAACTATCTGTAACTCTGTTTCCTGGGAATTGGATGCTTTGATCTCCATGACTACTAGACACACAAATGGACATAAATGGAAGCAAAACATTCATATACATAATAAAATATTTTTTAAAAATTTAAAGTAAGGCTATTAGATGGCTATCATTTCTCTATCTCTATTTTAGAATCCAAGCCTATTGGCGAGGGTACATCGTTAGAAAGTGGTACAGAGACCTGAGGAAAATGGTCCCGCCTACAGATGCCAAATTAAGGAGACAGTTCTTTGAGGAAAAGGTGGGTGTGTCTTATTACCTCTGCATGCACTCGCGCACACGCGCACGCGCACACACACACACACACACACACACACACACACACACACACACGGTCTGTATGAGTGAGCACCCAGGACTGGTGAAGCTACCGGCAGTGCCGCTCACATCACTCTCAGAGCTCCTTGCTCACTCAGTGGCCTCCAGCCTTGATACATGGAATGGTGATACTCAGATCAGCATTGCGTGCTGTTTAAGTCAGGCACCATCTGGTAAAGTAAGACAAAATTGAGATTTTACAACTCTTAAGAGGCCCCAGTTAATGCCTGCAACAACAGTGAAAATGAAGACCTCACTAACATCTTCCAATAGCTGGCTGGGCCTTGTGAGATCACCATTTTACAGACATAGACAGCTCCTGTCTGTGCTTGCTTATACTCACTTACCACTTCTTATGTTCACTTGGTGGGGTGTGGACGGTGCTTTTTTAACAGTTCTCTGTATCTCCACTTGTACAAAAAGGACAGTTGTTTTCGTAACCAACTTCAAAACGCCTTTCTCATGCCTGTTCCAGCATGGCAGGCCTAGCTAGCATGAGTAGGTGCTATAGGGCTCCTTTCCTGACCTGGGGTGCCGGTGTCACTGCTCGACTAAGAATCAAAGAAATCATAAAGAAACACATCATAGGCACTGAAATTTTATAGTTGTTAAAAACAATATTTTTTTCCAAGTTAATTTTCATGTACCTTATTTTAGGTTGTTAATGAGCTGTGTTTATGGTAACACTGTGGTATCCCTACATGACACTCTCAAGTCACTGAGATAAATTCCTCAGCCATACATGGTGCTGCAAATCTGTAGTACTAACATTTGGGAAACTGAGGTAGAAAGATTGCTTGAATCTGGAGCTTGAGGCCAACCTGGGCATCATAGCAAGACCCCACTGCATAAGCTTCTTACAGCCACGCTGTGCTACCGTCACTCCGACAGAAGCATAAGCTTCTCAGAGCCGCGCTGTGCTACCGTCACTCCGACAGAAGCATAAGCTCTCACAGCCGCGCTGTGCTACCTTCACTCCGACAGAAGCATCATTGACACATTTGGTTTAGCTCTTTGTTCTTCCCGTTTAGAATGATGAAAGCTAACAGAGAGCGTTTGTCTTAGTCAGGATTTCTAATCCTGCACAAACATCATGACCAAGAAGCAAGCTGGGGAGGAGAAGGTTTATTCACCTTACACGTCCACATTGCTGTTCATCACCAAAGGAAGTCAGGACAGGAACTCACATATGGCAGGAACTTAGAGGCAAAACCTGATGCAGAGGCCACTGAGGGATGTTGCTTACTGGATTGCTTCCCCTGGTTTGCTCATCATGTTTTCTTGTAGAACCCAAGACTACCAGCCCAGGGATGGCTCCACCCACAATGGGCTGGGCCTTCCCCCACTTGATCACTAATTGAGAAAATGCCTTAGAGCTGGATCTCATGGAAGCATTTCCTCAAGGGAAGCTCCTTTCTCCATAACTCCAGCTTGTGTCAAGTTGACACACAAAACCAGCTAGTACAGCCTTTAATGAAATAAATGGTTCCTTATTATCTGTTTTCCTAGTTATTGTCTTCTTTGGGCACAAGACTGAGTGACGATAGCCATATACTTTCTGGTCCCATAAGAGACTCATTTATCTCAGAGGAAGAAATGGAGTATCTGTGACCTTGTGTGTGGCTTTGCCCATACCTGGATGAGCCAGCCCATTTCAACTATGCTGTAACAACACTGATTATAAAGCAATATGATTTTTTCTAGTACCTTTCCTAGGCAATAAAGGCATGCAAACACACAACAACAAACAAACAAAAGAAAGCCCTCAATTATTTGTTATAAGCAATACAGTTATTAGAATATAATTAGAACATTTGACATGTGGTTGTTACTATGCCTCGGATTTAACTCAGGAAGACACTGAGTTTCCTTCAAGAGTGGGGTGGCATTAATTGTGATATGGATGCTAAGCTAATGGCATTGCACACTGCAATATGAAGTCAAAATGGAGTGTGGGTGGTGGCCAGAAGATGCCTGAGGTACTGCTTGCCCTAGCCTGCACAAAGCTCCTGCCTTTGAATATAAGAGGACAGCAGGAGACCCAAAGGCAGAAGCCACAGAGACTGTCTTCCAAGTTGGATTTGACCAAGAATTAAAAAAAAAAAAATCTCAAAAACCTTGAGCTCTCCTAGTTGAATAAGAAACACAAGCTATCTTTGTTTCTAGAGAGATTCCCTCGTCCTGGCTACTGTTGAAAAGCTCCCTGTTTTCCCAAATTACAGGATTCTTTCTCAAATACTGCCATTTGCAGAAGAAATAAAATTGGTTAAAAGTCCTGATCATTAACTGGATAAAGAGTATGTCTGTCTTCACTTCCTTGGATGGGCTGTTTCTCTTCCCTGCACAGAAGATAGCATGCTGGCTTCCCTTCCAGGTCTTTGCTCATTGGTCAAGATGATACCCTGAACCAAACCGGGAGAGGCACTTTGGGCCAGTTTATAGTTTTCCAGACATCTCTCTTTAGAGCTCAGTCTCTAGGGTGGAAGTTCTTCTTCCATGCACTGATGTCTCCTACAGTTGTCACCTTTCCGTGTTCTCCTGTGCGTTATATGCAGGGTCTGATGATCAGGGCTGTTCTCCCAGTCATTTTTAGTAACTAGATTTTGGTTTGTCCTGAGATAGAGTCTTCAGTTTGCTGCCTAGGCTGGTCCTGAATTAATAATTGGGAGTGTAAGCTGTGACTTCAAGCAACCACCAGTGAGCCAGAAGCCCTTTGTAATTTATTTTTGTAAGATTTATTTATTTATTTTATGTATATGAGTACACTGTAGCTGTTTTCAGACACACCAAAAGAGGGCATCAGATCCCATTACAGATGGTTGTGAGCCACCATGCGGTTGCGGGGAATTGAACTCAGGACCTCCGGAAGAGCAGTCAGTGCTCTTAACCACTGAGCTATCTATCCAGCCCCCACCTTTGTAATTTCTAACGTGCAATAATAATATATGACTTATAAGTTGAAGTCATTGTTTGCATTTGCAGTTTTAAGCCAGACCTGATAACTATTTCCCTTCCATATGTGGATAGTTAACGTATACATTAATAACTTTAGAAAGTCTATGCTTTATAAGGGAGTCCTGATAAGCAGGTGATAATCCCAACTACGTTATTTTTTATCTGTGCTGTTTTGACACAGTAGATTAACTCACATGGTCTGAGAACATGTGAAAGACTCAACGCTAGGTAGCTGGTTTCAGAACCCAGGGATATTATGGAAGTTTGTGAGGCTGTAGTCTGAAGCATAGGGAGCCTCAGTAGTGTCTGAGGGTGGCCCCGATGGCTCTGCTCCATGTCCCAAAATGTTTTCAGATGCTGAAAACATTTGTTATATCTTTACTTGCTACAAATTAACCCCACCATTGTTTTTCTTAGAGTTTTTTTTAAATTCTCCATGTAAGAAAATAAATTTTCAGTTTCTTTAAGAATGTCAAGGAAAACTAGAACCAGCCATAAAAGGAAAGCAGAGCTCTCTGCTCACTACCACCTTCCATCCTGCAGGGGAGGCCTGGGAACCGTTGCTGGCCCTCAAAAAACCCTCTGAGTTTTAGGCTTTATGAGTCTATTACAGTATCAATACCACTTTCCTGAAAAGAACAGCACAGCAGCAGGTTGTGTTCTCTTTGGTCTGAGTTTCTTGATTAACAACCAAGAACCAAGTATTTGCTGTCCATAGAGAAAAACAGTGGAAGTGAAAACCAAAACACTAAAGAAGTAAAAGCTGGGAGTGCACACACAAGATTGAAGCAATACTGAGGTTTCCCAACAAAGAAAAGCCCAGGATGGAACAGATTGCAGCTGAATGCTACATAACCTTTAAAGAATAGAAGCAGTGACTTTTTAAGCTACCCTGTCAAATAAAAAGGGAAAGAGCATCACTAAACCCTTGCCTTCAGCCAGTATTACTTTTATTTTTAATTTTTACATAAGGATACAAAAAGAAAATTCCAAACCAATTCCTAATAAAATACTAGGCAAGCTGAATTCCATAGCATAGTAAAAAGATCATGCACCATTGTGTTATGTCTCTCTGCTGGTTATGATTACTGTTGCTATAATGAAACACCCATGACCAAAGCAGTTTGGAGGAAAGGGTTTATTTGGCTTATGCTTCATTGTCACTGTTAATATCAAAGGAAGTCAGGGCAGGAACCTGAAGGCAAGAGCTGATGTAGACGCCATAGAAGGAGGGCTGCTTACTGGCTTGCACCACTTGACTTGATTAGCCTGCTTTCTTGTAGAACCCAGGACCACCAGCCCAGATGTGGCACCATCCACAATGGGCTGGGCTCTCCCACAACAATCAGGAGTTAAAGAAATTCCCTACAGGTTTGCATGACCTTATGGAAGCATTTTCCCAATTGAGGCTCCCTCCTCTCCAGTGACTCTGACTTGTGTCAAGTCGACAAAAACTAGCCAGTATGGCTTCTGAATGATATAAGAAAATACCATTGGAAACAAAAGTCAGAAAGGTTTGTTTTGACTCCTGGGTTCAGAGGTTATTTCAGCACAGAGTGTCTGAAGGGGAAGTCCATCACAGCAAGAAATGAAGAACAACTGGAGAAGTTCACCCATAATGGCAGGAGCTTGGTGTTCACATGTTGGTAGTCAGATAGCAGGGCACAGACCCAGAATCAGATGCCACCTTCCAGGACTGAACCTAGTAGTGGGCAGCTTCTGCTGGGACACAGTTCCAGATGTTCCAGATGTTCCAGATGTCCCCAGTATCTTAACACAGTGACACCAGCTAGAGACCAAATGTCTGCTGGGACACAGTTCCAGATGTTCCAGATGTCCCCAGTATCTTAACACAGTGACACCAGCTAGAGACCAAATGTTCAAAAAGTGAACCTATGGGCCATAAGTCACATTCAAGCCATTATAACCATAATGAAGTTGATTAAATTAATTCTTTCAATGTAAAAGTGGTTCAACATCTGTAAAACAACAAATGCAATAACACATATGCAGAAGCAGAAATCAATTATGGATCATCTCATAGATAAAAGTCCTGAAGACACTCGAGAAAGAACAAGCATACCTTAACAGGATACAGTGCAATTATAAAAAAATTAGCCATCTTTATACTAAATGGGAAATCCCTCAAAACCTCTCTTCTAAAACCAAGAAGGAGACAGGGATAGCCACTCAGTATTACATTTGAATTCTTTGACAGAGTGATCAGTCAATACAAATGAAAGGAAAAACTAGGTACAAATGAGAAAGGAAGTCATCGCACACTTGGCAAATGGTACAACCCTGTTCTTAAAAAGGACACTAAAGGCTCCTTCAGAAAAGGCTTATGAACACTTTTAGTCAGGTGGCAGGATAAAATAGAAAAACTTTCTATATACCTATAACAAGCATACTGAGAAAGAAATGAAAACAATCCCATTAACAATAGCCTTAGAAAAATAAAACACCCAGGAACAAACCTAACCAAGGAGATGAAAAACAATGAAAATTTAAAACACTGAATTATTTAATGAAAACACTAAAATATGAAAAGACTTTCCTATACTCATGGAATGGCAGAATCAATACCATGAAAACTGGCCACCTTAGCAAAAGCAGCTTACAGATTCTGTGTAATATCTATCAAATTTCTGATAAAATTCTTCACAGGCTTGGAAAGAAGCCTTAAATGCATATGGAAGAACAAAATAGCCAAAGCAACCCTGAGCAGAGAGAACAATGCTGGAGGTATGACACCAGACCTCCACATACACTGGAGTTCGGATAACGAAATCAGCATGGTGCTGACACAGAAATGGCCAAGTGGACCAACGGGGTAGAATGGAGGACCTGAAATAAACCCACAGTCTACAGCCACCAGATGTTTGACAAAGAGGCCGACGCACACTGAAAACAAATCTCAACCACTATGCTAGGAAACTGGATTTCACATGAAACATTACACCGGGTCCCTCTCATCCTGTGCACGATTCTATTCCAAATGAAATGTGCCTTACAGTAGCACCTGAAACTACCAGAGGGAAGCATAAGGGAACCACTTCTAACATAGGGAACAGTTGTCTAAAGGGGACTCCAATATCCCTGAGAGTAATACTGAGAATGAATAGTGTTGTATGGAACTTAAAGAAACAATTGGGTGGAAAGACAGCCTACAGAGTGGGAGAAAAAATACTTGCAAACTATCCATCTGACTGTGTTTAGGCCATATAACAAGCAAACAGAAAGAACCAAAAACATACCCAATCATACCCAAGTGAACCGCAGAGACAATTCTCAAAATTTAAATTTTAACAAAATGAAAAAACAGCCACTGTTCTCAGACAAAATTAGGGAAATGGAAATCAAAACTATTCTGATAACTTCTCTCCTCCTGCAGGGAATAGCTAGAATGAAGACGGCAACCACAGCACACTAGTAAGGTCTGAGAAATAAGGGGCTCTTACTGTTGCCACTGGAATAGTTAGTTACTGTTGCCCCCATTATGAAAGTCAGCATGGAGATTTCTCCAAAATCAATGTCAAACCGAACCACCATGCACTCACTCAGCTGTGCTACTCTTAGGCACATGCCCAAGTATCTAACCCTTAGAACAGACTTAGCTGCGCAGCCATGTTCACTACATCACTGTTCACAGCAGACAAGGTTAAGGAGCTATGTATACCACCAGGTGGGTAAAGGAAGAAAATAGGAAATGTGGTTGATATACCAAATGTGATTTTATTCTGGCAAAATAAAATTATGAGGATGGTTGGCTTCATATGCACTTTATTTAATAAGCAGTCCATTTAAATATCATTTAGTACAAAGTTGGAATAAAGTTCGGGATTGTCAGGTGATCACTGTTACAGATCCCACCAATTTTGCTAGCCCGTGTGAAGATGGACTTCTAACCTATTGGCATCCTGTCCCCCAATATTCAAGCAGGTAGAAATTCTGCAAAGTCAGAAGATGGTTCTGTGGATAAAAGAGCTTGCTGTACAAGTGTGAGGGCTTGAGTTCAAATCCCCAGAACCAATGTAAAAGCCAGAGAACAGCAGAGACATCTGTAACTCTAAATCGTCTATGAGGAGACAGGAAGCAGAGGCAGGAAATTCTGCAGAAGCTCTAGGGCCAGCGAGTTTGGAGCACAGTGGGGGCATTGGGGGTGGGGGCCTCTCTCAAGTGGAAGGCAAAGACTGACACGCAAAGTTTTCCTCTGACCATCACATGTATGACCTCCACTAATATCCCTACAAAAGTTAGGAAAAAGGAAAATGCAGCAACAAGAAAGGATAATTCAAAGAAAAGGTGATGAGGGATTAAACCATACTAAGAAATCAAGTATAACTGAGTAAATTTACCTATTATGAAACAAACTCTTGGACTGCATTGCTATAAGACATTAAATGAAACAAAAATGTTCAAAGTAAATTCATATTAAAAACTTAAATGAGAGCTGGCATGGTGGCCTACAACTGGAGGCTAACACTAGGATTTTGAGTTAGCATCTAATATGAAAAGTATTTTAAAAGTAAACCTTGGAAAACAAAGTGTATTTTAAAAGTAGACACTGGATGATAAAGTATCACCAGGTTTAAAACACTGAGGAGAAAGGCATCCCGATATATGGAAATCATGCTAAAATTGTAAGAGGCTCATATGTACCACCCAATGCCATTAAAGGCCAAAATGTAATTGAAATTAGTAAACATGGGAAAAAATTTAGACTATAACAGAAACTCTAGTGAGCATTCCAATTCCCCTAGAAAGATACCCACACGTAACAGCCGTTCCTAAGCCTGACCACCAGTACCAGAACTCAGATGGAGTCTGTTTAAAATAAAGGCTGTTTACTGTGGCTGGGGATGTTAGCTCAGTTGTTAGGCTGCCTGCTCAGCATGCAGCCAGCTCTAAACTCAATCTTCAACACCACACAAGCCAGGTATGACAGCATAGGCCTATAAGCCTAGCACTTAAATGGGCAAAAGACTGAATGTTTAAGATTATCCTCACCTACAGCCTTGGCAAGTTAGAGGCTAGCCTGGGATACATGAAACCCAGTCTTCAAAACAAAGCCCTACGTATCACAGCATGACAATATAGCCCTAGTTTGCTCAGCCATAGAGCAGCTGCCCAGCAGTGGTACAAGGGGACAGAATACACTGGATGTGTGCTGCCAATGCACACATTGTATAATGATAAAACGCCCAGAAATCACACAGAATTATCAAACTAGGTGTAAACATGTGCTAATTATTCGCTGTACGAGCACAGTGCTTAGATGTAAATGCCAGAAACTCTCCCTTCATAATAGTTCCCACTCTAAGCGTGAGGTAGCCAAGCCACAGAAGGACGTCTAATACAAAATCTTGAATAAAATGATTAATATTTATGGTGGGTTCATAAACATCTGTTTCTCCAGATGGGTTTAATGTGACTTCATAAGCTTGCCTATGCATCTCGAATTGTACAAGTCAACCTAACACTTACCTAGAAGGATAAGTGGAAGAGCCATCTTATGTTTGAAAAGACAAATCTTTGAATACTAAACATATTTGGTAGCTAAAGTCTCCATTAAGTAATGGACAACTGAGCCAGCAGTGGTGGCGCATGCCTTTAATCCCAGCACTTGGGAGGCAGAGGCAGGTGGATTTTTGAGCTTGAGGCCAGCCTGGTCTACAGAGTGAGTTCCAGGACAGCCAGGGCTACACAGAGAAACCCTGTCTCGAAAAACAAAACAAAACAAAACAAAAAAAAAGTAATGGACAAGTGGTGAAGTGTAGAAAGCCACATAGATCAGCATATAAAATCATCTGAACTGAGAATTTTAGTGCACTCACATGAGAAGGGCAAGAAGACATCACTTCATACCGTAAGCCACCAATGCTGCTAGGGTTTTGAATATATAAACACTGAGTGAAACTCGGGTCAAAGGATACTTCCTGGGCACACCTTGTTAGGTGGAAGGCATGAGCTTGTGGATAGGACAGAAACCACTACATCAGGCTACCAGGATCTGGGACCTACAACCTTTGGGTGTCTCTCAAGACCAGCAAGAAGGAAACCTGATTGTTCTGGGCACAGCAAAGCCGCCATCTTTATTGCTGATAAAACTATAAGGTTAGTGAAAGAATATTAGCTCACAGACCTATATAAATGTTTAGAAGTTCTAACCATTTTCGTGTATTTTTAAAAAGTTTTCATCACAGAAGTAAAATTAATAATTCACAGTGTAACTAGGACAACTGAGTAACAAGTGTTACAGAAAGTGAGTACTGTGGCCCAGCAGTGCATGTGCAAGAGACACTTGCTCAGCCTGAGGCACTGCACGCTGCGTTAGTAAGTTCAATATAGTTTTATGATAATAGAAACAAAAAGAAGTTTAATGTTTTCAATTTAATTTTTCAATAAAAAAATGTGTGTGCATATGAGTGTGTGGGTGTATTTGTTCAGGTATGCGTATTCATGTACAGGTGTGTGTACAAATAGTGTGAATTTGTGTGTGTCTATGAGCTTAGCCAGAAGCATGCCCTGTTATACTGGTCTCTACCTTCTTTCCTTGAGACAGGGTCTCTCCCTGAATGTGTGGCTTACTAGACTAATTGGTCAGCAAGGGCCAGAAATCGACCTGTCTCTTGGGGTTGCAAGCATAGGCATCCATGTCCAGCCTTTTACTCTGGTATTGGGGATTGAAACCAGGCCCTCATATTGGAGCACCAAGTGGCCTTCATCCACTGAGCCGTCCTCTTGCCCCAAAATACCTTAACATAAGGTTGTAAATAAATATGCTTTAAGAATTAGACAGTATATCTAAAATAAAAGTGTAACTGCTGGCCCTGGCTCCTCAGTATGTGAGAAACATTTTTGCAATTAAAGGTCCTCATTCCCTGAATCCCCATCCCTCTCAAGCCAATTAACCAATCACATCAGATTATAAAGTGTAGCTCCCACCTGTAGGATGAGAAATAGCTACTTCCTGCCTGTCGATTTCTGTGTTAATGAAAAACAGAGGCCATCTTGATGAGATGTGTTTACTAGCCTGGTTCCGGTTCCGGGGCACCTTTTAACAAAAGAAGCTGCCTTTGTAAACTGAGTTTCACTTTGTTTGATTTTGCCCAAGCCCATCTCGTTTGTCTGTTTTATTTCTGAAGTGTCCCTGCAGCTTGAACCCAGAAAGGCCTTCAAAAACAAAACTGTTTGCTAAAATTAAAGTCCAGCTTGAGGTAAACCAGGGTGCCTAGAGGCTGCCTGGAAGTAAGGACATTAAGGACAAATTCCGAAGCCACAATGAACAATGGCTCTAGCCGGCTTCCTTGGGTGAGACTAGCTCTGTGATGCAGTTAGCAGCATTCCAGAAATACCAAGTTTTTCTAAGAAGATAGGAGGCCCTATGTTTTTTCTGCTAACCCATCTTAACTGCACAAAACTTCAGATCAGTAATTAAAGTTCTGAGAAATCTGATTGAAGGTTTGAGTCAGAAACTGGAGATTTTAGTAACCGAGTTATAGTGAGGAACAATGTGGAGGTAGCAAACTGTCCATCTGTGGATGGCAACAGTTTTTTTAATCTGGGAACTACCACATATTTAAGATATAGCTCCCTTCTCACCATGAACAAAGAGTAATGTAAATTCACTTTTACAATTTTAGTCAAAAGATAAAAAAAGAAATTACAAGTTACTAGGAGAAATAAATCTGGCTCATTGCTGTCAAAGATGGGCAGACACTGCTTCAGTGGGTCCTCAGGAAAGTGGAAGTGGCAGCTGGTCCCTTCCCCTGCAGCCACTGTGATCTGTGCCTCAGTGGAAACCAGAATTAGAGATATTTTAAAAACAAAATATCATTTATCTTAGTATCATATAATAGTGATTAAAAACAAAAGACTTGCAGCACCAGAATGACAACTGTGCTTTAAAAGCTGACCTCATCAGATACTCTACGGCCTGAGCTGACATGTAGGTAAAGCCTCTGGTCAGTCTGCTGGGGAACTGGGCCCTAGATCCAACTACAGTCCTGTCATTAGAAAAGGTCTAATGAACAGAAGGCAAGGGGGAAGAATGCACTTGGGATCTTTGTCCTTGAATGTGCCATGTGCTCAGATGAATGTTTTCAGTACTCTGGATCAGGTTAGCTCAGGCCGTTCTGATTTTATAATTTGTCTTGCTAAAACATGGTTCTATGGTTTCCCCTTCTGTTACTTGGAGAGTTAATGAAGCTCTTTTCTTCTGGTTTTATCCATCTAAATTCTACAAACACAATGTTCTCATAAACTAAGAAGTTCTCTTCTCAAGGTGGTCTGGCTTTAAAGTATCACAGGCATGCTGCTAGCAAAACAGAAGCAGAGCAGAGTGGTGTAGTGTGACAAAGCAGGTTCTTTTAAGCACACTGAACTTTTGTGGTAAGAACTGCAAAGGTCAGGTGTTAGGTTTTGTACTAGTGAGTGTCAGGATTAAAATTCAGCAAGGGAGTGTTGGACCTGTCTGGCTGATACAGTAGGCTTGATACACTTACTTGCTTGGAAACTCAGATCAAAGGACCTAGAAAGGTTGGGGGTTTGGGGTGGGGGGGAAGCTGATGTGCTAATTCCTCAGCAGTGTGTACAAAAAGCCTAGTGTGGCCCAAAGTGCAGTGGCCACTCCTTGGATGCCTTTGATCCTTATCTGGAAACTTTGCTAGCATCAGTCATATAATTGAGGCATGGTCTTTTATTGTTGCAATTAAAACTTTCCAAATGCACTATGTTATCTCTGCCCCAGCTAAAGTCCAGACCATTGTTTGAGAGGTGAGGCTAACAATCCGTCAGATGCTGGACTTGAAGGCCCAGCTCTCACACACCCCCAACCTGTGATTTCTCTAGCTTTTTCATTTCCATCTCACCAAACAACGTAATGGTCCTGAAGTTTGTTCATCCCTTTGACTTCCTTTATCACATAGAGATGGCAAACATTCTGTTGCTAACTTGAAGTGGCTCCAAGCCTGGAAGGATATTAAACCAGTAAAAGCTTATCAGCTGATGCATTGAGATGCTATAAATTCCAGGCTTTTCATTTTGCTTTTGAGGGTGACCCTAAGTCAACACATTAGTAAGCAATTTGCTGACATGAGATGGATCACTTAAGACTCTCCTGAGCAGACAGAGTTCACCTAAATGCTTTCGTTGGTTCTTTTTTTAAAAAAAAAAAAAAAAAAAAAAAAAAAAAAACAAAACATTTAGCCAGTATACTGTTTTCAAGTGACCAGTAATTGCTTTACATATCAAGTGCCTGGATTCCTGGTTATTAAATTTATCAAATATCCAAAATAGGAGACTTCAAAGAAAAAATGTTAAGGTACTCATATTTCTAAATTGAATTTTTATATTTTACCTGTTTATGTGAAATTCATAATATTAAGCATTAATTTTAAAAACTAGAACTAAGTTCACATGTTTTTCTTGTCATCCTTGCCCTTTGAATTACGAAGGTTATTAATTAACATAAGAAGTGAGGATATAAGAATCTCTGAAAACAAGAATTTGGCATTTCAGAAGTATTTAGTAGTTGCTTTGGATTGATTCGAGTGAGCATTCAGTAAATGTGCGTTGACTTTGCCTCACGTATCACTCTGCTGCTGACAACTGCTCGAGCCCTGCAGAGACTGCTGTTGCCGAGCTGAACACTCAGACTGTAAAGAGCAAAAGCATCCTTTCTGCTCCTCCAGAAACACCCGAGAGAGAGGCTTCAGTGTGTGGACAACTTTACATCAGTAGTGTTGTGCTTTTCAGCTCAACACTGGTGTTTTACTGAATTTTGCCACCAGAAGTCACTTCAAACTCTAGAGAAGCCTGTTCCTTTTCACCTTTTCCCTCCTCCAAGAAGGAATTTGTATTGTGCAGCTTCCAAATATATACATTTAGTGCATCTCATTTCTACTCTTTTGCAAACCTGAAGTCAATGTTTTTAGTGCTAAGAACTTTACATGGATGGATCAGTGCTTCCCTAGAGTTGTGTTACTCATCTGAGAAGATGTACACAAAATAGATAACACTGGCCCTCAAGGGGCCCAGAAGTCCAGTGGAGAACAGAGGAGAGATTGCTTTCAGCCCATGTCACGGCAACATATAAAGTGCAGGAAGAGGAAAAAGCAGCAGCTGTTCACAGAACTAAGCAAACACATGGGCCAGACCACAGAATTCCTTCAAGACAGCTTTTGCTGAAGTCAGTGGTGACAAGTGACACAGACCTGGGAAAAGCCAGTGCAGCCCCAGCTCTGACCACCTGAATTCTAAACCACAGTCCAGTTTGCCCTCCCCTAATCCCCCAGGAGCCTGGAGTTCAGGGCAGCAGCTCTGTCAGTGGTGCTCCTGCTGCTTCAGGAGCTCTTCCTTAAAGGAACAGAGTCTGCGGCCTTTGATCCTCATGGCTGTACACTGCCTGTTAAATACTAGCTCAGTCCCCACACAAATGGTGTAAGCCCTTTTCTACTTCATCAGGTAAGGCTTGTAAGTGATGAAGTGAAATTTAGTTTGGGTTGAATAAAATGCCTTTAGCCATCATCACATATGAAAGAAATAATTTTTTGTTTAAAAACAATTTCTTTCAAACTACTAAATTTTAAAAGAATAATGTTTTTGAAATTAAAAAGTTAAAAAAATAAGTGTGAGCTGGAAGTGTAAAGGTGACACTACTCTGTCTGGCAGTAAGTTCATCCCTGAGTTCCAGGCCAACCAGAGCTACACATTAACATTCAATAAAACAAAACAAAAAATATTAAATTTCAAGAAACAGTGAATGCCGTGAGAGCAGACAAGGAGAAGGGGAGGGGCAGAAAAGGACTTATTGGGAATAAGGGATATGGAAAGATAAATGTGAACAAAACAAGACATCCCTGGAAGGATGTCTTGAAAGGCCTGACAAGCAAGCTGCCTCGGGCCATCTACAAGATGGCAGGATCCAGTGTTTCACTAGTTGGTAGGCAACCTTATAGTGGAGTAGGCTTGGAGCTGGCCTAAGAGGCCACTGGAGGGTAACAACCATAATACAATGCCTACCAAGGAAGTGCTCAGGGACAGACAGGGATCTGCTCATGAATCAATGTAGGATCTTGAGGAAAGAGGCCTACAGTTGTGGTCTTGTGATTTGGGACCACATATCCAAACTTAGCTCTGTTTTGGAGTTAGGGAGGACCCCTTAGGCTTGCTGCTTGGGGTGCCTGTGAGATCTCAAAGTGAGGTGCTTCCTGGCCTGAACTCAGGAGTTAATAGTACTACAGTAAGCTGCAAGGTACACCAAGCAAAGGACAGAGACAAGAGTAGGAGTCAGCAGACAGCTAGCAGAGACGTGAGAGAACGCCATGTCTGGGAAGCCCTCTTATGTCTCATGCTCCCAGAAGGGAGTGACCAGGTGTGTGTGTGGGAGGCCCCTTGCTCCCAGCACGGACATGTTAAGAGAGCCTCCCAGAGGAGAGGGTAGTGCGATGATGACTGGCAGGTCTGGAGCTATGAATGGGAACAGCTGCAGCTAATGACAGTGATGCAGTCTATCTTTTTCACCTCAAGTCTTGCTCCACACTGCCACATTGTGTTGTCTTGTGTGACACTGCTCCTGGGAACATGTGAACCCCAGAAAGGAAACCAACAACAGAGCAAAGTCACAGTGCCACCAGAAGCCAACTTGGTGAACAATGAGATTATCGAGTTTACTTAAAAAGAGGATGGATTATTCAAAGGCAGATACATCACAGAAAGCGCAACACAGCATGGAGATGCCCTCTACATAGCATCCAAGTAGTTCAGCGAGCCACAGGTCTCACCTCTCCTCAGCAGTCCTTAGTTTTTATATAATTGTTGGGGAAGGGTCTTGGTTAGTGCTCAATTTCAGGGACTTCCGGAGACTGAGTTGTTTACTTCCTGGGTCTTAATCAGCTTCTTTCCAAGATGGAATTTGTACACAGCACTGGAGTCACTGGTGATCACCTTTCTCCCAGGGAAAGGGCCCCAGCTGCCCTGGCCACCATTACCTTCTCCTCTCAGTGGGAGTGTCTCACAGAAATCATAAATGGAGATACTGTTGGTAGGCTCCATCATCTTATTAGAACTGAGAAGAAAAAGTGAATGAATACAAAGGACAAAAGAAACAGCTTGAAGCAGCAAAGGGAAAGGATTTTCCAGATCTGAAGCTAAATCCGACCAAACTTGAGTTGTCTCATCAAAGGCCCTCAATAGGACATAAAGAGGGTCAGTGTTCCACCTAGTAAATGCTGTGGATGACCTTGGGCTGAGAATCCCAACAAGGCATTGAAGGGAAGAGTACCTGCACTACACAGACAGATGTCTCAGAGGTTCAGCAGAAGCCAGAAGGCTGGGCATCAACAGGGGGAAAGTAAACAGCCCAGAATTCTGTGTGGACTAAATGAAAAGCATGTGTAAGAACAGAGGCCAAGGGAGAGAGACCTGAGTTCACATGGACAATGTTGTTATGACTCTAAAAGCCTTCTTGAGAGGAGCACTGAAGATTTTATTCCCTAAAAAAAGAAAGTGGCCCAAATGGGAAGTCTGTGGTGTAAGTGGTACAGAAAGTGGGAGAGGGTTGTCTCATAGGCATTGAATCTGCCAAACAAGAATAACGGTGTGCCCCTAACAAGTTAAGACAGAGCTCTAGTGTTTGCAAACCTGGGCCAGAAGAGGCTAGTTGAGTGCAAGCATGCAAAGGTCCTCATATTGGCTCAGAGGATGAAGATGCTGGCTGACTCTGGCTGTGATAACGTAAGCATGCATCTATAGGTGAGTGAGAGCTAAAAGAATACAAGAGTTTTCACCTTTAAGGTGACAGAAAGAAAAGCTAAAAATAGAAACTTTTTACTGGAGAAGTCGGGTTTGTTTTGTTTTGAATGGGGGACAGGAAGATGGCTCAGCAGGCGAAGGCGCTCTGCTGTGGAGCCTGATGACTGGAGTTCAACACAGGACCTGCATGGTAGAAGAGGACTGACGCCCAGTAATTGTCTTCTTATCTCCATACTCATGCCATCATGTACACATCCACACAAACTAAATGCAGAAGTAATTTTTAAAATGGCGGGACAAAAAGAGAAGAGAAGAGAACACAGGCTAGACACAGCTGAACCGGTGTTGGTAATTACACAAATGGGCCTGGTCAGTTCTAAGGACAGCTTGTGAACACCCGTGTGTCGTCACACTCTGGGTCTCATTCACGGGCACAGAAGGAGCTCTGACCTACAGACAACCAACGAACCTGTGGGCTCCAGGTGCACAGGTGAATGAGAAATGGAGTTTCCAGGTGAGATACCAGCTGCCAGCAGATGAGCATGTAATTGTTACCTGTCAGTGCTGCACCCCTCTAACTTGATTCTCCTATTGTCTAATAAATTTGTCAGCTGTGAAGACAGAGCCCAGTGCCTCACCTATGCTAGTTGAGTGCACTGCCACTTAGCTCCTAGATTTTCAAAAAGAATCTGTGGATGGCCTTGAATGAGCTCTGTCTCCTGCCTCAAATGACACTAGTGACTACTCTTTAATGGCCTCATTTACTAAATTGCTTGTCTTTCCTAGGCATCAGAGTCCTATACAGATGGCCAAAGTCACTTGGCGTTGAATACTGGGAATAAGACAGATCTGACTTGATATGGGGAATCATTCAAATGAAAATGGTGAAATGGGCATATCGGATTGGAAAAATTAAATTTAGAAGCCTTTCAACATGATTACTAGAAATCTTAGCATTGCACATATAGCTCCAACTGCATTTTTGTTACACAGTGGCATAGTGTAACTAACTCCTAGATCTTTCAGAAGGTCCTCAAAGCAATTGTAGTATAACAAAAAGCTTGTAAAAGTATGTCATGTGCTGCGTTGCAATTTTTCCCAGTCTTTTCTCAATGAGTCCCTTAACAGCAAACCTTTTTCATCTTGCTCAGAGAAACCAAATCTTTATAGCCCAATTGAAATCCAGGAAATGTGAAGGAGACTGACTTCTGGCCCCATCAAACCCTGCAGCTGCACTGTCACCACCCACCTGAACATCTCCACTGTGTCCTTGTCATAGAAATTCAAACTTGGACTAAAGCAGAGCACAGTGCTAGAAGCTGGTACTACAGAACCATGGTGTCCTGGATCTAGGGCCTCACACTTAAGCTGGACACTCAGTGTGACAATGTGATCTCCTCCCTATGGAACATCTTGGTTTTTCTCCCCCTGTTTATCTTAAGCTGGGCAGCAATGAGAACCTGGTCTGAAGAACCTGGTTACAGGTTTCTCTACATGGAAAGGATGGGCCCAGGGAGGCAACACTGGTTGGACAGACATAATTATATTTATTAAGAACAAACAAGGCTAGGTGAGCTTATCTGTGAAGTGTGACACTGAGAAGTGTCTGTGAAATATAAATATGATTAGAGAGTGCTCTTGTGTGCCTGTCATGCCCACCTTCCATGATACTGGTATAATAGTAAATACTGTGAAATTTCATTTTCTATATTGATTATAAGATGCTGTGTGAAATGGTACCATGCTGTTATCAGTTTACATTTGAACTTCTGTCCAGAGGTAATTGTGAAGAATTCCCTATAATTATGTTTTAAGTAACTAAGACCACAATTACTGTGACATTTAAGCACCAGACCAATAATGTATATTTTTAATAAATGTTCCAATTAAAAATAAGTCATGAAAGCTTAATATATATACATACATAAGTATGTATGTATATGTGTATGTATGTATATGTATATATATATGTGTGTGTGTATATATATATAAATATAAATATATATATATATATATATATATATATATATTTTTTTTTTACTTTGGGACGGGGTTCCATGTAGCTCAGGCTAGCCTCAAACTTTGATCCCTTGCCTCAAGTCTCCTGAATGCTGAGATTATAGGTGTTGCACCATCACCTCCTTACTATCTTAAACCCCACTAAAGTTTAAGACATATTTCTACTAAACAATTACAGTACCTATAAGACTTAACTCTTAAAATATGGTGACAGCATCTTGAGGGAATGGCAGGCACAGTGTCACACCTTTGTAACTGGAGAAGGTACAACTCAGAGAGATCAGAGAATCACAGCAGGAACATGCAGATGAATAAGAAGCAGGCAGTGGGCAAAGCTAGCGGGAAGCTTGCCCAGGAACCTGTGACTGCTGTATCACATGGGCATGGCCCACATTCCTAAGTGTGTGTAACCAGTTCTCACCAGTGTGTGTTCAAAGTGCCGGAGTCCTGTGGACCCAGCAGCTCCTATTCATGCCATTAGGATATGGCTGCATGCTCGGCCACAGCCAGCCAGTATCTAATGCCCAAGTCATTTGTCCTAAGACCAGTTGCTTTCCGAAATCTGCTTTATCTGTTTATAGCTTTATAAAAGCCCAAATTTAAAGAACACTAAACTTACTTAAGGTGAGCATTTCAGATGGCATGCATATGTTGCCTCTGTACTGACACTACTAGTGTAGAGTTTAACCTAAGTCCCAAGGGGTCTGTTCTGTAGTGGGGCATCTTAGTTATCCATCTTGATTATCTGTGTCTGGAGGAAGACTTTTAAAGTCACTAGGCAATGACTGTTTCAAGTTGTGGCCTTAGAGCTTGATGAAAACAAGTCACAGATGACCCTCCTTCACTTTGGTTTCCTTTTCTGCTTGCACAAGAGCGTCTAGAGTCTGGAGTCGCAGCTCCACAGGGAAGACGGCTGGTGAACAACAGAAGCACTAGCTCTACTCCACGGTGCCTGGTAGCAGTGCCAAGAGCTCACACACTGCTGTGTCAGTCCGCTAGGATTCTAAATTCCCTCCTCTTGTCAGCTTTAGTCCCAGATGCATTCTGTGCTAACCGCAGCAAAGAAAGTATCCTTTCTTGTTTACACTTCCCTAAACTCTTGAGCTAGAATCCTGTGAATTAGAACAACAAGAGGCAGATTAGCAAGATAAAGTATAAACACTTACTTAATAAAGTCTCTTGTGACGTGGGCAACTTCTTACAGAAAGAAAGACCTGAGTCAACAGCTAAGCTCACTTAACGGAAAGTCCCCAAAAACGTAACAAAAGGAGACAGCTGAGGATGGTGAGACAGACAGCTTGGCCTGACCCTGTTCTAGATTCCTCTCAGGAACCCATCTTCAGAGATGAGGGCACTCCTGTTACATTACAGTGTGGCCACATAAAAGCTTCTGGAGAGAAGGGAAGCCAAGTTCCTTCTTCAGGAATGACTGTCCTCATTCAGAAGCTTCAGCCTATGGCTCTGTTCTCAGTTCACAGAAATCAGCCACCGAATCCTGTGCTCATACAACACCAACATAGACGAACTCTTCTCAGAGATTGACGTCTGCCTGGCGGTAAATCGTAGTATTCTTCAGCAGCTAGATGAAAGATGTGGCCAGGAGATCACTGAGGAGGAGTGGGAGAAAATCCAAGCGCAGGTAGGCTTCAGAGCAGCTTCCTACTGCCCTCTGCAGAATGGACTGCAGTCGCAGCCGGTCTGGGAGCCTTAGTGAGTTCTGCTTGGATGGGGACACCCAGACCTTTGCCATGAGCTCAGTCCTTCATTCTGAAACGCTCAAGTTCCATGGTGGGTGTTATGAACAATGAAAACCCAATGGGCAATCCTAATGCTTCCTGCCTTCTTCCTGCACCTGCAGGAGCCTAGGAAGAAAAACAGGGCTCTGCAGCAACTCAAAGCCAAGACAGAAAACTTAAAATATTAAATTGGAGGCTAAAAAACAACTTAAAACATAAAATTGGGGCTTTTAAAACTTTAACAGTAATAGCCAAATGCTTAGCCATTTTTCACTTTTCGTTTTTTTGGTTTTTCTATAACCCTGGATGTCCTGGAACTCACTCTGTGGATCAGCCTTGAACTTGAGATCCACCTGCCTCTGCCTCCCGAATGTTGGGATTAAAGGCATATGTCACCATGCTTGGCACAATTTTCCACTTTTAATTAAAAGGCACTATATATGTTATATTATTGGTGCTTCGCAGTTTTAAAGTATTTTGTTTAAAATTGCTTATTATAATCTACATCTCACATCTTGACATTTAAGGTTTTCAGTGGACTGTTGTCTTAGGCTATAGTTCCCACTGTAGGTCTGAGTGACAGGGTGGGGGTCACTCCTAAACAAAGCTGTGTCTGCTGTGTGCTGCAGGCTGCCCGCCATGAGATCTACGAATGTTCCATCTGCCTGACTCCACTCTCCTTCCATGGCGATGGCCGACAAGCAACCACAGGGACCAGCAGCCAGCGTCCTCGAGAGACCGTCCTCCTGTCCTGTGCACATCTGTTTCACAATGCCTGTCTCCTGGCCTTGGAGGAGTTTTCTTTAGGAGATAATGCTCCTTTCCATGTCTGTCCTCTCTGTCGCTCCTGCTACCAAAAGAAAATTGTTGAATGCTGAATTCATGCCCAGGGAGTTAAATCTAAGACTAGGACAATGTAGAGTACTGCACTGCTGAGGGTTGTTTGTGATGAGATAGAGGAAGTACACATAGCTATCTAACTGTGGTCTTCATTTCATAAAATACAGCTTGTGCATTTGTTGAGTTTAGTCACTTAAAATAAATGAGAAATGTGTTACTTAAAATGTAGCACTTATTCAATGCATAAGAATCTTCCTTTTATTTTTATATAATAGATGTATATTATAGATAATATTTTTATCATGCTAACTGGAAAAAAGTGGTATTCAACATCAAAACTAGGTAAATCAAATGTTAATGCTGGTGTTGCAGATTGAAAATCCATGAAGCCCACAGAATTTTTTGGTGCCAGGCCCCACAAGTGCTCAAGACCCTGTTGCTTATAATCAACTATATTTCTCCATATACTTTGAAATCACCTCTGAATTATAATGCCTAGAATAGTGTAAGTACTCTGTGAACAGAGTACTATATTGCTTAGGAACTAAGAACAGGGAAAAGAAAAATACGTGTACGTGTAAGCACACATTTAGTGGTTCTGTTAACCCTCTGAACTCCATGTTGGAAACAGAGACTGATGATGGGGCAAAGACTGGTGCACTCAGTAGCCAATGAGACGCATTGTTCAGTTGGCCCTCGCTACTGGAGCAGATAAAAACCCATTCAACGACATTAGCAGTATGGTAACGGAGGCTGGGGCATCTATCCTACAGACCTGTCAACTTCCCTGGCTCTTTCTATCTCAAGGATTTAAGTCTCCTTTGCCTCAGCCTTTACCAGGGAATCTGCTCTCTTCGGAGGAAGAGCATATTAAGATGCTGAGGCTGTGCTGGGAGGCAGTGCCCATGTGAGACAGTATCCAGCCTGGATGTGAATGCAGCAGAGAAGCAGGCAGCAAGCAAAGGTACATTCCAGGGTTCAGATCTGCTCCTTACACAATGTGAGTAGTATTTAAAATTACTTTATTTTTAATTTTTAACCCTTTTAAATGGTTTTCTTTTGTTGGTTTATAATATATACACTGATATATAATTTGTGAATTAGTATGTATATGTTATGCTCAAATTTTTCTTGATTAGATTTACTATTATAAATTTGGAGGCTAATTTGGAGAATACTTAGTGGTAGAGACAGGCTTCATCTCAGAGAGCCACTTTTCCTTCAGGAGACTCAGTTAAGAGGACAGTACAAACTTTTACCATTCCATCATGTCTTTAGTCAGCTGTCACATGGAAATTAGCGCTGATTGGAATACATCATGCCAGTAAGAGGGTTCAGAGGCCATTGGATGTGATGTCCCTCTCACTGCAGCTTCTTCCTCAGCACAGTCTTTACTTTAATGAGCTGATCTCCCCTCAGCTTAGCAGATGTCTCAGCATCCTTGCAAGATTAATCCTTCTTCTCACTGCCCACTCCCATTTTTACTTTCTTTCTCCCCACACTGTGGACAGACATGAGTTCTTCCACACTTAGAAATCTTTACAGTTGCTGATCTACAGGACCCGACCCATCCCTAGGCACTCTGATTACTAACTCACGAACTGAATAGGACACTGCCAAAGGAGCGTATTTTCAGGGCATTTTGGTCCAGAAGTTGTTTATGTGCACCAACAACAGGTGTTCTGAGGCTTCTGCTCTCAAAGCAGTAAGAGCTCAAAAACCGGTAACAAGCTAGGGTACAGTCCAGCCTTACTGAGCTTTTTGGACTCTTTTTTCCTTTCAAAGTACATCAGATCTTTCAAAGCCACATCATTATAAAACTGTAATGTTACATAACCCTCTAACTATTAGCTATCCTTACCACTCAGGACACAGGTAATAATTTAAAAACAGGCTATAGGTTTTTTGCTACCTTTAGTTCCTACACAAGGCTCAGTGTTGGGCCCTGAAACTCTTGGGCCAAGGCTGACACCAACTTCTCAGACCATAGCTACTAAGTTTAGCCAGAACTGAACCTACTTCAAATTTTCTGAATCCTAAATAAGATTATAGGTTTGAATAGAGAGAGTAAGCAAGGGCTTCAGGAAGTGTGTGGCAAGGATAGCACTCTAAGCTAGATGCTGCTATTGTTATTTTCAAATTCTAAGTCCTTACAAGATACATCCAAAAAATTGGTCTCCTTTTAGAATCACATCATCTTAGATATCTGCTTATTGATCTACATTAAGTATTGACTGCATTTAAAGAATAAAGGAGATTCCCCATGTTCCATGGACAGGCAAGCTAGGGTGGTTGCTTGTGGGGTGGTGGGCTGTGAGAGGCAGCTGGGTTACCTAGTGGAGTGGAGGCCTTGAACTCCAGAGACCCTAAAGGGGCGGTTGGTATTCAGCCTTGCTTCTGGGCACTTAGCTTCAACCATCCACAGCCCCTCCCAAAGAAAAGTTTCTGGCCTTCGATCACATAGCACAGGTAGAGGGTGTGACTACAGGCTACAGAGCCTCAAGACATCTCCATATTCATGAGATACCTAAAGGCCAGAGGGTGTAGCCAATTAAGCATTCCTTCCCAGACCCTCCTCCTTGCAAAAGGTATTTAACCTCAGACCTGCCCTGAGAACAGGGGGTACAGCTTCATCTACTTTCATCCATGACAATAAACCTTTTAAAACCATGGACTACCTCTTGTCTTTGGGGCCCACCGTGGGGGACCGTGGAGAAGGTCTTTAACTACTGAGCTGTCATCCAATATCCCACCGAGGACCTCTCTCTGTTCCACGGAGCCCACCAACTCAAGCAGAGATAGCCAAACCAGCCGAGGCCCAGCCAAGCAAGTCGCTGTGACCAAGAGTCTCATTTTCCTCCAAGGGCACTGCAGCTAATCTCTTCCCCTCTCCACTTCTCGGTCCTCCGAGGTCTCTCAGTGGCGCCTGGGAGCCCAAGGGTTTGAGACCAGCCGATCCCTGTCCACCTTCTTGCCTGGAGGTCCCTAACCCAAGAGCTCCGCCCCTGCAGGACTTCAGACTAGGATCTCCCCACACCTGGAGTGGAGCTCTGTAGCTTCTCATAGCCCCATGTCTGCCTGGCGCCTTGTGGAGTGAACTCAGTCAAATTCTCACACTTCTGTCTCCTGAGCCATGGTTCCAGCCACCTGGGGCAGTAGACACCCTGGACACACAACTCTGCCCGACAGGACACATGCCCACGTGCCAGCTACAGCCCCACAGTTACTCACATTCTAAGTCTCATCAACACACACAAGAAGTAGGCCTCCAAGATTTGTCTGCTGTCTGAGAACTTTGAACAGGCCAATGGAAGTCACTGGAACCCAGCAGGCCTGGCCTGAACTACCTCTTCACTCAAGAATGGGACAACCTCAAACACCTTTAGTTGTTTTGGCTGTGTTTCAAAGACATGAAATGGGGGTATACATTTCCTATTTGACAGTTCAGAGCTGCCTGTGTGTCAGGAATGAACACTTATTTCCTGTCCCCATGCTCTTGCACAGCAGCCCCACTTCAGAGTCTCAGAAGCAAGCTCACAATAAGACATACAAGACAAAGTGACCTGCCTGTAGCCTGAGCCAGTGCAGGTCTGTGAGAGAGGAAAGGCCAGACTCTTCAAACAGTAAGCAGTGGGGACAACCTGGGGTCCCAGAAACATGGCCTATGTCCTCTAAGTTTCTGGGTATAATACTGTAGGAACTTATGTCCTTGGTGCCAAGGTGTCACGTTTACAGCAGGACTTTGCACTGTAGTTCTTGAGAGAAAAAAGACAATACTCAGAAAACTTTTGAGGCAACAAATTTACCCAATTAATATTCAAAGCCAACACTAACAACAAGAAGTGTATTAGTTCCTTCATACCACATTCATTATGTTTCCCAAATGGAAACTTATCTCCCATTTTTTTACTAATAGGTCAGAAAATAGCTTAGTTTGTGCCTGGTATTTAAAAGAAAATAAACATCAGAAAGTGCCAACATGGATCACAAGAAAAAATGCCACTGTTTTGTTAAGTCCTTATATGTGTTTTGGTGTGCATGTAAACTCAGTTACAAAGGACATTCATTTCTTAATGTGGATTGAAGTGTGAAGCCACCGGTGTCCGCAGGCTGTGCACACTTCCAGCAAATGAGCCGGTGTGAACAGCACTGTAGAATGCTGGATGAAGTTCAGTTCTTCTATGGAAGAAATCAGAAGCAAGTCTAATGAGCTTGAATCATTAAATAATCTAAGATGCATGTGATAAACCATTAACACTACTTTTGGGTTGCAAAGAAATGTATCATAAATCCACAACAGAAACCAGAAAATGTCTTTCTCTTCCTCTAAGACCACTATGCTCTAACACGGAACCAGAAGCAGCTTGTCAACACTCTTGAATGTTCATCGTGATAGAACTAAAGACTAGATATATGGTTATATGTGCAGGGACTTATAGACCAAGTATAAGATTTTTTTTCAGAACTTTAATTTCTAATAATTTTAAGTCACAATAAAAGTACCTCATGGAAACAAGACTAACAGAAAAATTGAAAACAGTATGTAACAAAAATTTACCAGTGTGTCTAGACATATGAAAAGTATCATGGCAGTTTAAGTTTAAAATCAGTGCTGCATATGTTCACACATTTAAAGATCCTATACTCTTCTGCCTAAATGCATTAAATACTGCACCCACCACAAGCAAATACATAGACTAGAATAAACGGGAATCTGTGCTGCTGACTATAAGGACCACCTACTGTGCCTGGCCCAAGCAGAGGTGGCAACAACTGCTGCAGCCACCACAAGTAGAAGCACATAGCCCCATGGGTGGTGAGAAGCAGAACCAACAGGGTTCATTCTGATTCACCACCAGCCCCAAAGGTATGACTGAAGGACCTAACTGTGTTTATGGACAGCCTCACAGGGTCTCATATTTAGATCAGACCTTATTTTACATAAGATAGATGCTAGATTGATAGACAGACAGATAGATGATAGATAGAGATGGATAGATGATAAATAGATCTAAAATATATCTAGAAAATCTGTAAAAAATGATGTTACAATGTATAAAATTTGTTATATCCTCTCATCAAGATCTATAAAGTGCTTGGTGCCCTTTTTGTTTAAATTGTATTAATTATTTTTATATGTAGGAGTGTTTTTCCTTCACTACATGCCTGCAGATCAACCACAGAGGGTCTGACATTCAAGGTAGAGACAATCCCTAAAGCGCACTTTCCATCCCATCACCAAATATCTCCAGTCAGTGTTTTAAAATTCATTATTTAGGACTGGCTCATCAGATAAAGGTACCTGAATCACACCTGGTGAAAGGAAAGAACTGACTCCTGAAAGCTGTTCTCAGATGTTTACTTATTAATGCCTCACCCTGTCTGTCTGTCTGCCCGTCTGTCTCTTTCCATCCCTTCTCCACCTCACATACACACACACATTAAGAAAATTAGAGACAGACATTGAAAAGTTCAGCATTTTATGAAATTTTTGAATACCTTACCTTACAGAACTCTGTTTGGTTGTGTTGGCAAATGGTATGCACTGTAAGTGACTGCAGTAGAAAACTGCTCTGACCTCTCCTTGGCTTGGTCTACTCAGAGCCTGGCATTAATGATCAGGTAAATCTTAAATAGTCAACTCGCACTGTGCTAGTGCAGGAGCTCACCCTTAGGAGTCTACCAGTACTCCCTGGAGGCATTCACTGACTCACTCAGAGCCACAGCACCAATGCTCCTCTTCCCTAAAGCTAACCTGGGTGTCAGGGAATGCCATGGTGTAAGCAAAGATGAGAACTCGATGACTTATAAGCATAGAGCTAAATCTTGTTTTTTTTTTTTTTAAGTGAAAAAAAAAAATGCCAGATACTGCCTTTCATATATTTCCCCAAAAGAAGCTAAATTCAACAATTTGAGGAAAAGACACTTTACTTTTTTTTTTTTTCTGAACACAAACCCTGTTTTGTCATCCGTACAGTGCATGTGAGCACCACTCTCTGTGAAGTGTGTGCTACCTAGGAACAAACAGCATGCACTCGTTTGTTTTAATCAGTAGACTCACGAGTTGAGAAACCATCCCAACAAACTAAACAACTGAATAATTATGAGCTCATATTCCACTGCACCCACCCTTCTGTGGAGAACCTGACCTTTAAGTTCTAGATATCACACTGGTAACCTTCCTGAGGTGTGGACTTAAGGTGGTGTATATGAAAGTCACCGAAGCCTGGGGACATGAAGAAGAAGCAATTTCTGTCTTTGGGTTTCACAGGCACAACAAGCACAGAGTAGAGTAGTTTTTGAAAAAAGGTTTTAAAAAGTGAATGTACATATAGCCTATAAGGCAAAGTCTAAGTTACATGTGTGTACAACACTGGCTCTGTGCTGTGAAAAGTATTATCAGGTGCACACACACACACACATTGTCCAAATCTACAATCACATGTGCTTCATACTGCAGCTTACCACAAAAACATAGTCCTGGGGCTGCCCACCGAGGCTCAGATGTGAAAAGAATCTAGTATTTTCCACTGGCTCAAAGTCTAATGATTCTGTAACATGAATCAGAAAATCTGCTTTTGGTTTTTGTTTTTTTTTTTTTAAGGAAATAAAAAAAAAAATGGTAGTTTGTTCCTAGTACAGCAGTTTCCAGGACCTTCTGAAAATGCCTTGGGGTACCAGATGACTTTCAAGCAGGCTTCTGCGCAGAACCAAACTTCTCAAGGTATAAAGCAAAGTGTAAGAATGTCCAAGTCTTCACCTCTCATCCAGATGGCTCCTGCTGCAGACACACAGCTTTTCCTCAGTCTCTAAAACTCAGGGTTTAACCAAAAGCTATAAGGTCAAGCAGAAAACTCAAGGAGAAACAGATGAGCAGTGCCAAGTTGTAAGTGCTTATGAGAAGGGGCACTGACAGGTAGGCCCAGACCCACCAGAGTGTACAGCATCTATGGGAATGTCATGAATCAGGAGTTGTCGGGACTTGCTGTAGAGTGCTACCGAGGCAGTCTCACAGTGCTTTCTGATGCCCGTTTGCAGAAGGCTTTGTAGTTTCTGAATCCCTTGAGGTATCTGACAAGTGAAGTTTGTGAAGTCCTGTAGAAAAAAAATAGGATAAAAATAAGTGAGGAAGGAGCATTGCTAAGGAACTGGGTGATTCAGCAGCAAGACAGCTTTCCTGTGTGGCTGCAATGCTAGAGATCAAACGGAGGGCCTAAACACAGTAGGCAAGCATGCCACCACCGAGACACATTGCTGACCCAGGAACTACACTTTTAAGATATAAGTAGGTTCACTTCTTAAATTTGAGTATGGCACAGGACTGATAAAACTGCAAC
This sequence comes from Arvicanthis niloticus, assembly GCF_011762505.2. NCBI lineage: Eukaryota > Metazoa > Chordata > Mammalia > Rodentia > Muridae > Arvicanthis > Arvicanthis niloticus. The sequence continues at coordinate 5,110,460 of NC_047672.1, forward strand.
AATGTCATCTGTAGACCTCTCCCAAAACAGTCCACTTTGGACAACACCACTACTGTTGCTACTGTGCAGTAGATGACCTCTGTTGGGAATGGAATTGGTTGTTAAAATCAGACTTAACACCTTGGACCATTTGAAAATATATTTTAAAAGGATCTTTTTTATACGGAGAATTGTCCCTAGGTAATATACAAGAAGATAATAGAAAATATTTGAAAAAGAAAATAAACACATCTCTTGAATTTCACTCAACTCTTGAAAACTGCACTATGTCTTATGGCCACACTGATGACTTGATACACAAGGACTCTGGCTTAAAACTTTAACAGAAGTTACATAGCAAAATGCCAACACTGGTACACTCCAGCCATCTTAGTTATAGCCAAGCTGGAATTGATCTGAGATCCTAGCTAAAAATGATGTTTCAACTAAACTCGTGATTGAGGGTGTCTTGGTTCTACGGCATCTGCCTGTTTGCAATGTGGCTGATACTATGACACTAAAATTCATAAATTATCTGGTGTTTCAGTTGAAATGAGATGTGGCTTTTCATTCCAGGACAATATTCCAATCAGCTATCCTCTCAGAGTTCACGTTACAAATAAAATACACATGGAACAGTAACCTGGTATTTTTTCTTCAAAGATCATCCTTTCAAACACCAAGGTCATAAGGTTGGTGCTCTGAGAAGCTTTATTGCTGTGCCTATAGTTTAAGCTTTCTGAAATTGGGGCCTTAATGGATCTATCAATATGTTGCCTCTTGAAATAGCTAAAACCACAACCTCTATGGGGCATAAGCATTCAAGTGGTGTCAGGCAAATGAGCTACTGCTAGCGTCTCCAACAGGAAACCATCGCTTTTCCTTACTGCTGTGGAGTAAATGCTGCAAGTCTGGGAAGCTCCTGGAGCACTACTCACTCTACAGTACAGACCCTGGACTATGTTCAGCATTGTGCAGGAATAATGCAGCAAAGACATATCACTCGGAGCAGGCTCTGATACCACAACAATACAAATGGCTGAGACATGACAGCAAACACCCTATCCTGTCTATTCCAAGAATGCTAACATTGTTTTCCAGAGTTATTTGGCTTACTGGAGAGAATTATAGGTTGCCTGTTCACTTAGAAAATCCAGGTCCTCCTGAAACTTCAAGTAAAAAATAGTAAAAGGCAAAAGAATAAATTTTGATCCTTAAAAAAATAGTAAAGGGCATCATTCACTACAAAACACAAAGTTTCCACATCAAGTCCTCCTCACCACTATCATAAGAACCAAGGGCTCACTGTCATTCTTAAGTTCTTATGATGTCCTCAGCCCTGTTCTGAGAACCCATAAGAATGACCACAGTTCCTACTCACACACCTTATAGATGAGACCCTGCAGTACAATGATATAATTCTGATCCAGTCACATCAACACACAAGTCAAGAATGGGACTGACAGCCATGCACACTGAGAAACTAAATAGACACAAATATCAAAGTCATGATTAGTAGGAAAAAATATTCATAAATCTCAAGATTACCTAGGGCCTTGAAAAGTTCTTCTCGTACAGCTGATGTGAATTTTCTGATCAAACACAATGTTGTCACGATGGCAAAGAGTAAATTGTAGGATAATACAATATAGAAATTTCCCAGCCAATTAAATCTTCCAAAGTCTCCAAGTAGATCGAATCTAGTGATTCCTGTTAAAAAATAAATAAGAGTTCTTAATCAAGTGGGGTGTGTCCATACCTGTAACAAATGCAGTTGGGATTAGGCCAGACTCAGACTGACTCAGTGGTTTGTGAAGTTCTGTGGGAAGACTCTTGCCATGAAGCATACAACTGCTTCCTAGCAGGGCAACCCAAGCCATCCCTGTCACATTCCAGTCACTTGCATGTGATACACGGGAGACTGGCATGAGTACCCATCACCTTTTAGGGTTCACGTCTACATTAAAGAGCAAGCTTGGGTGCCATTCACTAGAGCCTGTTATTCTCCACTAATATGGTACATAATATGATGTCTATTCCACATCTACAACTCATTTTCAGTGGCAACACTTTACACATTCTTCATCCTCATCACAGAACTGAATAAACAAGACCACTTCCTTCCAATATACTACACATTTATAAAATCAGAGTGGGAAGCTGGAATGTATGATGACTGCATCATAGATGGATTTTTAAGCTATTTAAATTCACTCACATATAAAAGTTGTCTTAACTGAAAGAATATTTCAATTTATTCCCTGAGTATATGTCCCTGGGCATGAGTGGTAGGATTTTCTGACTATAGATAGGTAAATAAACCCTACAAGTCATGTGGCTGAGTGGAGTGGGAAGGAGGGTGTGGTAGAATCTTGAGGAAGACACTGAAGGGCTAGATGGGGCTATATAACAAAGTTACAAGATGCAACAGATACTTCCTATAGGATTGGACAAACACACCTATGTACTGCATACGCTATAGACCATTTAAGGATTTTATGGGTGATTTCAAAAATAATTTTGACTCAATATCACATCATCAACTGACTTTTGAATTTGGCTTTCAGCCGTGATCCAACACAATTCTCTCAAACACTACTGAGCCTCATGGAGAAGCTTACAGACAGCAGAGATCTTCCTATGCAAACAGTGCAGCATGAACAGGGAATTTCAAATTTAGCTCCATAGTCACTCTTACCTGGAACCAATGCATGTAAGTCTGAAAGACATTGGCAAAGTGTTTTTAAAATAGGTGAAGGGTTAATGAAGACATTAGATAGCACCTTACAAAAAACTTTAATACCCAGATACCAGAAAAGCCTTTAGTGCCTGCCCTCTATTACTGTAAAATGATGACAACTTTGCCTTCAGTCTTTCAGTGCTAAGCCTAAAAGAAAGGACTCTGTTAAATGGACTGGATGCCTAATCTGATACTTTACTTTTCAAAACACAACATTTAACTGATGTTAGTAGCTATATAAAGAGTTATGGTCCTACCAACACAAACCTCAAGGTTTCACTGAGACCCCCATACTAGCAACTGAATTGATTCCCAAGATCAAAGATCTCCATATGAGGCCAGCAAAAGCTACAGTTATCCCACGAGAAAGGTACACTCAAGCTTCTGCATCTATAAGGCTCCTAAAGGAGAAGCTGAGTGTGCCCTGGATGGTGTCTACTACTATGGGTAAGAGCAAAAAGAGCAGGCTGATATTCATTTAACACATGGATTGTGTGTGAATGTGTGCACTTGATTATCTATTACTATATGTACCACTGGCATTCTATATAGATAAAATCATCTTAACAGTGATACAGATACAAGGTCCATATTCTCTTCTCATTAATGAATCTGTGTGGGTATACAAAGACCACTTGGGACCCCTGTCGTATGCCCGTAGATAGCTTTGCACTGTCAACAAAAAAGCAGAGCTGGGGGGTTCAAATCGGTCATGCTGAACATAGAAGTCCTAGAACAGTGAGCGTGGTGGTCATAGACCCTAGAAATGGACTCCACTGGACATAACAGTATGTCTAGGCAAAAAGCAGTCTCTTACGTAAAAGCTTTGTTCCAGGCAGACATATAAAGAAACCCAAGAGAAACAAAAATGCTAGTTCACAGGGAAGATGCTATTGCTTCATTTGCACTTTAGAAAAAACCTGGGTCTTGACCAACCAAAAGATTATTCTGGATAGCATATATAACTCTTAGAAGCAAAACACCAATCATTTCTCTGAAATTCTGGCTAGATGGCTTTTGTCCCAGCAACAATTAAATAAAAATGTCTTTTTCAATTTGAAATTATTGACACTTAAGAAAAAGTAACAGTACTGATGTAAAGCTTATTTATTATATAAATGTACAATACTTCCAAACTTCTGGACAAAGATAGCATGGTATTAAGACAGTGAGTTTTAAAATAAAATAAGATTAAACTTTGGTCAGATATCTTCACCCATCCCTTCACTGTTAAAAGGGAAGCAACACCCCACACACACACACACATACACACACACATACACACAAAGTAGCTTCATTAGACAGCAGTGAGGCAGTGAGGCACAGGGTCATGTGACCTCGGCAGAACACTTCATGACAAGCAATGCACTGCCTCTCCCACAAGGACTCAACTGAGAATGTTTCATGAGTAATTCCTTCAAAAACAAGCTTTTCTCTATTCACATGTTTAAAAGAACTGGTGCACAAAATACAATCAGCACTAAGGAGCATGCTGCTCCACCCACAGTGTAAGTCAACAGAACTCATGTCCTTTAGCCCACCTGAGTCAGCGCCTACTCTGGGCAAGCATGTTCATGTTGGCAGAGCTGCACGAGGCCATTCAGAGCCTTGGTAGAGGGTGGGACACAAAAGGCCTGAGAGGGATGTTATCAGTAAATTACACAACTTGGCCTAGTACACAAATATCTGACCCAAAACACCTATGATTTTAATGTAAAAGTGCCAAAACAACACGTGTTCTTATCAAATTTATTAATAAAATTATATTAAAAATTATTCTCTAAACTCAAATAATGATTAGCTTCAACACCATCTTTTGCTATCTCTAAGTTTTCCAGTTTCTGTAGGATCTAACCAGCTCTTAATCCTATCAAGAATGCTTTTCCTGTTTACACTGTGCTTTTCCTTTATACACCAACTTGAGGCTTTTAAAACTCTGTATATATTTAGTAAGTTCAGTCTCTTTCTCTAGCTTCTGCACTTAGGAAAGGCTGTGGCGACTGGAAACAGTCATGTCTGGGTTTCCTGCTCAGGTCTTTGCTGGGCCTCACTCCAAGCAACTCTCTGCTCCCTAAGCTGTTCTCATGCTGAATGCTGAGTGCCTTCTTGGGACACAAAACAGAGTAAGGTAAGTAACAGTGTTAATGAATGAAACGGACTCCAAGTGGCTGATGACTCACTCTCCAGAGTCCCTGGAAAAGAGCTGCAGAGATGCTTGGCCAGTGAAGTTCTTTGCTGTGTAAGTATGATAACCTAAGTTCAATTCCCAAAATCTATGAAAACCTAACATCAATCCCTGGGTGCTGCTGGCTACCCAGCCAGACTATTCTAATCAGGTGTGTTTACAGCCTATTACCAACCCTGTCAGGAAAATTCAAGGTAGACAAAGCCTGATAGCACATGAAATTGACCTTGTATGAGACTATATGCGCACGCGCATGCGCGCGCACACACACACACACACACACACACACAAGCATAAACATCTACGCTAGTGCACACACACACCACACAAATGCATACGTACCACATATATCCAATATACACATATACACACAAGGGGACACACACAAACACACACACACACTGTCCCTACAGAGAAAGTTTTCTGTCAAAGTCTGCAATGTAAAGGGGAAGCAATGCAAGACTATTTTGGAAGTTTGAAAGAAAATAATCTAAACTCTCATGCCTTCCAAATCTTCTTCTCAATATCTTCCAAAATAAAGCTATCTTAGACATCCAAACAGCATGGGATTTATCAGCAGCAGACTTACATTCCAAGAATGTTACACAAGGTCTTAAACTAGACCACAGAGCTGTAGTAACAAAAACAGCATGGCACTGGTACAGAAACCAGAGCATGCGCCTTTGATGTAGAAGACACAGAAGGAAGCCACAGCCTCTGACTCTTGACAAAGGAACCAAAAGTACTAGAGAAAGACAGCCTTGTTAACAGTGGTGCCAGAAAGACTGTGTGTCTACAGTAAGAACCAAAACTAGATCCTGCCTCCTTTGCACAAAACTCAACTCAGAATAGATTAAAACTGCAGTGTAACCTGACACTTTGAAACTACTAAACTAAAGGTGTAAAAAAAAAAAAAAATTACATGCACAGGCACAGGATTTCTGGACAGGAACCCACAGCTCAGGAAGGCAACAGCAAGAGGAGACATACAGGACTGTGTCAGACTAGCAATCTGTATGATGACAGAGACAGAATGAAAGAGCCTACAGTAAAGAAGACAATCTGTGGCATCTATATAATCTAACAAGAGATTAATACATATAATATTTTAACAAAAAAAATTAAACACCAAATGAGCAAATAATTCAATGAACTGAACAGTTCTCAAAAGAAAATTTAAAATGGCTAATAAATACATATAAAAAATGTAACATTTACCCATCAAAATGCCACTAAGATTCTATCTTACCCCAGTCAGAACTGCTTTTATCAAAGAAACAAAAAAAAAAGCAACAAATTCTGGTGATGATGGGGGTTGGGAGTGGGAAGGAGACCTATTCACTGCTGGTTAGAATGTAAGCTGTTGTAGCCACAATGGAAATCAGTATGACAGTTTCTCAAAAAATTGAAAACTTAATTTCCATATGATTTAGCAGTACCCCTTCTACTAATACATTCAAAGGAATCCAGGCAGCTTAAACTGATAGACTGTGAACATCACTGCCACTGCCCAATTCACAAAGTGATAATACCGCATAAACCTTAAGTAACTGGGCAAGTAACTTCTCAGTTATGTCTACAGGCCAAAAAAGAATGAATTTATCTCCAAGAATGCAGATGAAGCAGACAGGGAAACAAGAGAGAGATGGTATGGATAGAAACAAGAACAGATAGGATCACACCAGGAATCAAATTTGATATGAATACTCTAAACATTCAAACCCAAGCAGGCTTATGCAGCTATTTAACATAAAGACACAGTTTACAGTATGGGGATTGAAAAGTATCATAAGGAAGGTAAAATGACTATTTTAACATGACTCAAAGGAGACTTCAGGGAAGAGTTACTAGTTAAACAACGATCCCCACTACCATAATTACAAGGGCCAGTTCACCTGGGACCCCACGCTTATGCAGCCTGTACCGAGCTTTAAAGCATACAATGCAAGCTGGTAGAAGTACGGGAGAGAGAGGCAGGCTCACCATTGTAACCAGTGTTTTGCAGTCCTCTCAACAGCAGTGTAAACAAGTGAACCTAGGGAACTAGAGGGCATGAGGACACCTGCCGACAGTGGAGCTAGCACTGCAAGTCAGCGCACAGAAGCAGCAAGCATCCTGTTCTTTCATCTGTGCCTTGCACACAGGCTGGAAAGCCTGCTCAACAAATCAAAATGATGCCCCACACACAAAGTGCATTCCTTCACATTGACATCAACAGAGAAACTAAAATAAAAATTACTAACAAGCAAATCTCTCAAATATCCCCAAATGTTTGGGGAAAAAATACCATACTTTAAAATATCCCCTAAGTCAAAAAAGAAAAAGAAGAACAAGTATTTTTCACAAAATAAAAATTAAAATGCTCTATGTGAAAGGTTTGTAGGTTGATAAACAAGGGTGATATAGCTATGTAATGGGGGCAGCACAGGGAGGTAGCAGTTGGAGCATGGGAGTGCAGCTAACTACTCAGATCAAAAAAGGAAAATGACCTCAAAGATCACTGACCTCAGCTCCAATTGCAAGTAAGAAAATGTTACTCCCAAGGTCTCAATCAGTAAACTAGAAAGAAAAAGGGGAAAAAAAACAGAAAAATGCAATGAACACTGCTTCTCTAAGAGGATCGATAAATCAATACATGTGTAAGCACACTGCTCAGGCAAAGAGGTAGAAAACACAAAAGATCTGTGTAAGTGCTAAGTCTCTACTTCTACTGGTAGCTGAGGGAGCTGCCCACAGACCTGACACTGTTGCTGACATTAACAACGCTTCTTCAAGCTGAGTAGGGCTCTTTCCATAAAAGAAACGGAACTGTTGCTAAACCCTTTCCAAAAAATAAATTTCCAACCAGATGGTATCATCAGTAAGCAATGGCCCACTGAAGGATGAGGAACAAGTCTATGAAAACCACCCAGGGAAACTGAAGAGTCTGTTTCTGAACACTTGTGGTGAGGAAAGCATTATACATACATCAAAATCAGAAGGAAGCATCAAACAAAAAGAGAGAACCACAGAACAATGTCCTCAAAACACTGAAGAAAAAAATCTTTAGCCAATTTTCATCATATTCAACCTAAAAAAAATAATATATCATGACACATGAAACTCACCCAAGAAACAGCAGGCTAATTAGCATTTGAGAATAAATGTAATTCAACATAGAGACTTTTTAAAAGTGTGTGGTTGTTTCAGTATTAACATAAAAATCATTTAGCAAAATCCACCATCCATCTGCGTAAGGATTCCAGCAAAGCAGGGAAAGAAAGGGGCATACTGAACATGGTGGAAGACAACTACAATAGATACTTCAGTAAACAGACAGCAGCCCTGCTGGGGTATTAGCTCAGTCAGTGTAGAGCACTGGCCTTGCATGAATACAGCACTTAGGTCAATCCCCAGTACTGCTAAGACAAGGGGGACTAAGAAAAAAAGAGAGGGGAAATGAGCAGACAAAGTTGGAGTTGGTGTGCTAGGGTGGGCACTACTTGTGCCACCTTGCCACCTGCAGTGTCCTTCTCATCTGTTCCTTCCAACTCCAACAAGGTCATGTTATTGGAAAGCAACTGAGACACTCAAAGGAAACTGCATGGCCAAACAGTAAGGCCTCCACATTCATAATAGTGCCATAGCAGGGGACAGGACAATACTTACTGTGCACATTACTGAGCAATGGGTTTCTCTTTTAAATAACTAAAGTGAATGTCACATCACATAATTAATCAGTTTAGACAAACAATTCGAGGGCACTAAATACCTTCTCCCCAGTTTGAACACAAGTGCAGCTCTCCAGTGGGAAACTCCACATCCACAGGCAGCTTCTCTCGAGACTCTCTCTTCATCCCTACCCTATCACTAGAATCTCAGAGCATTTGGCCATTTCTGTAGAGGCTGTGTCATATGACATGTTTCCAATTTCCATCAACCTTGTATCATATAGCAGACTTCCTTTCCTCTGCTTTTAATTGTGGCAAAAGACATGTAACATAAAATGTACCAGTATAATAATTGTATTTTAATGTACAGCTTGGTACTATTAATAATAGTCACATTATTTATAACTATTACCATCAAACTCCTTTATCTTACAGATTTACAACTATTCCCAAACTGCTCTGTATCCTTCCTCTCTGAAACTCTGTAAGCACCAGTCTATCCCTTTATAGACTGGACTACTGCAGCTCTTCCTGGAATCAGAACCCTACAGAGTTTGTCTCTTTGGACTGGCTTCCATGGCTAAGTAACATTCATTCCATTTGATGTGCATACCACAGTTTTCTTGGCCTATCATCTGACAACAGGTTACTTCCACCTTTCAGCTATTGCTGTAAAGGCCTTTTGAAATAATACTTGGTCAAACAACCTGAGAGAACCAAAGATGACATGAAAAACTGAGGCAAGGCACATGGAAATTACGTCTACACTGAAAACAGCCCTCCTCTGTGAGGAGTTTATCTGATATCATAGGAGCTTATGAACTAAGGCTCTGCAAGATAAGATGCAGGAAGTGGGCTCTTGGCCTTTAAGAAATGTAAAGTTTCTTAAAAACATCAATTCATGGCAGGGTGGGGAGTACTAGGAAGGAGGATATCATTTGAAATGTAAATGAATAAAATAATGAATAAATAAATAAACATCAATTCAAATAAGCAAGTGTAATGCAAAATTAAAAGTGGATATTTTACTTCGCCTCACAGAACCACGAGTCTTTGGACAGTCAAGAAAGGCCAAGGGCAGAAGGCTTCAGGAACATGCAACTAAAGGTCAGAGGTGGAGAAATGTGTCTGAAATTATCGTTTTTCATGATTGTATTTGCTACAAACTCACTTTGTTCTAAATGAAGGCACTTTACTTAAGTAGCCAGGTGAACTTCACTATGTGAATTTAAATATTAACTAAATCCAAGGATGGAGAATAACTACCAGAGTTCAAGAAAACCAGTCCTTTGAACGATAGAAATGTCTGTCCCCTTTCCTGATAGAAGTCTTCAGAGGTGGTCCAGCAGTCTCTCAGAGACAGTTCCTGTCTTTTGGTTTGACCTCAAATCTTATTACCCTACTCTCCTCAAAATAAAAAAGAACAAGAAGGCCCAGAACCCACTTGTCACACACAGATTCCTCTCAGTGGTTCAGGAGGAAAGCAAGGTGGGTTGGAAGGGGTTGGATATAAGACAGCAAAGACACTACCCTAACTTTCAAGTGTCTGACTTGGCTAGACTCTTGGGTGGAAGTACCCCAAAGACTAAGGAAACAGCAGTGAGCTCTGCTTTGGCAATGGCCTGTGCAGCATCAAGCGGGAGCCCAGGGCAGCTCAGAGTTAGGCTGGTCTTCGGTTAGCATGGGGCAAGTGGGGATAGGAGGGGTGAGAGGTGTGGATTTCCCAATAAATAACTAGTGGTAGTTAGGCAGCAATTAAGGAGACAGTCAAGGGATTGACAAAGAAGGGGGAAGAACAGGGGAAAGGATGTTAATAATAAAGAAGAGATACACAGGTGAGATCACAAATGCCAAATACCCAGTTCTTTCAGCGACAGAGACACAGGGCAGCCCAGGAGTTGGCAGTGGCCTGCACAGAGACCTCATTCTCGAGGTCTCTCAAATTCATCCAGTTTGAAATTCATTTCAGATGGCTGAGTGTGGACAGAGGAAATGAGTTCAAAGCCTTTCCTTCTCAACTACCATGGGGAAATGCAGAGTTAAGAGTATTCAGAAGGAACAGGAAAGCCAGTGAAAGATTTGGAAACAGTAATACCCAGGTACACTTATGGTTTCCTACTGAGTACATGCACACACCTCCAGGAGAAAAAAAAAAATCTGAAAAACTGAAACAAAGTGGCTTCTGGAAACTGAAGAAAGGACTAGGACTGAAAGCATGGCCAGACCACAAACTTTGGCCACAGCACTCAGAGAAATCCAGCTGGTACTCAACAGGAAATGTCCTCCCTACTGGCTTTCACAAAACTAGAAGGTGCTACAGGCTGTTGGGGTAGAGGAAGCCATCAACAGCCTTCCTAGCTATGAACCCTGTGAACTACAATAACAACCCACACCACAAGGCAAGCATCTGGGTGCAACAATGGCATGAATGTTGTGGGAGCAACCATTTACTTTCTGATTAGATTTGAGACCTGTTCCACCAAAAGAAATGTATGCCTCATACTACAAACGTGACTAAGAACCCATGGTCGGAGAGCTGGATACAATGTCAATCTGTCCCCTAAATTCACTATCTCTAGTACTTATAAACTAGTACAGCTCTCAGTCCTCATCAAGGAAGTTTCTTTGCACAGTAGACAGTAGTTACCATGGAAACTCACAATTGGTCAAAATCCAAAAACTAAATATCAGCCACAATGGAAACATCTGTATCACATCTCCCAACCAAGGCTCAGATCTCATCCAGGAAGAGGGGGCAGAAAGATTACAAGAGCCAGAGGTTGGGGAGCACTTGAATCAAACCATGTTTTCTGGAACACATGACCTCAAAGCAGCTTGGTTGCCTGCACAAGACCTGCGCAATAGGGAGCCAGCCAGTATTCCAGTGTGGAAGGGCACATGAGTCCCACAACCCTTGGCTGGGAAGCTTTGGAAGCTAATGACTTTTGGGAAAGAGAAAAGATGGCCCAACACTAATGAGTATATGGGCAACACAAATTAACATCAGTGGGCTTTAAAGAGAGCACAAAGTTGAGAGGAGGCTGGGAGGTGTTAAAGAAAGGAACAGGTGAATATTATTAAAGTACATTGTATGTATACATGATACTCTCAAAAATTAATGCAAATGATATTTTAGATTTTTTTTAAAAATCATGGTCAAAAGCCACTTTGGCCCAATATAACTCTTAATGCACTTCATAAATGCAATCTAGTCATGTATTTATGTATATAATTCATTTTAAAAATATCCCACAACTGAGATGGCCTGTTCCCCTGTCTCAGAGCTGACTGCATGTATCCACTGGAGATGCTCACTTGGTAGGTAAAGGCTCTGTACTACAGAGCTCGGACAGCAGCACCTTTACATTTTAAAGTGGACCCTGAAGGCTCCTTCTTACCAGATAATCTCAACTGGAATTACTTTCATACAAACTACAACTTAGGAACTACATCGGCAGGCTACATTTTGACTGCCATGACCAGTATAGCCGGTTCCATGCAAAGCACTGGAAAGCGTGGCTAGGACAGGGAGGCATGCGCTAAGGACCATCACCAGCCGTTCTGACTCTTGACATGGAATGCAGGATAGTTTCAGCAATCCCTTATTCCTAGAAGTCCTAACCAGATCTACAGATTTAGTGCTCAAATGTAAGTTAATTAAAACAGCTTATTTGTTATCATTAATAAAACTGAATACAATATTATACACATCTTTTTCTGAGAAATGTTCAGTGTGGATTTTGAAACTACTTTTACATAGATACCATAATTAGAATATATAAATTACACTTCTGCTTCATATCAACCACTGAGGAGTATCTGTGAAAACACCGTTTACTTCAAGATATTACAGCAAGAAACACAAAATAGTCAAAGACCAGAGTGAAGAATAATATTTAACCAAATACAATCCTTTTCAAGAAATAGCAATTTCTAACAAAGTTCCCACATCAAGATGCAACAAAGGAGAATAATCTGCCTTATCTCTGACCAAATGACAGATTACTGGGCTCAGATGAGGACTAGGTGGAGGTAGCTAAATGATCAACAAGGGGATCTGGAAGGCTACTTTCGTTTTAGTATCATACTTCTGTAAGTCAGTATTTTGACCATGCATAACTAGTTAGTTATAAAGTATAAAAATGGTTTCCAAGATAAAAATAACTTTAAAACATAACTAGCAAACATGTTTCAAAGACGGTTGCCTGAACTTGAAGGAAAACTTCTCTAGGGCTTCAGATGAAGAGTGATGAAAAACAGCCTCACTTGTCTTCCCAGCCAAGCAGAGAACAGCACACTGTCATTATTTGAGATGTTCTTCAAAACACAAGGCTGAGCATCTGCAGGGAACTGGTTAACTGCTCTTATTTCACCATGTTGCAACCATCTCCTCTAGTCACACTCAGAGTGTATTAAATTAAACAGTGATCTATTACTTAAAATAAGAGCATCCACTACGCCAGAAAAGGGATTCTTTACAATCAAAGTCTGACCACACACCAGAACAGTGTGTCAGCTCACTGGAGGCACAGTAATGCTCTTACAGGCTCTAAAGGGCTGAATGCAAAAAATCTTACATTTGCTACATACAATAAATTACATTCATTTCATTGACTTAAAATGCCTGCTCAAAATAACCTTCACAACTTCTTTGTAGCAAGTGATAAGCTTATTAAGTTATTTAGTGAACATTTTTCAATGAATCCATTTCCCCCATTCAAATGTAGTAAGCTATCTGAGAGTAATGCTTCAATGGGCATGTTAGTCACATCACGCACTTAAACCTTGAGCTATAGACTTTGTCAACAATAGCAGCTGATGATTTTTAAAAGAAAACAGCTATAGAACATTTTCATTTTCTTATTAAACAACTGTATCATCAAATCCACTATGGTACTCTGGAATCAGTGTACTTTAAATTCACAATTGAAATCCTCCTCTTCAGCAAACATCTCTCAGATGTCAGGTCCTACATTCTGTTCTGCTGTGTGCCCATTTCTCCTAATAACAGATGCTGTGGACGGAGCTCACAGGAGCAAAGGAGATCAAGTTGAGGTCAGATCTCCTTGTGAGAGCTGAGGAGAGAGGGAAATTTTCACAGCTAGGGATGTGGTTAATGCGTCCTCTATTCTGTTCTCAAGCTTTTCAGCTGGTGCATCACAATCCTGCTCTTCAGCAGGGGCACACTCATCTGTATCTCACCTTCTTAAAATCAAAGACTCAATCTTAAAGCATTAGCAGATTACAAAGTAACTCTCTAGTTTGCATTTCCCATAATACTAAAATAAGGCTTTATGTCTAGTCTAGAACTTTGCTTTTTTAATGCTGCAGAAAGCCTCCATGAATCTGTTTAACGTATTTACTCTTTTCATCTATTCAGTGCCACTGGGCACAACACGCACTGCAGTGCACGCTGCTGTCTCCCACGGCGCCGCTGACTCACTGTACCGCGGCACACTCCACTAATCCTGTTTGGACAGCTGGGTCCAAGAGCTTCTCGGCTGCATTTTAATTGTTCCATCTTTTTTTTTTCTCTTTATTTATCTCTATGGCAAACTACTCAGGAATTTAATTTGTCAGGCTTCAAAAAGTAAATTTTGCCATTAATTTGTATTGTTTGTAGTAGCCTATACTCAGCTGGTGATTTTCTCCCACAAAATAGAAATACATTAATGATTATCAATTACTCTTAAACAACAAAGCACAATAAATACGATTTTCAAAGGTTCAGAATGGAAAGGTGGCTGATGACTACCAGTATCTGCTGGACTATTCTACAGACGTAGCATTTAGCATCAAATGGTGGCACTAATGTGCATGTTTCATGTTTCACTATTAGCCACCATAAGCAGATGCATCCTACCAATCAAACATGAAAGAGACGTACTAAATAAATGGCCTGCAGAAGAGAGGTTTCTTTTACACTTATACTTTAATTCTACTGTTTATTAAAGCATACAACTACCACAAAGCTCCCGTTTTCTGACACAGCTGCAACACTGATGGCATGAACCTTGAGTCGGTAATGGAGGCGGTGCCGGAGCAGAGCGAGTCCTCGGCCTACACTGCCAATGCAGCCAGGGACAGAGTTCACAGATATACTGTCTGGTCATTTTCTAATCATTAATTTACAAGATTAAAATGTAAGTCTAGAGAATTATCTAGAACTACCTAAAAGAAACATCTGCCTGAAATAATATTTTGCCAAGAAAACAGTCTAGACCAGTGCATTATAAAGGACAAGTAACTTATGACTCAACTATTTCATTGACAAAGTAGAATTCTCTTTTATTTTTAAAAGACAGTAAAACCTGCCTATACATTTGTAATTTAGGGAAATGTTATGATTGGCAGGCGAGTGGCGATCACAGGTCCTTTGACTTGGTGTGTGCTCCCAGGGACTGCACAACACCATGCTCAGTTCTATTTCCACGAGCACAGAGCAGCTTAAAACATGTTTACAAATTTCTGTTTTTTAAAAAGTATACATTAAGCTATGTATTTGGAAATATATTCATATATGAAACATTGTTTTAATATCTTCTAGGCACTAAAGTGTTTTTTATAAGTCACAGTTTTCTCACTAGAAGATTCATAAGCCCAACTTGTGAATGTGAAAGGAAAAAAAAGTCTATTGTTTGGGAAAGGAATGTTTTAAGTGCTTAAAAAATAAATGGTCTTTGTGTAAGAAAAGCATTTGCTTTGGTATGGTCCTATACACAAATGAAGTACAGAATAATATTATATTTTAAAGGTGATTTTTAAAAAGGAGTTTACAAAGCAAAAGTTAAAGAGATTTAATAAAGCTATCTATAAACACCATGGACTTTTAATGAGCATTTCTCCATCAAACTTACCCAGTGTTCTTGACATCACAGGCAAAGCAGAGCTCAAGACTAAGATTGACACACAATTCCCAATGATCTGTGGAGAGAAAGAAGGATGGTGGGCAAGAAACAGCAAGAGGGCACTGCAGCCTCACTGCACCCTTGGAGGGCACTGCAGCCTCACTGCACCCTTGGAGGGCACTGCAGGGCACTTCACCCTTGGAGGGCACTGCAGCCTCACAGCACCCTTGGAGGGCACTGCAGCCTCACTGCACCTTGGAGGGCACTGCAGCCTCACTGCACCCTTCGAGGGCACTGCAGGGCAGGTACTCAAGAGCACCTGGCAACTTCTTAACAACACTAACCATCAGAGTAGAATTTAAACATCATGAACTTTTCCTTTTAAAGGTATATTTATGAATTCCACAAACACAGAGCATAGGTGTAAGTATATAGTCAGAGAATACATAAATCACATATATTTTATATTATTTTAATGTGGTAGGTAATTTGAAAGCTTTGCCTATGAAATTAAAAAAGAAGAATACCTTTGGACTTCTGACTAAGTCTAAAGGCTGACTGCTGTCAAGTTCTTACATAACATCTACTCTGACCTATATAACCATTATAAGCATCAATTCTGGGATTTGAAAACACTAGAAACAAAAACATCTAAGTCTAGTAATTCATATGCAATATATCTTCTAGTTACTCATTCCCCTCCACTAAGAGGCACTGAAAACATCAATTAGGATTTGTAATCAATTCAACTAGATACTGGCTACTCAGCTGACTTTAAGGAACCTGTAGTATGATACATCTCCATGCACGGATAGATACTCCATATATGTAATATATATTATAGAAGGGGTTCTTGGCACGTACACACACACACTTGTAGGCTGTAAATATAGAGTATATAATAAAAATGGAAAAGGCTAGCAGCTTTTAGCCATTCCCCTTAGGCAGCCTGTGAGATTATTTTATAAAGATCTATTTATTAGGTAATATAACAGTCTTTATTGCTCTGGTGGAGACAGTAACACATTGTATAAGGTCAAATTAGCTTCATACCACACTGTCTCTGAACAGAGTTTCTCCTTCTCACTTTAATTATTCAGAAACTGAAATACTTTGTCTCTACTTCTTGTAGCAACTAAGCTCTTCAGATTTCAAATAAGCGCCTGAAGTCCAGTTGGCACAGCCCAAGTCACTCATTAGCAATGTGTTTTCCTTAAGAAGAAAAGGGGTCCTTTCAGGAGACGTCCACAGCTCCTTACCAAGTGCTGTGGTTCTATGCATTTACAAGTGAATGGACGCAGTCCACACTACACAGAGCACATCCTCTCCCCACTCCCTCAGCATTCTGAAGACCTTCCTTTGTGTGTCTGCTACTTACAAATACCTACCAGCCCAGATGAACTATTCAGGGTGCTTACTAACTAAAACACTTGTTTATCTTGGAAGCAAAAGAAAAGCCCCTGGCATCTAAGACTTTACCTTACCTTTGTCATAGTTGTGTCATCCTTCTTGGGTGTAAAGTTGCCGAAAAATCTGAGGCTATAGAAACCAACAACAGAAGATACCATGAGATAGCTGTGAGAATGAAGGAAAACTCTCCGAGAGAATGCACACTTCCCAAAGTCTAAAGTCCTTAGGAAAAGCAAAGCCAAACAAACAGCCACTCAGGCTTGTGGAGGACAGCCTTGTTCTTCTTTCCAGACAAGCGTCTTAGTAAATTACTATTGTCCCAGAAACTATAGACAGAAAACTTGTTAACAGACATAACATTCAGCTGAAGAAAGGATACAAAATCAGAATGATTTCAAGTGCAGCTCCCACAAAGCCAAAAGTGGAGAGAGAGGCGCTTCCTATGCCAGGGCCCTGCAGGGAAGACACTCCTCAGAATCCAGTGGTGCCATTACACAAGACAGTTGAATTAGGAACATTTAATACCTTAAGATAGCATGAACCCTTCAAAGGCTAGCTGACTTCTCCACATATTCAACAGCATGTTATTAATTTTAACAGGTTCAAAAATAACCTGGTTCGCCTCAAATGTACTTTTAAGTCATTTGCCAAAATGATATCATTATGATTATTGTTATAAAATGAAACGACCTGCTATCTGAGAAAAACACCTTGAATGTTCTGGGGAAGTTTTCTTTTTTATGTTTTATTCTCCTTTCTTTCTTTTTTTTTTTTTAACTTTTTACTTATTATTTGTGAATTTCATAGCATGCCCCACTCTCCCTCTCATCTCCCTAAATGTCCCCCCAACAGAAAACCTAAAATCTCACTATGGAAGCTGAGGTGAGCTCTTCATGCAAATGTTCACTGCAGTAAGTTACTGGACTGGTTTGAGGTCTCTGGTTCTGCTACACTATCAACACTAGATCCTCACTGGGACTCCCCTCAGATAGCTGCTGTTGCCCTGTGCCATGGACATCCTGAAGCTTTGGTATTGCAGGTCCAGCCCCCTCATGAGTTCCAACAGTTCACAGATGAGGTAGATGTTGGAGTAGGCTAACCCTGGATCTGGACCTTGGTGGTAGCTAAGTTGGTCAGCTTACAGCTCTCCAGCACTGCCCACGCAAGGGTCAGGGCCTACTTTCCTGAGTTCTGCAACTGGCAAGGGGGCACCAGCTCACCTACTCTCATGCTCTACAGGCCAGCTGTCACATGCTGCACAGGCTAGGGGCAGGGCTAGCTCTCGCAAGATCATACCCTGGGGAATAGCTCACCTGTGCCCCCACCACCTAGTTAGTTCTACTGTGCTGCCCCCTTGCCAGTTGTAAGGTGCTGCTTTCTGGGGAGGTTTTTTTGTTTTGTTTTAAAATAGAATAATATACAATCAATATAGAATCAACATATAAAAATATACTATAAAGCTTGCTAAATTTAAGATATATTTACAAACAAAGCAATGAATATCCGATTTCCTTTTCCCAAATTTTCCTAGATAATTCAGTTACAAGAGTGTGACTGATAGCACTTTTTAAAAAAAGTAATTTTAACCAAGTAGAAAGTAATGCATACTTTTTTATAAATATTATCCTAATCTCGAGACCTGCCTTTACTTAGACAAAACAGAACAAATAATGTTCAGATACTGATAACTGACAGCAAACATCAGACCATTAAAGTAAAAACAATATTTTCAAAGCTTACTGCTAGAGATTAAAGGATAATCTCTAAATACACATCACCATCTCCCTGGTTGTCTTAAATTACAACAGCAGAGATAAAGCAAAACATAGTCAGCCTAATAACGTAGAAAACAATAGCTAATGTCACACACATTATAATGCAGTCTAATTCAGACATAAAGGAATAAGAATAGCCATGGCAACTCCAGACGTGAGTAAAGTGGGGCTTGCCAACCTTTGCTACTTAAGAGAACACGGACTATACCCAAGGGCAAGTGGTCAGCCGTTACATTTAATTTAACTCAATCTCAAATTAGCACCCTTGTTTATGGGGCTGAGCCTCCTTCTCCCAGGAGCAGTGGAGCATAAGGTTCAAGAGTAGTGAGCCCTACCACACAATCTTGGTCTAGCACGTCCCTCAATCTTCTCAACAAATGGAAGCTAAGCTTCCATACATTTTATATTAAATAATTTCATCCACTTTTGTCTCATTAGTCTGTCTTTTGTTACTGGGGCTTCCATCATGAACCCTGTGCTGGGTAAGAAAAGATTCTACTTTCCTCCCCTACAAAGGGTTACTGGCAAGACAGAAAAATGTGTTCTGGAATATTCACTGTCTCAAAAGCAATGACAGGAGGATTAAGAGGCGCTCACACATTTACACAAGCATGCAGGGAGCCTGGAAGTACACGTCACTGTGCTGTGCAGTAAGGGGATGGCACAGAGTGCACCTGTTCTTCTGCTACATTACAGTGGAGGGAGAGTCAGCATCAGTCCCAGGAGCAGCTTCCTGATCTGGGATACAAGAAGAGGAAAAGGCAAAGCCAGCTCTACAGAAGGACCAGCAGCCTGTGCACACGGCCTCCAGTGAGAGCCGAGGGAAAGAAGGTGAGAAAGGTGGAGGAGCTCTCACACGTGCCACTGCTTATGGAAGTCACAAAAATGGCTGAAGAAATTCAAAGCAGGGTTTCTTTATCTCAGGTGGAAGGAAAGAAATTAAAACAGATACTGACAACATCTGCCTTAGAAAGAAACATGACAGAGTAAGTCAGGAGTGTTTTAATGTCACCACTATAAGGACTGGAAAGCTGCTGACTTAGAAAAACAAAGTGAATTTCAAAATGTAAATCAAATATCCACTTTACATATTCAAAACCAGCTAGGTTTGGTGGCCCACACATGTATTCCTGGTACTTAGGAGGTAGAAGCAGGAGGATCGGAAATTCAAGGTCATTTCTGGCTCCATAAGGAGTCTGAGGCCAAGCTGAGTGACATGTAATCCTGTCCCAAAACGTGTTTACACATGCACATGAGTGTGTACACGTATCTGTGTGTGTGCCTGTGCAACAGCAGAAGAGGGATATTTTCCAGACTTTATGGGTACCTAGAAAAGTGCTGCAAGGTAAATACGGCGGCACAGCCCTGTAACCTCAGCACGCAGGAGGCAAAGAGCACTGCAACAGGCCAAAGGCTGCATGTCACGTGAGTACCGAATGATAAGCAGCCCGCTAACAGAACATACAGGTAAAACAGGGGAACTGCCAGGCCCTAATAAAATCATCAACTTTGTTTGTTTGGGATTATTTTTGAGACAGTCTTAACATGTAGCCCAGGCTGATCTTGAACTCAAACTCACAACATTCAGACCCTTAGGTGCAGAACTGTATGCATGTGCCACCATGAACAGTAGAATCATCAATCTTTAAACCAGATAAAAGCTGACTCAGGAAAAAAGTTTCTCTGAACTCTCCTTAAATAACCACAGTTTACGTGCATTTCAGATGTGTGATACTTCTGACACACAACTCCCTCTACTTTTCCAACACACTTTGTCAAGTCTGGCTTCATCAGTATTCTAGAGCATACATTTTCTTTAAAGAATTACAAATAAAAGTTTCAGTAAAAATCAACATCAAGTCTGACACAGAAGTCTATAAATAACACAGATACTTGAAAGAAATGCCCTAGAAACAAAAGCACACGCGCGCGCGCACACACACACACATATATAAATAATATGTATATATAATATGTATATATTCTTATGAACATGTTTGTAAAAAGCTTTTTAATTCAGAGAAATTCATAGGGCTTGAACTGCTTACATCCAGAAAGATATTTCCATGAGCTTACACAAAATATTCAACACGTATCTGAAAGACCTTTGAATGCATTTAACTTTACCCTTGTTCCCTTTGGCATTGCAGTCTCATCAACCAGCAGGCAAAGAATATTGCACGCCACCAGGAGAACTGAAATGGACTTCAACAGAAAGGGTACCGTCAGGTCTCTATTTCAAACACTACTTTTGACAATACACATAATACACATAGCATGTATCTTTCAGAATGGGGGCAGTCCTATAATGAGTATATACTCTATACAGTATATATAAGAACTCTCAAGACAAATTCCAAACATTCTATAAATTATAATTTCAAGGCTCATGATAGAAGATGACAATGTGGATGTGTCTACTTTGTCGACTTCTCAGTGAGACCCATAGCTTCACATACTCTACTAGGGTGAGCGTTACCATAGCTCATCATAGAAAGGAATGCCACGCCTCAAGATTTTGGAGCAGCAGCCATGTTTTGTGTTTTCCTAATTCTCCTCAAGCAAAACTTGAAGACAATTTATGACAACTTGTCATTCCTTTCCATTTTTGCTCTGCTGAATTTTTACAAATTGAGCTACAGATGGATTTTGATTCTGTTAACAGAAACAGTTTCCTGGGAACAGCTTGGCTAAGGGAAACACGAAAGACAATACACTGTACTCAAGCTGGCCGACAGCTTCTCACCGTTTCAATAAGAAGCAGAACCATGACAGCAGGGTACACCAAATTTCTCTCCCACACTGAAGCCTTTTTTCGCCTCTCTATTAGAAAGAAAACAAAATAAAATAAAAATTTCAGCAATTTCCAAAAATTCTTTCTAGGTTCATATTTTTCATATACCTCATTATACTTCAATCAGTAAACATTATTTTTTGCTTTCTGAAAAAATGTAAATTGTAAGATAAACTGTAATTATCTTCTACAATCTTTAAAAATCCATTTAAAACCAGCTTACTACATTAAAAGCTCAATCCCATAAGGCTTAAATTTCAGCTTGGTAAAGACAATTTTGCTTTTAAAGAAATATATCATTAATAAATAGTTCACTTCTAGGATAAGAATATGTACATTTGATATACATGTATATATTGATATAGGAAGATATTTGAGTGGATAAAGGAGTGTGAATAATAATTCTGTCTCGTTTCAGGTCCCAAGGCTGAATGAACACTTTGTTTTCCAAAGACTATAAAGGAACTTTACCTTCTAGCTGAAACAAACCACTCTGTACCACACTCTCCCTGTGTTGTGAACACCGGGGAAGAAAAATTAAACTTCAAAACAGTCTCCAGATATATTAGAGCAACAAGATAAGGAAAGCAATAAGATAAGGAAAAGCTGGCATTGCATGATGTGATGGAGGGGATTCCTTCCTGTGAGCATCCTTTCTCAGCAATGCCTTTTTCAATATGGAGTTGGCATGGGTTCAAGAGTCTGAGAAATCAAGTGGAAGTCAAGAGACAACTACAAGGGCATGGAGTGACTCAGCAGTAGGAGGACCTGAATTTGGTTGCTAGCACCCACATTGTGTGGCTCACAACTACCTGTAACTCCAGCTCCCGAGGTTCTGAGGGCACCTGCACACATGTGGCACACATATAGTCAAGGAGATATGCGCACACACACACACACACACACACACACACACACACACACACACACAGAGGATGTTTTCCCTTTATTTTTATAAAAGAGGCAAAAGAGGCAATGCTGAGGCAAAACTCTCAGGAAACCCAACAGAGGCAAGGAGATAAACCATAGAGCTGGGTGCTACCAAAGCAGCTAGAAATTGAGAGGGCAAAATCTCAGAAATAAGAAGCTGATAAAGAAGGAGGCCTGCTATGTTGATTCCTTCCTCCTTAGGACCTCAGTATTAGAAAAGCTATGAAAAGGAATGGAGATGTAGCTGAGAGGCTTGGAGCTCAGCAGTGCTGCCAGGCCCAACCAAGAGTTTACCAGGAAGTAGTCAAAATACCCAGGCTTTCCATCGGGACCAATGAAAAGCAATACCCTAGGAAGATAGACAGACAGACAGAGCCACTCTAAAAGCTTGCCCAAAAGAAGGAAATGTCCTACAGTTTCTACAGTTTTGTGTAAGAAATATCTAGAAGTCAAATATTACTAGGAGGCAAAGAGGAAAAAGAGACAGCAGAAACAGACCCTCACTTGGTGCACACACAGACTTAGGAGAAAGAGGCCTTGATTGATAGTCAACTAAATAACTGACAAAGAAATCTGAACCAATGAAAACAGCCAGATGAAATCCCAGAGCTGAAAGATACTGTAACTAAAATAAAGAATTCAACAAAAAGCTGAACAGTTATGGCACAGCTGGGAGACATTAAAGTGGGAAACAAACTAGAAGACAGCACAGGGAGACAGAACACAGGTGAGAGAAGAATGGGAAAAGTCTAGTGTGTGCTTAACTGGAATCTGAAGAAGTCAAAGAAAATGGGACAGATAAAAATTGATAAGATAATAACCAATAATTTTTCAAATAACAAAATTATCAAGCCACAGCCATAAAAGAAAAGAGAAAAAGACAACTATGTGCATGCAAACACACACACACACACACACACACACACACTGCTCAGCACCCTGAACTTCTGGTCATGGGACATAGAATGGCTTTGGGGATAGAGAACAATACAAACCTAAATGACCCAGCTTACCATCTTGAGAGTTTCCAGAACATGCTGCTAAGAGAAGGAACCAAGAAAAAGTTCAGTTCATTCCTACCCTGAAAACATGAAGTGTGAGTTTGAGAAAACCAACTAGTAAGTAAGTCTTCAGAGATGAGACTTCAGGACAAAGAAAGAACACAAAAATCTGCCAAGGATCACCTCAGATATTCAACTCAAACATGAAACAATCCATGGCTGAAGACAAGCATGAGGGAATAGTTCCCCATAGTTGCATGGGCCACAAGGAGAGATGCCACACAGTGGTGCAGGTGCCCTGGAGCACGAGTGCTCTGATCCAACCCACTGAGATTCTAGGTAACTGAATCAGTTAGTAGCATTCCAAACCAAACCTTCTTCCTCCCAGGTTTGCAAAAAAAAAAAAAAAAAAAAAAAAAAAAAAAAAAAAAAAAAAAAAAAAAAAAAAAATCAGAATCCCAAAATACCTAATTTCACATCAAAAACTGCCAAGCATAAAAAGAACACACAATAAAAACAATACTATAAAACAAAATCAATCATTTGAAATTTATCAGGAGCTGACAAAGATGTCAGAATTCACAGGCAAAGGTATTAGAAGTGCTTTGTTGGGGTTTGTATTGCTGTGATATACAACACCATGACCAAAAGTAACCTGGGGAGAAAGGGATTTACTTCAGCCTACAACTGTAGTTCCTTGTCATAGAGAGAAGTCAGGACAGTAACTCAAGACAGGAGTGTGGAGGCAGGAGCTGATGCAGAGGCCACCGAGGAATGCTGCTTACTGGCTTGCTCCTCATGGCATGTTCAGCCTGATTTCTTACACAACTCAAGACCATCTACCCAAGGGTAGTTCCACACAAAATGGGCTTGGCCGTCCCACATCAATTATTAATTTAAAAAAAAAAAAGGCCCAATTTAGTGGGAGCATCTTTTCAATTGAGGTTCTCTTTTTCCAAATGACTCTAGTTCAACAGTTCCCAACCCGTGGTTGACCACTTTAGAGTTGAAGGACCCTTTCACTGGGGTCTACGAAAACCACGGAAAAATGTGGCTATTTATATCGTGATTCATAATAGTAACAACATCAGTTATGAAGTACCAACAACAATAATTTTATGGTTGAGGAGTTATTACAACATGAAGAATTCTACTAGATAAGTTGAGACCACTGTCCTAGCTTGTGTCACACTGACACTAGATACGTTGAGACCACTGTCCTAGCTTGTGTCACACTGACACTAGGTAAGTTGAGACCACTGTCCTAGCTTGTGTCACACTGACACTAGATAAGTTGAGACCACTGTCCTAGCTTGTGTCACACTGACACTAGATAAGTTGAGACCACTGTCCTAGCTTGTGTCACACTGACACTAGGTAAGTTGAGACCACTGTCCTAGCTTGTGTCACACTGACACTAGATAAGTTGAGACCACTGTCCCAGCTTGTGTCACATTGACACTAGGCAGTCAGCACAGCTCTCAGAGGGTGTAGAAATGGCTTGGTTGGTAAAATACCTGCTGTGCAAGCATGAAAACCAGAGTTTGATCACCAGAGTCCACATGAGGAAGCCTGATATAATGGTACATGCATGGAATCCCAGGGCTGGGAAGGCAGAGACAAATACAGCTCTGGGGTCTGCTGACTAAGCATTGTAGACAAATCAGTGAGCTACAAATTGAATGAAACAAAAAATCTCAGAAAACAAAGTGGAAAGCAATCAAAGAAGAAACCTGCTATTAACTTCTGGTTACAGATGTGAGCACACACACAAACGCACACTCAGAGTGCGCTCATAACTATATTACTCCCCATCAGAAGTAAACAAATTTAACAATGCCAATTAGCAGCATGATGAGAATAGGCCCAAGCAAAACCGAAAACCCAGTCTCTGAGACCAAATTACAACAGTTGGAGTAAGAAACAGTTGAGACAAGTGAAATAGAACAAAAATCCAAAGCCAAACACAAAGAGGAGTATAAAACAGAGTCAGCCTGGAGCTACAGGCAATCTGCAAATAACTGAAGCAGCTGAAAAGGGGTAACACAAGTAGAAAATAAAAATATTTGAAGAAATTAACAGCAAAATCTCTTCAAGGTATATGAAATGTATAACTAAAGACCAAGAAAACCATATGTCATAATCAGTGGTTAAAAAAAATCTTAAAAGCACATTTTTAAAAATCACATTGACAGAGGAGTCGTTTATATATTATTTCTCAAAAACAATGCAAGTGGGGTAACAAGATGACTCAGTGTGACTAAGCATACCTGCCACCATCCTGACAACTTGTGTCCAATCCTGGAAGTCCACACGGTGTAAGCAAGGAACCTTTTCCTGCAAATTGTTCTGACTTCCACATCCACTATGTCTGTGGCATGTGTTTACCCACATATAGGAAAAATCTACTCAAGTAGAGCCAAAATCACATCATCTTTGAGTATTAGTATATTTGAAAAGTAACTTCAGGGGCTTAGAGCATTTGCTCCTCCTGCAGAAGACCCAGGCTCATTCCCTGCATCCCACAAGGTGGTTCACAACAATTAGTAACTCCAGTTCTAGGGAATACACAAATATTCAGGCAAAATAGTCCTACACATAAAAAAAAAAAAATAAGCCTCAAAAGTAATTTCAGAAAATATATACTTACCCTCTCCCAAAAGAAAAACCAGTCAGACTCTGAACACAGTAAGTTATTAACACAAAGTTCAAATTTTCAACTATTTTAAGACTATTTTACAATCTTAATAACTAACTAAAACCAATAAATAAACCAAGAAAAAAGTACGGTACCTAATTTTGTCTTAAGGGTCTTTACGTTCTCAAGTTCTTGCTCCAATTCCATTACGTTGTATTCAACTGATGAGGATAGCCCTGTTAAAGCAAATGCATTCTTAAGTCCAGCGGTGGGAAGCTTGGAGAACAGGCAGAGTACTGGTCACCGGACAAAACATTCACTGAGAGCCAGGAGGAACAGACGCTGTTGTGAATCATGTAAAACCCACCATTTAGAGCAGTGGTTCTTAACCTGTAGGTCACAATCCCACTGGGGGTTAACTGACTCTTTCACGGGGATTGCATATCAAGTATCTTGTATATCAGATATTTACATTGTGATTCACAATAATAGTTAAGTTACAGTAATGAAGTGGTTGGTGTCACCACAACAAGAGGAAGTGTATTAAAGGGTCACAGCATTAGGAAGGTTGAGGACCAGTGCTCAAGAGGATCCAAGCTCTTGATGACTGATGTCTTCCCTTACCCTCTATTACTCCTTTTTCATGTGCCTGCCATACCAAGGAAGGAATCGAGACCTTGCTCTCCAGTTTGCTTCCCTAGGATGACAATCATCACCAGTGTGGCTGGTGCTTCTACAGCTTTCTTCACATTCATATTTGACTTCTGTCTCACATATGGGTTTTCTCTCTCATGCAAATTCTTATACAAATATCAAGCCAGACATATTAGTTGACTGTTTGCTGTTGCCTGTCAGTAAATACTTCCTAACAGCTGAGTGTGCAAACCACAATCTGGATTGCTACAACCTAGCTCAGCATTATTATTTCATTTGTCAATATTCTAGTGAACATTAGCATACCCAATTCGTTTGCTTCTATTATTTCTGTAAAACAGATTCCCAAACTTTAGAATAGTGGGCCATTACAGGTTTAGGAACTTTTTAAAGTTTACATTCAACACATGTTTTTATATACCATAATAATTCAAGTTATTATAAGTCTGACTATACTCTCAATAGTTTTTGAAAACTGCTATTTATATATCAGCATTAGCACTGGGTGTGGCCAACTGTTGAATTTTTGCCAAAGTGATGGGCTACTTAAATGTACATTTTCCTAAATGCAACAGATCACATCTCCTGTTTCTCATGTGGATTCCCTTCAATCCTACTTTCTGCTTGCTTCTGCAATGGCCTATGTACAGCATCTTCCTCTTCTTTCTGCTTGATCTCTTAAATTCTGAACAGATGAATTGAAACCCTAGCTACAGATATGGCAGGTTAGGATTCCTTCATTGCTAAAGGATGGTTTTCATTACAGATCTGTATTTGGCTGTGAGTGTCTCCCTTATTAAATCTCTGAGACTGTTATTTATAAGTAATGTACAACATACATTTTATCATTTCATAATGACCATTTTCTTAAATTATGTTTTGAGAGCTTTTACATTTTCATTCCTTTTGGGGTTTTACTTGTCACAAAAGTGCATGTGTTTCACTAAAATCATCACCTAGCTAAATCTTATTTCAAGTTTAATCTCTATCAGTTAAGAATTCATTGGTGATAAGCAAGTGAACCTGACTCCCTAGTTTATAAAGCAAGCAATTCACAGAACAGGCCAATAGAAAACTTTCCAGTAAAGGTCAGTCCTGGATCCATGCATATACAAGCGAAACTAAGTGGACTCAGTAGGTCTTACATGCATTTGTGCATATGTGTGTATTTACATATAATAATAGTAATTACAGAGATCATGAATTTGGCACGGTAGAAGAGTTAGAGAGGAGATAGAAAGGGCCAGTGATACAGATGCAATGATCATGTCTAAAATTCTCAAAAAAAAAAAAAAAAAAAAACAATTAATAAAAGCAGCACATATACAAGCAAGTGGAAAAATCACAGGCATCTGGAAGCCTCAGTGTCAGGAACTCTGTCCCAGAAGTATGAGGTGCAGAGAAAGCCCTGAATGAATGAAGTCCTGGGTGTGTGTTTTTGATATAGTCACGGCCATGTGAAATACTGCAAAGCTGCAAACCCATGGGAAAACAAATGGCAAGGCCATCTTTCCTGGTCCAAGTGCAACTGTTGATTGTGAGTGCACAAAATGTAACCTTAGCTTTCTCCCAGGATTATGTATGGCCTGAAGACTGCTCATCTACACAGACTGCTCCTGCTCACATTAATTAAACCCACCTCTTTGTTCAGCTGTACGCAATAACCTTGACTCCCTATTAAATGCACTATACTACTTTTGCTTTGGTTTTCCCATCAGAGAGCCCAATCCAACTGAATCCAACTTCTCTCTGTGTCTGTCTTTTCTTCATTGAGACTTAGAAATAATAAATAAGAATGACAAGAAAAGAGGAGGTAAGGATGTCAGAGACCCCGAACCTTGGTGAGCACAGCACAGTGGGAAGAGGTCAGCCCAGTCCTCAGGGCCTTTAAGTCAGGAGACTCTGAATGAAAGCTTGGGGATGCTCCCTACTTCATCTAGGAGAGGAAAGATGCGGAGCTGTGCTTTATCAGAGAAAGACAAAGAGGACCTGTAACAAGATGACGTGCGAAGTAGCCCACCGTCATTCACGCTGTCTTTACAGCCCATTACATTCGGTAAAATAGTACCAGCGTTCAGAATAACTCAGAACATCAACTTTCCACACTATTTGGTTTTCAGTGACTTTTAAGTCTTACCCTTACCAAAATAAAGTGTGCACAAAGCTTAGTGTCAAAACCCTTGGACTTGTTTCAGTGCCTGCTTCTCCCTGATACCACCTCATCATGAGGTGCTTTACAGATAACTCACACCTCAAGGGATCCAGGAAGCAGAGAGAGGGTAAGGGACTACCGACAGGATACCCTTCAAGGACATACCTCCAGCTTCTGGCTGCTAAGATACACCTTCTAATGCAGTGGTTCTTAACCTGTGGTCATCTAACACCGTCAGAAACATGTTTACATTACAATTCATAACTATCGAAATTACAGTTATGAAGTAACAATGGAAATAATTTTATGTTTGGGGAGTCACCCCAACATGAGGAACTGTATTAAAGGGTCACAGCATTAGGAAGGTTGAGGCCCACTGTGCAAAATAGCACCACAAGCTGGAGATAAGCCTTTAAGCCTACAGCTGCAGCACGGCTTTTACAGTCTGCAGCAACTCTCAGTCTTACTCTAGGAATGTCTGCTTGTCAATGTCACTGTAAACTGTTCCTAGTGTTCTTGCTGTGAATACATGTCTGTGCGGTGACATATCCACTGGGCACAGGTGAGCATTTTCTATCCCCAAATTCACATTTCAGATCAGAGCAATTTCTTGATCCTTTTTTTCCCCCCACCATATTCTCTCCCTTAACCCTGTGTGGAAGGGGTGTTAGCTAGAGGCTGACTCTACTGGTCTGAAACATTTTTACCTCTTACACTTTACTTATTGTCATTCTGGCTTATTTTCTTATTTCTAAGTTTCAAGAACTCTTTCTGCTAACTGGATGTCCCAGATGATGGAGCCTTGACCTTTCTCATGAAAGTGGCCTTCTTGTCCATCCAGGGCACGAGGGATGGTTCCTCTTTAGCCATTCTTCCCCGTGCCCCACATCCACAAGCCTACATCTGCTAATGTTCACACAAGAGGCTTTCTCCAGTCACCAGAGTTTTGTGTTCTTTTAAGAATGAAGCCATGAGAAATAAACGGCAATGTGAACTTCAGACTTCTGGAGGATCTTGGCAAGCTGAGCCTCACTCCTCACAGCAGTGATTCCCTTCTGCCAGAGCTGCAGAGCCTCACTCCTCACAGCAGTGATTCCCTTCTGCCAGAGCTGCAGAGCTTCCCTCTTAGGCTGGGCGCGTTCCTGAGAAAAACCCTCCTGACTTCCTTCTCAAATTAAAGTTCAGCTATGCAAATGAAGAACGACAGAATCTATGTACTTTGTCTGCAAGCACTCCTGCCCTCCCAGGCCAGAGACCCTCTGTTTTACACAAAGTAATTTTTACTCTTCTTCTAAGATGGACAAGAGGGAAGTGCCTGGTACCTTGGATGGAAGCAAATAAAGTAACGACTAAGTCCCTTCATGACAGCTTTTTAACAAGCCCTCCCTTTCTTAGTTCGCGCTACCTTATCTGGTGGCGTCCCTTGTGACTCTGGGGATTCTAAAGTATAAAGCAAGCATAGATGACTTAGGAATAGACTCTTGTTGTTCTGTTAAACTGGCTGATGCTAACATTTTCTTGTCTGCTAAATTCTAAATTATTATTGTGGTTTTCCCTTGAAATGTTCTGACTCCCTAGGTTTATGATTCTCCCTGTTCTCACCCATGGGATGGCATGTACTCATCAGGACGCTTTCCACTAAGTCACAAAACTCAAAGTAGCTTAAAAAATAAGGAAATAGTTTCATGTAATTAGAAGTTAGGAGACAAAACCAGAGTAAGTGTCCATGTGGTTTTCCTGCAGCTCAACAGTGACATCAAGAGACTAAACTGCGTCTCCCACACACTAGATTGATGTGACTGGGGCTTTCCCTCTACACAGGGCAAATGTGTGGACTAGTTATTTGCCTTGATTTCTTCTTTTCCTTCCTTCCTCAGCTACATAGCATTTTGGTAATTCTTTCCCCGATTTACTGGGTACTCCAGTGCTTACCTTCTCACTTGTGCTACTCCTGCTGAGTAAGAGTTTCACTGTAATATCAGTGTAAACAGCCTTAACCTACAGCCTGCTCTTCTGTACAGCATCCTGTGTCATGGTGAAACTCACAATGACATGACCTAACCATCTCCTCACTGCTCCCCACCGCTTCCTCCAAATCCTCACCTTGCTAAAAGATTATTTCAAGACTAATGCTACATTTTTCCTTACGTGTAGTAGTTAGACTAGTGTCTGGTGTCAACGCAGGTGTCAGTGCAATGCAGAGATGTAAAAGGAATATACCAAGACTGGTTTTTTTTTTTCCCTAATCAATAAGTAATAACTTAGGGAGTGTGTGTGTGTAACTTCACAACTGAAAGCTGCAGATAGTAAGTTTGACACTGAACTCTTTTTTAAAAAATAATTTTTTTATGTGATATATTCTGATCACAATTCCCTCTGCCCCAAATCTTTCTCACTTCCCTTACCTCCCCAACTCTATACTTTCTTTCCTTTCTTTTTATCTCTCTTCAGAAAACAGGCAAACAAACATCAAAAAAAAAAAAAACAGAATTTTTTAAAAGAACACAAGAAACATACAAAGCCAAAGAACAAAGAAAATAGAAACCATAATATATAAGAGACCAGTAACTATATTCAAACAGAGCAATATGAGATAAAAAGTCTGCAAAAAGTACCATTGAGTTCTTTTTTTTATTTTTTAATTTTGTTAGCCATCTACTACAGGATATGGGGCCTGCCCTAGTGTGGTTAATATACCCAGTGAGACTCCATTGGAGAAAACCAATTTTTCTTTGTAAGTGGTTTGTCAATTGAAGATAACTTCTTCTTTTTTTTTTTTTTTTTTTTTAAAGATAGTTTCTTGATCAGATCATGTCTACATTTTTCCTCTCAGTTCTGGGATTCCCACCCCCAGGCCCCAGCCCCGGCTTGAACCTGTGCAGATCCTGTACATGTCTCTAAGTTTCTATGTGCATCAGTTCTGTTATGTCTGGAAGACACTGTTTCCTTGGAGTCATCCATCTCTTCTGACTCTAACAATCTTCTGTCTCTTCTTCTGTATAGTTCCCTAGCCCTGAGAGGAAGGATTTGACAAAGATGTCCCATTTGGAACTCAATATTCCGAATTCAACCAGTCTTGTTCAGTTGTGGGTTTCTGTAGTAGTTCCCACCTAAATTTTGATGATGGCTGAGCAATGGTGTATTGCAGAGTGAGTGTGTGTGTGTGTGTGTGTGTGTGTGTGTGTGTGTGTGCACGTGCACATGCACGTATCATTTTATTGCTATGTTCCTTTAGCAGGACAATGTATTTTATTTTCCCCTAGACCCATGACCTATTGGCTACCTAAGCAGTGTCACGCAGAGGTTCCAACTCCTGGAGTGGGCTTTACATCCAACCAGAGTAGCTGGTTACTCCCACAGTGTTTGTGCCACTGTTACACCAGTATATCATGCAGATAGGTCACCACTGCAGATCAGAAGTTTATAGCTGAGCTGGTAGTTAACTTTTCTTATATGGTAGCATACAGAGTACCTTCCAGTACCATGTATACTAGCCAGGAGGGGTGAAGACTCTAGTTAGGCAGGTACCAGCTCAACTTCTCTGTTGAACTCTTTTGTAAACAATTTTTCACATCATTTCGGGAAGTCAGGGTTGTTGTAGGATAAATTTCAGTATTTTAAATCCCTGTTCAGGGGGTAAAGCATAGAGCAATTGCCTAGCAGCGATATCAATGTCTATGTGGCAATCTCTCCCTGAGTCTCTATGGCTTTGAATGTGCACTCAAGGGTCACCTGATGACCTCCCTGTTACTTACCTGACCATCTTTTCTCACTTGTTATTTTCTTTCCATCTAGATATGTGCTTACATATGTACTTTACCTCTGTAGTCCATATTTATTATTTCATCAATGTTTTTCTCCTATTGGTCTGTGATTCACAATCTGCCAGGTGATTCATTTTTCAGAAAGACTATATTAATTTCCTAATGGTCCTGGACAAAATTACCATAAAGCTTAAAACCCAAAATAGCATCAATTTATTGTCTTGTAGTTCTTGACGTCTACAGTCCTACCATCAAGGTCCCAGCAAGACTGCCCCTAAGGCATTCTAGGGGAGACTCAACATTTGTCTCTTCTAGCAATAGCTCTCAGAGCTTCCTCAGACCACTCCCACTTACGCGTGCATTGTCTTTCCAATCTTTGGCATCCTCCTGCGGTCTTACACTGGCCCTCCAGATACCCTGTATGCCCATGAATATCAAGACTTTTACTCAGATTGTAGCTACAAAGTAACATATTCATGGGTTCTGCGGGTTAGAAAAGGGCATCTCTGGGTCATCATTTTTTACTTACTTTTTTTTTAAGTTCTAGATAGTTTTGCTTTCTTTTCTCATACATCTCCTCAGCCCATCTTGTTACATTTGGAAGTTAGGTACAAATTCTGTCTTGTACAAATTCTTTCCTGTCTCTCTAATTAACTGTTAAGTAAGTCTCACTTGCTAGGGTGAGACTCTTCTTCACTGACCCTAAAGGAGTATCCTTGCTTCTGTTTTCTGTCTTCACTGTCACTTCCTTCACACCTAATTAGGACAGATGGTACTTCAAACAGCTGGAAGTTCACCATGCTTGGAGACTAAAAATCAAGGAGCCAAAAGAACTGAATCAGAAGAAAGAAGGCTAACCTGACGGGTAGAGGCAAACAGTGATCATTCTCAAGCAAAGATGCGAACGAGTGTTGGGCCACATAGGCTCACTATGGGCCACTGTGGAAATCCAAACGCATTCTTTTTTTTAAGACCCTCGAGTCACAGATCCTAGGTTTCCCATTTGCACCCCTTATTTCCTTGCACCACTAGGAATAGAGATCTGGCGCCACCTGTTGGTTGAAAGTTCTGTGCTGTCTCCAGGGTGCCTTGCTTCATTATTTTACTCACTAACATCCAGCTTTTATTAGTACAAGAGTAGTACCACATCGAGTACGCAGACACTCACGCACTGCGATCCAAACCTACGACAGTGTGACTACATAGTTAGTTTTCAGGTTCTAGCAACCGAGGCAAAATGAAAGTAATTAGGATACAAAGTTAGCAGGCATCTCCGAGGGAATAAAAAAAGAAGACTTGCAGGGGACAGCACAGGATTGTAACACTGTTAAATATCTTTAAATCAAAGTATGAAATATCTAACAGTGATATTTTACTTCCTGTAGACATTTCTGAAGCCTGGAGAACAATTGATAACTATTCTGAACTTTGGAAAAAGAATGGTACCAGGAGAGCATTTCTGGTAATTTGAAATTAAATGAAGAGAGTAGCAGCCTACCTTGTGGCATGTCTACAAGGCTTAATATAAATATTTACAACAATGAATGCATGTTTCTTCAAGAAAAATAACTGAAGTGACATTTTGAAATGTTTATTTTATGGTGTCTATGGTGTGTTCCCTGAACTTATGTCTGTGCACCACATGCATGCAGTGCCCTCAGAGGCCAGAAGAGGGTGTCCCTTAACTGGAGCTATGGATGGTTGTAAACTGTTGTGTGGATGCTGGGAATTAAACCCAGGTCCTCTGGTAGAGCAATTAGTGAGCCATCTCGCCAGTCCCCTGAAGTCCCATTTCTGAAACGTGCTTTTTATTTTAGGCGCCCTAACTCCTAATACACAAGAAGAGTTTCTTCCACATGAAAACCAAGAACACATTCCTACTGTCCTCCAAAAAGTCACCCAAAATGAGTTTTCCAGGACATTCCCTTCCTTCATTACATGCTAATATATATTAGCAGGCATCTCCAAGGGAATAAAAAAAAGAAGACTTGCAGGAGACAGCACAGGATTGTAACACTGTTAAATATCTTTAAATCAAAGTATAAAATACCCAAGCAAAAAAACAAGCTCTGGGGGACGGAATCTTTCATTATAAAAGACGAAAAGTCAGTAATGGCCAGTATGAGAACTTATGACACACTGCAAACAAACACTCAACTATTATATAAATTTAAGTTGCACGAAAAATGAAAACATCCTAAAAACTCTATTATCATTATTTTATTTCAAAACAAACCCAAAATGTTCAGTGTCAGCATTGTCTAGTCAATAAGTCAAATTGTAGACAAAAACCTGTTTGGACAAGTCCTGAAAAATAAAAAGGGATTCTCCAAGAAAACCACAAAGCAGCTCATTTAAGGTCAATTTAACGGTATTATTCTGTTTTTCTTCCAGCCCCGACATAAGATTTCACTACCTCAAAGGAAATTGTAAGAGTATCTATTTGCATTCCCCCAGGTGATTGGCAGTTCAACACCAATTAGTTCAAAATTACACTGTTACTAGCATGCAATAAAAACAACACCTTTCATCTTCCTTACACAGGTAAGAATACCTTCAGAGCCAATAACTTTGATCAAATGAGTATTTTTGATCCTGCCCCACCCGTGTCTTTGGATTCAGGAAAACTAATAGCTGAAGGCATTCTTCCCAGCTTTACTCTTAAGCTGAAAAACTGGTGTGGTACTGAAAATAATTTGCTCCCAAGATAACAGAATTTCCCAAACTCCAGCATTTCTCCAATATCTGAGCTTAATAAACAAAATAGTCTCAACGTATGATTGCATCCGATATTCAAGGGCAGATATGTAATTTAAAATGTACACTGTATTTTAAAACATATATTTCAACTTAGGCATGTATACAATTAAAACAGCTTGATGCAATAAAATTATTTCTATACAATTCTGTACCTTAAATAAATCAGGGTACTAAATTTAGTATTCTATGAATATTATTCAAAAGTAGGAATCTCCAGTATAGACAGATTCCCTTTGTTTATTTTTTGATTTAGCATATAAACAAAAGGGGTAGATTAAAAAAAAATTGATCCAAGTAACTATAAAATTTTAGCTGCTTACAGCTTTAAATTTCACCAGCAATCCCATCTCCAAGAATGAGAAACTTTTCAAGTTTTGATAATTTATTTCAAGTAACAGAAAAGTGATTGTTCAAGCCCAAGGCTCCTTAGGGTTTACAGGGCAAAAGGATTGTCCCCAGAGAAACCACATGTGTTTGAGGCACCCAGAAGCTGAAGCCTCATGTCCAAGTCTCCCATAGATCTGTTGTTTGTGTGCTAACACTGAGGCTGTCTGTAGAAGACACACAGGCACATGCATACACATATGTACATACAGACACAGATAACACCATCTCTATGCTATTAACATGATTGTCTCTTTTGGCTTCTGATGTCACATGACTATAACTGAACCTGGTGTTATAGGACTTCTAATATCCAAAACAACAGTGGATATGCAAACTTACTTTCACTACTAATAACTGCAAGCAAGGGCAAAAATATTAAGACAATCAGCTTTAAGAATATTATGTAATGCTATTTACAATGAAAAAATGCTTTCATGTTTTTTTATTTCAGACACAAGCACTATAGATAAAAACTAAACAAAATGTTAAGAGCACTCTTTACCCTTCATATTTGATGCTGCCATCAAATATGGTAACACCATCATTCACAAGACTATGGTTGAAAGGGAGCTGACATATATGGAATTCACATTCCAATTTTTAGAATGAGAGTTTTATAATACAACTTCTCTTCCTAATCCATGCACTGTGTGTGACACATGATTCACACGCTTCTGCTGTTTCCCAAAGCTGTCCTCCTTACTGACGTTTTAGTTTATACTTCCCACAGTCACTCTTGAAACAAATAATCTGTTTGAACTATATTTTATTATCATGAAAGTGACTCAAAGAGATCATCACAAAGCTAAATAAATTATGGCTTCTGTCACTGTTTCATCCCTATATACACAAATGCTTTCTGAAGATACATTATCAAGTCTAGGCTGTCTGTGCCAGACACTTTCCAGAGAATCCCAGAGTTGAAGTCCAAAAATATTTCCTAGTGGCATATGTGTATATGTATATATGTTTATGTATTTATACACAAAGCCTACTGCAGTACTTGGCATATGGTGTTTATATCCCTATTCAAAGAGGTATTCTTTGTTCAGTGATTGATAAAGCTTTTGTGTTGGCCATATATGAATGACATTAGATAAGCAATATCCTAACTGCCTACAGTCCTGCCAGTAACACAAGAAAATGCCTGACAGAAAGCACTATGACAAAGCAGCCACAGATACATCCCAAGTCTCAGTATCTTCACAAAACCCTTAAAACTCAACTTCTAAGTAGCAAGAATCAAATACTGACAATGACACAGAGACCACTGAGGTCACCAAGGTCCAGGAAGAGGCTGCACAGACACATTTTATTCTTTTCAGTCCCTTTATTTTTCAGAACCCAAAGGTATTAAAACATAGAAAAAAACTGCTACTGCTTCTGTGCTCTAAGAATAAAGAGTTATTGTAAGTTTCAAAGCAAAGGGCTTTAAAAAAAAAAAAAAAATTAGAATCAAGAGGCTGGAGATAGCTCAGTGGTAGAATGCCTGGCTAGCATGTACAGAGAAGGCCCAGTACTGGGAAAAAAAAAAAAAAAACCTTAAGAGTAAAGCAAGCAAGAAATTGCCATCCCCTCCAAAAGTGATATACAAATTTTTAATCACAAAGATGAAAATAGTACCTAACAGAATTGAATTATAGTTCAAAGACTATAATAGTTTAAAATAAATTACCTTAAAAGAACTGTAAATGTTTTGAACTCAAACAACAAAAAATAATTTCTATTCATTATGGAACTTCTAAAGTTATCCAGTACACCCATGGGCTATACACACACAAAATCTAATTATTTCAATTAATGCCGCTGCATTACTTAAACGTTTAAGTATGTTAATGATATATGCATCCTCTTAACACTGGGAAGAAGCTATAAATGATTTTCTCCCTGATTACTGTAATGGGTCCTCCCTGCAGGGTCCTGGAAGTAAACAGTTCTGGTTACTCAGGCTATGTAGGTACAACAGTGGGGAAAACCCCTTATTCCAGCTGCCCCACCTCAGCTGTTTACTGTGCCCGCATCACCATTCCTAAACACGTTCACCAGGATCCCGCCTTCTGTCCTCCACTGAGCTTCACGTCCCCTGCCTGCTTTCTTAGTGCTCTGCCTTGGTTTTGTTTGTTTTTTTTCCTACTCACTGATGCAAGGATCAACCATGAGATCCATACATTCCACACAGCCAGCCTGTACCTGGCACAGCAGAGCACACTTGTGAGGTTCCCTGCCCTGAGAAGCCCTGTCCAGTGTGGGGAGACAGGCATGTCACAGAGTGGAAGGACTGTAGAAAATAAAGCAGGTGAGGGGAGGCAGCGTGAAGTGGAGATGGACTTGGGGATACAGGACTAATACTTGCTGCACTCACAAGAATGGCAAGTCCTGCAGAGGAGCTTTGAGGTCAAGACCCAGAACAAAGAAGCAAATCTACTTTCCTACTGTAATTCTGCCTTGTCAAGCCACTCGCTGCTGTAGCTCCCCGTGCTCACAGCTGGGTAACACAGGATTACCTTTCTTCCCCATTAGCTGGCATAGCACCTTTCTGCTAGCCAGTAGGAATGAAACTTTCAGACTTGAACCAGCTTGATTTCTGCATGTACGTAGAATCTTCAGCAACTGGGCCTTACTGTCAAGTTTGGAACAGTAACCGAAAGCACTGGCAATAGTCTGTAATGTTTACGGGTCTATGGCACTTCACCAGTCAACAACTCACAAAGAGGTAATCCAACCTGGCACTGGGATTTTTGTTAGCCCATGGTATTTAGTAGGAGAATTGTCGCCCTATTATAGGATAACCCCATTAAAGTGTTTTATGTATGAAAATGTATGTATTACATATTTTCTCTAATTTGTGAATGTTAGCTTTGAATCTTTAACATCCATAAGTGAAAGAAGATGTGATATTTATCTTTCTGAATCTGGGTTAGTGACTGTTTCCAGGTCTATTCATTATCTGTAAATGTCCTAAATGCCACTTAACTACACAACTTTCCACTGTGTAAATGTGCCACATTTTCTTTAGCCACTCATCAGCTGATGGACATCAAGGAAGTTTCTACTTCCTGGTTATTGTGAATAGAGCAGCAGTGAACACTGATCAGCAAGTATCTCTATAAAAGGATATGGAGTCCTGTGCATATGTGTCAAAGAGTGGTACAGCTGGGCCACGTGGCAGATCTACTTCCATCTTTCCGAGGAATGTCCACACTGAGTTCTGTAGTGGCGGTGCCAGCTTGTGCTCTCCCAGCAGTGAACAAGTATTCCCGAACCCTGCTTCTTTGCCAGCACTTGTCCTCATTATTAACTGTGCTCTTCGTGCAGTACACTAGCCCACAGCACTGCTCCTCCAAGACTCTGTACCTCTGAGCAGCATCTCTTCTCTGGTCCTCCTTTCCCGGCCTCTAGTCCCCCACTGGAGTATTAACATCAGCCTTCAAACTGAGTCTCCTGCTATGTCAGAGTCATGGCAGAGGACTATAGTTTCTAGGGGTGGCACAGGCCTGACAGAGGGCAGACAGAGGTGGAATTCAAAGGGATGTGGCCTGTGCCCCAGACCAGGGCCTTCACCATGCACAGTGTTCCCTCAGGAAGCCAGATGCAGGACTGGGGAAGGGTTGGCATCAAGATCCTGATATACATGCCCTCTGTCCTCCTATAGAAGTGGGCATTTTTGCATGGATAATGCAAAAACATTTTTAAAAAAAAAATGTACAGTTGTCTTCATGCAGATGGAGTATCTTCGTGCAGCCCTTGGAGGGGAGGCAGAATGGCAGCAGCTAAATCCCTGGGTCAGTGAACAGAGACAAGGGCTGGCATCTGAGCAAGTTGGACCTGAGCCAGAGCAAAGTCAAGCCAGGCACGGGCCAAGAGATGAGGCTGCACAGTGAGGGAATGGGCAGTGACAAGTTTGGAAGAAGAAAGCAGCAGGTAAATTTTCTTCACAGTTGCTTCTGTTTCCTCAAGTAACAGGAAACAAGGTTAGAAGCTGGGGTAGTCAGGAATATTCGAGAATGTTGTGAAAAGGGCATCAATGAAGGTGACTGAGCAGGTATCTGCATAGTACAATGTTGAGGCTTTGGGGCATATGTCAATGACTGGGTAAAAGTAAATTTATTTTCAGCTTTTTGAGAATTCTCTACATTGATTTCCATAATGCCTGTACCAGTCTGCACTCCCACCACAGCGAGTGAGAACTCCCTTTCCACCATGTTACACCCAGCATTTGTTGTCAATTGCTTTGTTGATCTTTGTCATTCTGACTGGGGTAAAAAAAAATCTCAAAGCTAACTGAAGAAGGAGCCCCCTGGAGACCATTCCATCTGGGTATCCATCCCAGGTACAGTCAGTCACCAATGGTAGACACTGATGTGGATGGCAGGAAGTGCATGCTGACAGGCCTGATATAGCTGTCTCCTTAGAGGTCTGCCAAAGGCTGACATATTCAGAGGCCGATGCTCACAGCTAACCACTGATCTGATCAAGAGTTTCCCAATGGAGAGGTTAGAGAGAAGACTGAAGGAGCAGAAAGGGTTTGTGGCCCCATGAGGAGAGCAACAATACCAACCAACCAGAGCTCCCCAGGGTCTAAACCACCAGCCTGGGAGCACATAAGGAGGGACCCATGACTCCAGCTGTACATGAAGAGGAGGATGGCCTTATTGGGCATTGGTGGGAGAGGAGATTCTCGGTCCCATGAAGGCTGAACACAGAGTGGGGGGGGGGGGATTCGAGGGTGGGGAGGTGGGAGTGGGAGGGTAGGTGGGGGCACATCCACATAGAAGCATGAGGAGGGGGGATGGGATAGGAGGTTCCTGGGTGGTAGGGGGAAGGGGGGTTAGGGGATAAAATCTGAAATGTAAATATAATATCCAATAAAAATAAATTTAAAAAAGAGAAAAAAGGAAAAAAAAATCTCAAAGCTGTTTTGATATGCATTTCTCTAATTGCTAGGGACTATGAACATTGTTTTGAGGTATTTTATAACATTTTTTTTTCTTTTCAGAGCTCTCTGTTAATGTCCCAGCCACCGTACCCTCCCTTTTTAAAAAATAGGTAGGGTAGTTTGTTTTTTGACTCTGTTTTTGAAACGTGTGTGTGTGTGTGTGTGTGTGTGTGTGTGTGTGTGTGCGCGCGCGCATTCTGGATATTAATGCTCTGTCGGATCTGTAGGTGGCAAAGTTCCTCTCCCACTCTCCTGGCTTCTTCTTCACATGGTTGTTCCTTTAGCTATGCAGAAGCTGTTTAGTTTAATGAAGCCCCACTTGTCGACTGTTGGCCATACTTCTTTGACAAATGAAGTCCTACTCAGAAAGTACTTTCCTATACCTGTATGATGTACAGTATTTCCTATGTTTTCTTCTAACAGCTTTGGTGTTTCAAGTTTCAAATTTAGTCCTTTGCTCCATTTGGAGTTAGTTTCTGTGCAAGATGATAGATACAGGTCTTCTTACTGGTGGGCATCCAGTTTCCCCAGCACCACTAATTAAAGATGCTTTGCTTTCGTTTCTCCAGCTTATCTTTTTGACATCTTTGTCAACTATTAAATGGTTGAAGTTACATGTATTCATGTTTGGATTTTGGATTTTGTTCCATTGGTCTGTCTATTTCTGTGACAGTACCATATTGTTTGTATTACTACAGCTTTGTTATTGATCTTAAATATGGAATGGTGATCCCTCCAGCATTGTCCTTTTTAGGTCAGGATTGTTTTGACTGCCCCAGGTCTTTGTGATTCCATTTGAATTATAAGACAGTTATTTTTATTTCTGTGAAGAATGAGATGATGGTGACTGGGATTGCATTGAATATATAAATAGATTAAAAAAATAATTATTTTCACAATATTAATTCAACCAATCCATGAGCGTGGGATGTTGTTCAATTTTTCTAGTGTCTTTCTCTATCTCTTTCTTCAGAGGTTTAAATTTTTCATTGTCGAGGTCCTTTACTACCTTGGTAAGGTTTATTCATAGGTATTTTATCTTCTTTGACACTATTGTGAAGAGGAGTGTGGTGTTTTGAATAAGAATGCCCCCTACAGGCTAATGTATTTGAATTCTTAACCACCAGGGAGTGGAACTGTCTTTAAAATTAGAAGGATTAGGAAGTGTAGCCTTGTTGAAAAAAATGTGTCACTGGGGCGTGGGGTTTGAGGTTTCAAAAGCCTACACTAGACCCAGGGATTCCTGCTGTCCCACTCTCCCAATCCCACCCACCCCACCCACCAACCCCCCCCCCCACACACACACACACACACACACACGCCTACAGATCAGGAGGTAGCTT
This sequence comes from Arvicanthis niloticus, assembly GCF_011762505.2. Classification (NCBI taxonomy): domain Eukaryota; kingdom Metazoa; phylum Chordata; class Mammalia; order Rodentia; family Muridae; genus Arvicanthis; species Arvicanthis niloticus. The sequence goes on from NC_047672.1 coordinate 5,152,406, forward strand.
CAATTACCTTGTCTTTACTTATTGTTCCATAGGCCTCAACTCTACACAAAGAATTATAGGCAACTATGTAAAAATAACTTTTATTTGCCTGGGTGATTGTTATCTCCAAGGCTACTGCTAACCTAGGACTAGTCCTGGAAGCTTCTAGTCTCCTTACAACCTTATCTAGGCCTAGAATGTTTTTAGCCTCTGAGATGTACTGCTGAATAAGCTCACCCCTTCCTAGCTCTTTCTGATCTCTCAATGCCTGGTTCAACTTAGCTGTTCTGACTCAAACTCCACTCCAAGCTGACTGATTCACTCTGATGTCTCTCTTTCTTGGCCTCTCCTAAGTTGGTCTGCTTAGTCTCAGACTAACTTTGGCAATAGGCTCTAATTTTCTGGCTCCTTCTCATTCTCTGGCTCGTTCTGCCTTCATCTGTCTAGCTTAGTCTCTCTATGCAATCACTCTGTGTAACTGTCCCTGTAAAACTGCCTCCTTCCCTCTCTGCACTGCTCTCTTAAGTAGCTTCCCTTTCCTTTCTCTTCTGGTGAGAGTTGGAAAAATCCTTTTCTGTCAAATCTTCCCCTGATTAGTCACTTTGTCTGCTATTCAATTAGACATCCTTTCAAGAATGGTGCTTTCTTCTACAAACTAACTTTACCTTCATTGTTTAGAATTAAAACTATGCACTAAGATTGTATCTGTGTTCTAGCCAGAGGGATTAAAAGTGTGTGCTAAAGGCTGAGCCACAGCACAACTAGAAAAAGTTTTCTTTTTTGGTAAATAACACAATTTCAGGGTTCACAGTGTGATCAAATATCCTGCAACACAACTAAGTAATACTGAGAGTAGAATAGTCTTCCCCAAAGAAGAGCATGCTAACTGGCTACCCAACACCAAATGATCAGCCCTGAAAACATACATTTGAGTAACATTATACAGACTGAGTAGGTTGTATTTAGGTATATGTATATGCACACATGTATGTAGCAGCAATTAATAGAAAACCAGCCATGAATTTGAAAGAGAGCAAGTAGTACCGGTATATGGGAGGGTTTGGAATAAGGAAAAGAAAGAAGAAAAGGATCATAATGTCAAAAACAAAACATTAAAAAATAATTTACAAAGAAAAGTCATCCAAAGACTTTAAAGTAAACTTAAGGAATGGTCACATATTAGAAGGAAGAGCAGGCAAGATAACCAGGAGTAAGCACAAAAATTAGGAAAAGCAGGCAAGGCTTGGGCTTCAGCAGATATGGCACAGCCCTGGAACACAGGCAAGAACCTGAGAAAGCACTCAGGCAGGCTCCATTTCTAATCTACCAGTCAGTATGGCTTGAGCAAAAAGGTTCGGTTATAAGACTGCACATATGGAGGGGAAGGCTACTGAGAGAGTGGCATGCTGAGTCTATATTGAAGGACGGTGGAAAATGGAGGATGACAAGAAAAGAGCTGAAGTAACAGGAGGGTTAGCCGGGAGTGTGGATGCCTGAGTGTCAGATGTATAGGCATCAGATCACTGTAGAGCAAGGCCAAAATGTTACAGACAGACAGAACTCCAGAACAGAAGGCCAAGACACTTCCCAAAATCCTGGGAAGGCTATAACAAGTGTAGAAAAATCACAGATCAGAAAGAGCCATCAGAAAAGAGAGTTTTAGGGAACAAGGCATTACTGTGGCAGGAGAAGCTGTCATGGCCTGGTGGGAAAATAACAGGACTACAAGAGATCAAAGGCTGGAGCAGAGAACAGGAGCGAGCAGGGCCTGAGGAACGAGGACAGCGTGCAGGAAAGAGCTCGACTGTGCTGCATACCGTACGGCCCTGTCCCAGAGCAACGCTAAGCTGTGAGGAGACAGTCGCCACACAAAGGTGCTGGGACACAATGGCACTCGCACTGGAGAGAGCCAAAAGAGGAGACTGAGGATGTAGGAGTCACAAGTAGATTGATTTTCAGTTATAAGCAGCACATGGAAAGTGACAGGAGGTAGGGAACATGAAAACCCAGTCAGAAATAAGATACTTAGAAACACAGCGTCCGAAGTCCAAACACTGGACTCATCTGTTGTCACCTGTCACAGAGAATGAAGGCTAAGGACACCCTTTGCCTTGAGCAGCATTCAAGGCAGGCTATGGGAGGAACAGGAGGGCTAGAGTTCACGTGGAATCCAGAATCACGTGGAATTCAGATCTCTGTGTAGAACTCTGGGGATCCCTCCTACTCTCGTATGTGTTTGGACACTAAGCCTGTTTTTTCTTTTCTTTCCTTCTTCCTTTTTTTCTTTCTTTCTCTCTTTTCCTTCAATCAACTAGTGTATCATCTTGAGATAGTCTTAATTCCTCTGCACCACATCTAATACAAACCAGGGTTGAGGTTTAGAGAGTGGATAGGCTGAGGCCAGGATGGCTTCCTCGGGGAACGGACCCTGTACCCAGGCACAACTTTGCTATTTCATTAGCATGGCTTATAGAAAAGAACAAAACCATTCAACCATTTATACAGCAGCACTGCCAAGTATCAGAGAACACTGGAGAAGCCACAGTTAGGCATTCCATGTTTCAGTTACAGTAATACATTTTAAAAGACATGGAAATTCCATGTCAGTACAGAGTGCTGGCTACAACATGCCATGCTACCTTCAAGGTGAAACAAGTCTAGCCCCACAGCAAAGTCCTTCTTACCACCGGCCAATTATAGGGTCTCTATAGAGAAAAAACACATACCCCAAAGCTGCCTGTAATAACACCCCACAGCCCACATACTCATGCACCACTAGGAAAATGCCACCATCAATGCCACACAGCAGCAGCATGAGCATATTGTTAGAGTCTGATGTTCTTGCTGTTCTATAATTCTTCCCAGAACAAGGGGAAAACATACTTTTGCTTTATAATTTAAAATATTAAATAATTACAACAAAATGCATTTAGCATTATACCATACTTAATAAATCCATAAGGGTTGGGCTTATCTTACTAAAGGCTACTTTTACTTTTTCCTAAAATTTGCAAATCATTGGGGTGGGAGAGATGGCTCAGTGGTTAAAAGCACTGCTTGCTCTTCTAGAGGACCTGGATTTGATTCTTAACACCCAAATAATGGCTCACACCATCTCTATCTCTAGTTCCAAGGGCTCACATGCCGTCTTCTGTCATACAGAGTGCACAGACACACATGCAGCCAAAATACTCATATATAAAATAAGTATTTTTTTTTTAAAGTTTAAAACAGCAAATCATAAAATTTTCTTTTCTTCTTACTTCTTCCCTTCTATGGACGTTAACCCATGAGCTACAGAAGCTTACAATTCTTAATACAGTCAAATGTCGACTTGGTCCTAGAAGCATTTATATAACAGATAATTCAGCCGATTAGTTTCCATCTGAAGTAGTTCACAGCAGCCAATCATGGCAACATTCTATTAAAGAGTTTCCTGAAAATAGTTTTAAAGGCAACTTGCCAACTAGAACAGATCCAGTGGTGAAGGACTAACCCAAGGCTGGTACAAAGTGTTCCCGGGGATCTTCTAAGAAAGACTCCTCCTACCTCCAACTCTCAGCAAAAAAAAACAAACAGGCTCCGGTAACTGAGGCAGTGTGCAGACCTTTTAACTGCAGACGTCCAAGGAGTTATGGTGGAAGTCTGCTGAACCCCAGTGGCTACGACCTCCAAGAGAGCTCTAGCTAGCCCTCTGGCCCTGACCCACCCCCCTCTAATTTTCACAGGCTCCCTGTGTCAGAAAGGTCCTTTGTCACTTGTAAGCCTCAGAGAAGGTTATATTTCCATTCTTCAATTGCTTGTCTCTGTTGAATTAAACAAGTTTTCTACCTGATCTAACTAACTATGTAACACACATACCATGTAGTCTTCTCTGGAGTGCTTCTTCTTCTAGAGTAATCATATAAATTTGTTCATCCAGGTCTTCAAGAATCTAAATTGAAAAATAAACTACTCAATAATGCAGTGACACACTCATGTTTACGACACCTCACTACTCACTAATGCAGTGACACACTCATGTTCACGACACCTCAGGCTCTGCAACCTATCATTTTTAAGACCATGTGTTGTACTGACTCAAATAACTAAAACCCTAAAATTAAAACTTCATTTATGAAAATTTTTGTATATTTTACATACTTTATTTTAATACATTTACATTTTTTTTATTTTAGTATTAATCAAATACTTCAAAACGTGATATAACATGCATCTAAGCTGGATATTTTAAGGCTTAAGGGGTTACACTTTGTAGCATTCCCAGGGGCTACAAGAACATAAATTTTAAAGAGAAAGAGAGAGAGACAGTGAATATATCTTTACGCACAAGCTAAAAGGAAGAGCGCATCTAGTGCACTTGTCTCCCTCGGGTTTTTTACCTACTTTCTAAATCAAAACTCTGTAAGGTGGAGGCTGGAGAGATGGCTCAGTAGTTACGAGCACTGGCTGCTCTTACAGAGGGCCTGGATTTGATTGTCATCAGGCAAGCCAACTCTCAGCTATATGTAGACTAGCTTCATCTACATGGCAAGCTCCAGACTAGCTAAAATACACAGTGGGACCTTGTCCTAAAAATTAAAACAAAAAACAGAAAAAATAATACAAAACAAAAAAATATGAACTGTATCAGAGATACATAGGACATCCTGTTTTGGTTTGTTTTTTAAACTAGATACAATAAGTACTTCCATGAGTACTGGAAACTCAGGTCATAAAATCATTCGAAACAAAGCCCCAGAGAAGTAGTGTGTTTACAAACACTCAACTGCAGGGGGGACAGCACTCATCATTCACCAACTGGTGGGATAGTGTCTTCACTGTCTCAAAACTGATAAAAACCAAATACTTCTATTCAGCTCTGGCCTTGTTAACCTACCGTCCTATGAAAAGACCTTTGTCTTCCTAGCTCTGAAGGAAGTATGAAAGCTAACAGCAGTGCTCTCTCTCACTCAAGCCCAGCTACTGATTCTAGCAAAGCAATAGAATGGGAAGAGTTGCTGGAGAAAAGTAAGGATGCTACAACTGCTTCTGTATACCTGCCCACTTGACAAGTTGCTCTAAAATTATGTCATCCCCATGTGAAAACATTCATAAAACAATCCACTGCTTTCCAATCCTTCCACAAGTTTCTATGGTCCCTTCAGCCTGACACTAAGCTCCTATTAAATAGACATGCCACTAGATCCACACTGGGAATAATAAAACAATAAAAACAAAATAAATAAGAAAATGTAGATAATAATCCATGACACAGAATAACCATCGAGTGAGGGAAGGAAGGAGAAAGAAACCTCTCAAGAGACCTTACCAAAGCTGAGAAGCACCACATGCTAGAAAGCATGAGGTCATCAGCAGGCGTGGTCTAGGATGAAGTCAACTGGAAACCAACGGAAAGTAACCCAAGACTGTTACTCTTGGGGGTGGAGACAAGAACTCTCTTGTTTCCTATCACTTTCCACTGTTTGAATTTAAATTGATCATGTTCCCTGTTCACTTTAAGGATTTTCCTTGTAGAGTGTAGATGATTGATAATGCTAACCATAGCTGAATGGCAACAGGACCTCAGAGGTGTGTGTCACATGCCTCTGAGTATCCCAGCATCTTCACCACTTCCCAGCCTAAGAAGCAAAAACTTCCTGGAGAAACTCCAAGCGCCTTCAGGGTCTTGGCTCTTTTCTATTGTGGACTAACAGGCACTCAGACATGAGCACCCACGGAGACAGCAACCAAGATAAGAATTCCACACGGGAACGTTGAGATTAAAATAAATGTCAAAACTGAGGTCAGTGGGAAGAATTACTTCCAACTGAGGAGAAACAACACTCACCCAATGTTTCTGATGGCTATAATACCACATCTGATTGACAACCAAAACTACAAGAGGCGACCAGGCAATTCAGGCAGAGAAAGCCACATGCAAACACAGAGGTAGAGAAGAGGCGAGTTCATGTGAAGGAAACTGCTAGTCTGGTACTCACAAAGGACGAGAAGACAGTGGTCTGCAGCCTGGGTTCTGGGTTCAAACTTATGGCTCTGTGACCTCCCTGGACTGAAGCCAAATTACTTACGTAGAAAATCAGACTAGCATCCCCTAACACATGACTTGTCATCAGGATGAAATGAAACCTGAGTGTCACAGAAAGTACTTACACCAGCATGGGGGAGGTGAATAATTACTCAGTAACTAGCCACTGTCACTGGATGTTAGGAAAAAGAAAAAAGTAAAGACAACTAAAGTTGTGGGAGAGTTGTTACTAAGGCTGCATGGGGACAGGTGACTCAGAAGCACACTGCTTTATTAATGAGGAGGTGGAGCTGGCAGCACTGAGCTAAATCAACAGCACTTAGCAGACTGTGAGTGGCTTCCTTATCTTCTCACTACCATCTGTAGATGAGGTGCAGATGACAGAGAAGGTCCAGAGCACAGGGCAGAGCAATACTAAAACCTTAGACCAAGAATGGGAATTAAAAACCTGTCTACAGAAAGAAGTTAAAAAAAAAAAAAAAAGTAGAAAAAAACTAAATAAATTCGGTATCACGGGGAACTGAATGAGAGAATGTAAGTTTGAATATCAAACAAGAGTTTACTGAAGGATCATCCACAGTAATACTGCTTTAGTATGTTCATGATGAAATCACCACAAAGGGAGGACAGACACACAGCCAAAACGGCTCAGCCACTATTCTGGTCAGATGCAAGCCACTAACACTGGTAATTGTGGAGAAGGCAGCACAATAGTGACCACAGTGGTGTCTGAATGTCCCTCCAAGAGCCTGCTGGGGGCTGTGGCAGGCGAGCATCAGACAGAGCAAGTCGGAAAGAGACAGATGCCCCTGTAGACGGCAGCAAAGCAGCCTCAAACGTTATGGCAGTCTGTGAAGGAGGGAGGGCAGCATGTGGTGCTGGGAAACGCTAAACATATAGACAGCTGAGACTGAGTTTGTAGGCAATGAAGATTCAGGGAAGTAACTTAAATGACAGATTTTCTAGGCAAAGCTAAGAAGTTATTATCTTTAAAAATGGTTCAAGACCAAAAAATTAAAAAAAAAAAAAAAAAAAAAAACAGGAACAGATATTACTATCCACTAAAAGTCATTTTAAAATAAATATACAACATTTCTGAGAGGTAAAATATAATTCAAACACAATGTACATATTTTCAGAAACTGGTCTATAATCAAAGCAGATATACAGGCAATTTTGGTTTTGTCTTTGTTTTATGTGTGTTTAGGGAATCTGGTTGATTTATTTGTTTCAGATGTAGACAGCTCTCACTCTGTGTCCCAAATAGCCATGAACTTATAATCCCCAAGCCTCTCCTATTGTAGAATCAGAGGCTTCCACATCCTGGTCAGCTCTGTGATCAACTCTGAAACAGGTACCATGGATCCATCACAGTTGGATCCAGGGTGGTGAACACACAGATACTTACAGATGCCTGAAAAATCTGTCTTGAGGTTTTCTATACAAACTTTACTTAAGTGCATGTGCTTAGTACTTTAAAAAGGAAAAAGACTTTCTTTCTAAAGTTTAAAAACTTGATTTTAAAATGAAAAATATGAATAATAAACCAATAGAAATACTGTCCTCAGCTTTTTAAATATTTTTACATAATCAAAAATATAAGCATAAGTATTTAGCAAACACAAATAAAATACTTACCGCTGGCTTCACCAGCAACTGACCCATCACTGTGAACATACGGGACAGGCCAACTGGAGTACACACTGTAGAAATGAGGTGACTGATGAGAAAGAGGTCCTCAGCATGCAGAGAGACAGGCAAAGCGGCCTAAGGAGCGGCTTAGGTGCACTCTCATCTCGAGCTTAGCTTCTCCAGGTACTTTGTCAGGAGGCCCTTCCCCCCCACTCCCCCCCCCCAGGGAAGATGTCAGGCAGTGTGAGGGGCAGGCATACCCCAGGGAATGTGAGCACAAACGGTGGCTACAATGGTCAAGATCCTAAAGGATGAACAGTCCTGCTGAAAACACACTAAATAGACCCAGAAAAGGCACACACCCCACTTCAGCTGCAAGGACTGAGCCGAAGGAGAGAATAAAAGAGTGACCGCTGCAGTGGCAGGTCCTTTGAACTATGTTTGACAACTTAAACTATCCCTGAGATAGAGTGTGGTGTCTTCAGTAAAACCAAACAGATTTTGAAATAAAGACTACAAATTCATCAAATAGAATTGTAGTCTTGCCATTTAAAGTGATCCAGTGTTGTACCTGGACTAGAAGTAGATGTAAAGAATGTGTGGTTGTGTGGGTGGGGGGACATGGGATACTGTTAAGAGTTCTGTGGTACATGTGTGCATGTGTATATGTGTGCGTGTCTTCAACCCAGTGCAAAAGGCTTTCCTTAGTGAACAAAGTACCTAATTATTTCACAGTTCTACTTATTAAAATCCATCTAGAACAATAAAAAAAAAAAAAGGGCCAACTCAGAAAACAGCCCCCATCATTAAGGAGTTTCATTAGGAAACGGGCACAATGTTCCAGGGTACAAGACAAGCTCAGTCTCCTGCCAGGGACACACTGCAGAGTACTTACAGAGAAGCAGCAGGCATCCCATCAGTGAAATGCAAGAGTACAAATAGGGCAAGTAGAATTCCCAGAGATCTGTGAAAATATCAGCGCATTTTAGTGAGTCAAAGTGTGGCACATTAAAATAGTCTGTTTTATCTAAATAAGTAGTAATATGTGATAAACATTGTAATTGCCTATTTAAGTGTATTAAGCAGTCTAATTTCTAAATATAAAATATAAATATCTAAAGTAAGAAAATAATAAACAATCCTTGTGAGAAATCAGTTTCAAAGGGAGAAAACGCTCCACGAAATTTTAAGAAGAAAATCCAATTAATAAAAAATTTATAGAAAACTTCTTAGTATTTTGAACAAGCGAATAACATTCACTGCTTTAAGTATCTCTAAAGACATCTAAATTCTGTACGTTAACAGAAAGTTAATCACACAAAGAATTATTTTAATCATGCTGGGCATGGTGGCACACACCTTTAATCCCAGCACTCTAAAGGCAGAGGCAGGCCGACCTCCTTTGAGTTCCAGGCCAGCCTGGTCTACAAAGCAAGTTACAGGACAGCTAAAGCTTACTGTTATACCGAGAAATCTAGTCTCAAACAAAACAAAACAGATATAACTGTATCCCAAACTCAGATACCTATCATAGGAACTAGCTAAAACAATAATCAGGTACCATATAAAGACTCCATACTGGCAGCATCACTGTCAATCAGGGCAGAAGCCACCCATACCATCCCAAGAATCAGCAACGCAAGAAGCAGCAGCATGACCAGAGTTTCCAAAATGCGGGCTCGGATTCCCTTAAAACACAACAGCAATAGCATTTTAATACTTTATATCATCTCATGAACAACCAGGCTTCTATTTGAAAGCATAAAACTGTCTATTGGGAAGGAAGAAAATACATATACATTATGTTTTTATATAAATCTATGTTGATTGGAGAAAGCACTAAATGTTTATGGTTTATATTTAGAGTGACTTTTCAAAATTATATTTTTAAAAAATATTAAACTTGGAATAAAGCACACACAAAAAAAAATCAATCATGCCAGTATTTTGCAGAAACATTTTTTAACTATTACTTTCCTAGTAGTTCCCGGAAAACTACATTTGTGGATTTCCATCTGTGGTTCTAATCAAGGAATGACAGGCTGTTTGACACCAGGAACACTGGGCTAAGATACTAACATCTCCCAACAGATCAGGAAGGGCACCTAGCAGCCTCTGGAGGCCTCTAGTGGCCAACTGGAGAACTGCTTGCTGGACAGCAACACCAAGAACTCCACAGATACTACACCAATTGTATTCTTTTTTCTTATAAAACGGGAATTCTACCAGTTTATGTGGCTTGACTATAATATGGAAGAATCATGAATATTTTTAAAGTAAAACAGATTCTGACCTCAAAAAGACTAAAAAACCAAACTTGTCAACCTGGAAACTGATAGACAAAGGCAGTTTGTTTCTGTAAGTAAGTTCAAAGATTAGATCCCTGCTTTCTGCCTCTGACTTCTAACAACAAACTTATAAGTGTGCCTGTTCTCTCGGGATTCTGGAATTTGTGCATATCAGACTGAGAATGGTTTGAAGATCTAAGTTACAAAGACCCAGGCACATTGCAACTTAACTGATCTTAGCTAACACCTGAGCTGCAGGCACACAGGGAACACTGACATCACATCTCCACAATCCTGAACACAGGACACAGAGAAGAAATGCCCCAGGCCAGTGTGCTGATATCAGAGTGCAGAGGCTTCTCCCTACCTATCCTTAAACAGTGTCACCAACCCGGGCAGACTTTACACACTTGCTCAGATGTGTCAGCTCTCCTAGTGTGCATGGCAAGGAGGCCACTGAAACAGGACTTAGGCTCATATCTTAACACACACGCTCTAATAAAGCAGCTATTTCAAGAAAGAAGAAACTGAAAGACAAGGTGAGCATGGTTGCCCATGACTACAATCTCAGCACTCAGAAGCCTGAAGTGGGAATGCTCAGATTCCCTAAAAAATATAGCTTAAGACCAAGCTGGGATACATGGCAAGTTCAAGGCCATCCTGAGTTACATAGTGGGATTCTGTATCAAGAAAACTGATTTTAACACTGGTCCCACCTCTACTCAAAAACACTCATAATTGATATCCTCTGGCAATGTGAAAAACCCTGTTTTCTCCAATAAAGTCTCACCAGATTATATCAACCACACTTCGGGGAAGGCTAATACAAAACTGAATAGTATTTTTATGGATTTTTAATTTCATTTTTCTTTGGGCATTATTTGTCTTGTTTATCTTTGCTTGTTTACTTCGAATTTTGATTTTGGGTATTTTTAAAGTTAAAGATAAACAGACATTATTTGGAACTTTAAATTCCACATAACACAAATTAAAAACACACAACACAACCATGCTAACTTTATTTCAAAAATAATAAAACATGAAGAACTTTGTGAACAAATGCTTCAAATCTTAACAGATAACTTCTATTCCTTGTCCTCTCCAATCCTTCCACAATGCTGTTCCCAGATTTTGAGAAGACCCACTGTATCATATGGTAATCCAGTATCGGTACTGTGTGATGTCCCTGTCCTTGACTTCTACCAGACTGGCTTAAACACTACCCACCAATGGCTTAGCCTTGTCCGCTGACCCTAAGAAACTGCTCAGAAGCACAAGAAATCTCTGCCGAACCCTGCACTGGGCCTTAACAATCTGTACACTGACCTCCAGGTACCTATAGCTGTTCCATGGTGTTTGATAACTTTTCATCTTCTTCCAGTTCACAGCTACCATTGGCACCACCTCTACCTTAGGCAGACTTGGCTGAGCGGTCTGTGACTCCCTCAGTTGCTCTTCTACACCTCAGCTTGTCTTCATTTTTATATCTTTAAACCCCACAACTCAATTTTACAGTCAATACTTCACAGTCTCTATGAGAGCCTCTGAAACGTAAACATGCATCAAAATTACCAAGGGCTACAAGGTCTGGTGCATCATCCCCAAAGGGACAGCTCCCTGCACCTGAGAAAAGAGGCTCTGCCAGCAAAGTGCTAAGTACTTCTCATGCTTACCTGACCTGTCGCGTACCCAACAACACTGAAGAGGGTATTTTAGACCTCATCATCTTCCTGTGGCCAAGATCCATAAACCCCTAAGATATCACTACAAAGGTGGCCTGAATTTTATTCTAAACTCATAGTTTCATTTGCTTTGTTTTCCTTCAGTAACATGACTTTAAAAAAATGGTATCATTATCTACTTTGTTGTTTATGTCAACACCTGTAAATAAATATCAACATCCTTTCCTACAAGCTACTCCAGCTCCAAACATACACCCTGAGCCTTGGAACCAGGTCTTCTGAGTATACTATGTGACTATAAATCACACTGACTCCTGCTTCTCCCCTCTCTGTGTCTCCATCCATTAGGAAAGTTCCACATGTGTCCAGAAGCATACATTTCCTATTACAGATCTATAAACACACCAAGGAGGAAAGTGTCTAAGCTATAGATCCATATGAGCAAGCATCAGGCTTGAAAAACAAGGATGTTGTAAAGCCTAGAGAACCCAGGTGCTGAGGCAATCACACCAGGGGCACTGAGCTCTGAATGTGACTGTGTCAGAGAATTGAGAGAACATTGGAAAATACAAAAGAAATGGATGAATTTCTAGATGCCTATGACATACCAAAGTTAAACCAAAATACAGTAACTAAACAGATCTATAATAATGAATTAGATAGAAATAAATATCTCCCAACTAAAAAAGGCCAAGTCTTGAAGGATTCAGCACCAGACTTTCAAAGAAGTAACACTAATACTCACATTGTTTCATGACATAGAAAAATAACACTTCTAAAATCCTTTTATGTATTTACCCTGATACCAAAACCAGATAAACATCCAACAACCAACAAGGAAAAGAACTATAGACCAATCTTCCTGATGAACACAGACATAAAAATCATTAATAAAATATTTTTAAATCATATTCAAGGCCATTATTTCCCATGATCAAGTTGATTTCATTCCAAGGTTCCTGGAATGGTTCAACATATGTAAATTAACAATTATAATTTACCACATAAATGGACTTAAAGGCAGAAATCACAGAATCAGTTTAATTCATAAAGAAGGGCTTTGAAAAAATCCAATATTTCTTCATGATAAAAACCCTGGAGTGATTACAGATGGAGGGGATATACAACATGATCATAACATAGGCTATCTATGAATGACTGATAGCTACTATCCTGTTAAAGGAAGTGCATTTTCGCTAACAACAGGAACAAAACAAAGGTGTTCATTTTCATTACTCTTACATAATGCCTGAAGTCCTAGCTACAGCAATAAGACAAGACAAGGAAACAAAGGGGATATAAATAAAACTGGAAGTAGTCAATGTATCTCTGCAGTTGGCATGATTCTAACCAAAGAAGCACCAAACACTCCACCAGTAAACTCCTAGAGCTAGTAAACACTTTTAGCAAGGTGGCAAGGTACAAAATTAACATGCCTGTATCAATAGCTTTCCTATACACCAGTAACAAACGGACTGAGGAAGAAACAAGGCATTCACAATGGGATAAAAAAATTAAATACCTTAAAATAAACCTAGCCAAGGAAGTCAAAGACCTATACAATGAAAACTTTAAAACACTGAAGAAATTGAAAACACCAGAAGATAGAAAACCCTGGTAGAATTAATATTGTGAAAATCGCCATTCTGCCAAAAACAATCTATAAATTCAATGCAATCCTAATCAAACTTCCAATGCAATTCTTCACAGAAATTGAAAATCAAACCTTAAAATTCATATAAAAAATACAAGATATCCCAAATAGCCAAAATAATCTTGAACAATAAAAACAATGCTGCTGGTACCTAAATAAATAAATAAACATATAAATAAATAAATGCATGATACTGGCACAAAAGCAGAAATACTGCTCAATGGAATAGAACTGAGAACCCTGATGTAAGTCCATGTACCTAGAGGCACCTGATTTTTTACAAAGATATTAAACATATACTGTGGATGAAAGACTGCATTTTTAACAAAGAGTGTTGGGAAAATTGGATATTTATACAAAAAAAGAATGAAACCAGATCCTTCTTTCTCATCCTATACACCAATCAACTCCCAATGAGTCAAATGTTAGATCTAAAGCTTCTAGAAGAGTAGGGAGTATACATGAGGAGATAGGTTCATATAAGGACTTTGTGAATAGGACTCCAGTCACTCAGGAAGTAAGAACAATCAACAAATGGAATTTAATGAAATTAAAGACTTCTGTACTTCAAGGAAACTGAATTAGTTGAAAAGGTAGCCTACAAAATAAGTCTTGCCATCTGTACATCTAACAGAGGACTGCAGTCTAGAATGTACAAGAAAAAAAACAACTAAAAAGCACAATACCTGCTAATGATGCTCCCGCCTATAATGAGATGACCTAGCACCTGACAGAAATGCTAGATCTAAAGCATCTTAAAGAGGCTCTGGTATTCTATAGCTTGCACTCTCCACTTGTTCAGGAAATGTTAAATCCTTGGACTACACAGAATAGGGTTATCCCCCAAGATTGGAAGGGATTGGTGTAAGCTATTCTAGAAGCTGGACAACAACTATAATGGTTATTATGGTGGATGCATGAAGCCACAAAAATAGAACAACAGAATGCAGCGAGGGCGATAAATATTACAAAAGACCAACTACTTGGTGAAGGGCATTATGCTGATTTACCAGAATGAATCCAATCTGATGGTGGCAGTGTCGTGTTACGGCTTTAGGAGCCTGGGATATGACTGAAGAGCTGAGAGTTCTACATCTTGTTTCACAGGCAAACAGGAGAAGACCGTCATCCAGGTAGCTAGGAGAAGAATCTCAAAGCCCATACCTACAATGACACACTTCTTCCAACAAAGCCACACCTACTCCAACAAGGCCACACCTCCTAATCGCAACACTCCCTGGGCCAAGCATATTTAAACCACCACACTCGACTCCCTGGCCCCGATAGGTTTGTTCAAATAAATGAATCTATGAAGGCCATACCTAGCCATAGTGTAATGCAAAATACATTTAATACAATTTCAAAAGTCCCATAATCTGTAACAGTCTCAACAATGTTAAAACCCAAAGTTCAAAGTTTCTTCTGAGATTCATCCAATCAGTTAACTGTAATCCCCTATAAAATCAAAATCACAAAGAAGATCACATAGCTCCAACATCACAGGATACATATTACCATTCCAAAACTTCATAGCAAGGAAATGCTGGACCAAAGCAAGACCAACAACCAGCTGGGCAAACTCTAAAATCAGCATCTTTATGTCTGATTCAAGTTCTCTTCAGATGTCCAACTCCTTTCATCTTTGTTGACTGTAACACAATTCTTTCTCTTTGGCTGGTTCCACTCTCTGCTAGCAGCTTGGCATCACAAACATATTGGGGTATGCAAAGGCAACTTCAACTTCACAGTTTCTTGTTTCAATGTCTTGGATTCACTCGTGATCTTCTGGGATCCTCTACAGGGTTGGGTTACCACTCTAGCTCTGCCTCCTGTAGCACTCTCTGCAGGGCTGGGTATCCACTCCAGCTCTGCCTTCTGTAGCACTCTGGATGACTCCACTCTACTTATGCTGCTGTTCTTTTTTTTTCTTTTTTTACACAAATAAATAAACATAGAAGCTATATTTGCAATACACGATATTGAGGATGCTTGGACAATCCTTGAATGAATGAATGAATGAATGAATGAATGAATAGCTTAAAACAAGTACATTGTTATAACCCCATAAGAAGATCATCAGTATCAACTAACCAGACCCCTCAGAGCTCCCAGGGAGTAAACCACAATCAAAGAGTATACATGAGTTGGTCTATGACTCCTGCTACACATACACATACACACACACACACACACACACACACACACACACACGTATATAATTTTGACCTGAGTGGATCTCAACACAAAATAATATAGCGTGCAAAAGCAAAAATAATAATTAAATACTGTGACATAAACTATTATTCATATTAAATTCTCATATGTGCAGGGGCTAGGGCCTAGGTCCAGCCTGTGTATGCTCTTTGGTTGGTGGTTCAATCTCTGAGAGCCCCCAGTGTCTAGGTTGGTCTTCCTGTGAAGATCTATCCCTTTTAGAGACTGCAAGCCTACTCTAGACTCTTTCCTAAGAGTCCCCAAGCTCCACCCACTGTTTGGCTGTGGGTGTCTGCATCCTTCTGAGTTAGCTGCTGGGTAGAGCCTCTCAGCAGACAATATGCACCTGTCTGCAAGCATAACCGTATTAGCATTAATAGTGTCAGAGTTTGGTGCTTGCTCGTGGGATGGGCAGATCTGTAGTGTTATCTGTCTCTCTGTTAGCTACTACCTCATCCATCTTTTTGTTTTGTTTTTTTAGTAGAAAATTGTAATAGTCTTATAATCTCCTAACAAGGAAACACATGAGCTGCCACAGAATATCTACTATACCATCAAAGAATGGATCAACAACAGCCACACTGCCAGTTAGAATCGATTTTGCTGTATGTTACTTACATTACCTTTCCTGTAGTAAAGATGGTATTATTTTTCTTTTTTTTCTTGGATATTTTATTTATTTACATTTCAGATGTCATCCCCTTCCCCCGTTTCCCCTCCCTAGAACCTCCCTATCCCATCCCCTCTCCTCCTTTTATGCTTTTATACCATTTTGATTACATGCATGTATTAAGGTCAGTTCTAGGTTGAGGGTCTAGCAATACAATAGATGTAAATAGTCAAAGAACAAGCAAGACAATAAACAAAAATCTGTGAACAAGCCTGGCAGTGGTGGTGCATGCCTTGGGAAGCAGAGGCAGGCAAATTTCTGAGTTCGAGGCCAGCCTGGTCTACAGGGTGATTTCCAGGACAGCCAGCACTACACAGAGAAACTCTGTCTTGAAAAAACAAAAAAAAAAAAAAAAATTAAATTAAATAAATAAATATCTGTGAACACTCCATGTTCACTGTTTCTAAGGGCTTATCAGGATGACCAAAATATCTAAGCCAACTCCCCTGTCCTAGCCCAACATCATCTTCATGTCTGAAGCCACTTCCTTGCTCTGTATGCTGCTGTTCTTGATGGTCTTCCATGGTACTAGCATCTCCAATATGCTGAGGTCCTCTGGTGCAACTATGGTTCACCTCTCACAGGCTCCCTTCATGGTGCCAAGCCTCAACTTCTTTGCATGACCCCTTCAGTCCTAGACAGTCAACTGTAACTGAGGCTGCACCGTCCACCAATGACCTTCTCTGGCCGGTCAGTGCCAAGCCTCTCGGCTGCTCTCCATGACCCCGCTTATGTCTTCAAAAGCAGTACCACCTCAGGATTCTACTCAATACCAAGTCCAGCCGCAGCATGAGGTACAACCAATGGAATTTATATCAGGCTGTTTTGAGCCTTCCTTCGTCAAAGAAATTAAGCTAAATCCCTTCACCTTAGCCTCAGGCAAGCTCTTTGGACAATAGCAAAAATAACCATGGTCTTCACCAAAATACCACAAAAACAGTCTCTGGGTTACATACTAACATTGTTCTCCATTGAAACCTCTTAGGCCAGGTCTGCACAGTTCAAATCATCCTCAGCACCAATGTCTTCCATATTCCTTCTAAGATGACCCATTTAAGCCCCACATAAAGCATTCCACTTGTTACCAAATCCAAAGTCCCAAAGTCCCCGAATCCATCTTCCTCAAAACCAAAACATGGTCAGGCCTATCACAGCAATACTCCACTCCCCATACCAACTTCTGTCTTAGGGTTTCACCACTGTGAAGAGACACCATGACCAAGGCAACTTTTGTAAAGGACAATATTAATAAGGGCTGGCTTACAGGTTCAGAAGTTCAGTCCATTATCACCAAAGCAGGAACATGGCAGCATCTAGGCAGGCATGGCACTGGAGGAGCTGAGAGTTCTAAATCTTGTTCCATAGGCAAAAAGGAGAAAACTAGCTTCCAGGAAACTAGCAAAAGAGTCTCAAAGTCCATGTCCATAGTGATAAACTTCCTCCAACAAGGCCACACCTTCTAATAGTGCCACTCCCAGGGCTAAGCATATTCAAACCACCACAGCTTGCTTTCTTATACAACCCAGGACCATCAGCCCAGAGATGCTACTACCTACAATAGGCTGGGCCTCCCCTAACAATCACTAATTAAGATAATCCCCTATAGCATGATTTTATGAGGGCATTTTCTCAATTGTGGTTCTCTCCTTTCAGATGACTGGAAGACAGTGGTTCTCAAACTTCCTAATGCTATGACTGGTTAATACAGCTCCTAGTGTTATGGTGACCCCACCATCTAACGCTGTGACTGGTTAATACAGCCCCTCGTGTTATGGTGACCCCAGCATCTAACGCTGTGACTGGTTAATACAGCCCCTCGTGTTATGGTGACCCCACCATCTAACGCTGTGACTGGTTAATACAGCCCCTCGTGTTATGGTGACCCCACCATCTAACGCTGTGACTGGTTAATACAGCCCCTCGTGTTATGGTGACCCCACCATCTAACGCTGTGACTGGTTAATACAGCCCCTCGTGTTATGGTGACCCCACCATCTAACGCTGTGACTGGTTAATACAGCCCCTCGTGTTATGGTGACCCCACCATCTAACGCTGTGACTGGTTAATACAGCCCCTAGTGTTATGGTGACCCCACCATCTAACGCTGTGACTGGTTAATACAGCCCCTCGTGTTATGGTGACCCCACCATCTAACGCTGTGACTGGTTAATACAGCCCCTCGTGTTATGGTGACCCCAGCATCTAACGCTGTGACTGGTTAATACAGCCCCTCGTGTTATGGTGACCCCACCATCTAACGCTGTGACTGGTTAATACAGCCCCTCGTGTTATGGTGACCCCAGCATCTAACGCTGTGACTGGTTAATACAGCCCCTCGTGTTATGGTGACCCCAGCATCTAACGCTGTGACTGGTTAATACAGCCCCTCGTGTTATGGTGACCCCAGCATCTAACGCTGTGACTGGTTAATACAGCCCCTCGTGTTATGGTGACCCCAGCATCTAACGCTGTGACTGGTTAATACAGCCCCTCGTGTTATGGTGACCCCAGCATCTAACGCTGTGACTGGTTAATACAGCCCCTCGTGTTATGGTGACCCCAGCATCTAACGCTGTGACTGGTTAATACAGCCCCTCGTGTTATGGTGACCCCAGCATCTAACGCTGTGACTGGTTAATACAGCCCCTCATGTTATGGTGACCCCACCATAAAATTATTTGCTACTACTTCATAACTAATTTTGCCAGTGTTCTGAATCATAATGTGAATATCTGTGTTTTCCAATGGTCTTAGGCAACCCCTGTGAAAGGGTCATCGAATCCCCAGGCCATGACCCACAGATTGAGAATCACTGCCCTACCATGAGTCAAGATGACACAAAGCTTGCTAGAGCAGTCGGATTTCCTCCGATGTCTGTTTTACTTGTCTATGTAGTTATGAACTCTTATCCTGTCGGTTTTCAGTTTTCTTGGTGTATATTCATTGTATGTAGCTATGGATTTCACAAGTTTTCATTAAAGATCCAAACATAAAATACCCTTGTGCCCTAACCTATCTTCTCCACCTCTTCCCACTAATTTCCCTGTTCCCAGATAAGACAGTTTCCCTTTTCAGTTAAACCTTACTGCAAATGTCCTCATAGACACACCTAAAGGTACATTTCTACAGTACTGGGTAGAGTTACCCAGTCAAATTTACAATTAAAATTAAATGTCACAGTAACCTAGAGCCTTTGGGTTCCGGGAGAGTTATTGTTGGATCACATAATAGTTTGGTACATCATTTTTAGATTTTTGAGGAAAATTCATACTAATGTTCAGAGTGACTAGCCTAACTAAATTCTCATCAATATTATATAAGTGTTTCCCTCTCCTCTCATCCTTAACAGTTATTTGTTTTGTTTTGTTTTTTCTCTTAATCATACTTGTTCTGACTAGGGTAAGAAAAATAAATCTCAATAAAGATCTGACTGGAGGTTTACTCTCTTTATTATCTCTTACTTCTGGTGCTGGTGGATCTGGAAGGATCAGGGCCTTCTTCTCTGTACACACTGTCTTGCCCTGTTCTCACACCACAAGGACCCACATCTCCTCCTGTATCCCTTGGGCCTTCTTCTCTGTACACACTGTCTTGCCCTGTTCTCACACCACAAGGACCCACATCTCCTCCTGTATCCCTTGGGCCTTCTTCTCTGTACACACTGTCTTGTCCTGTTCTCACACCACAAGGACCTGCATCTCCTCCTGTATCCCTTGGTAAGTGTTGCTGGTTTTGCTGGTCACCATGCCCCCACTGACCACTCCAGTTCTCATCTCCTTCAGCCACATAGCCATATGAGTTTACTTTTCACTAAAACAAGGTCAAAAGGAAATTTGAAACAGATACACACAGATATTAATCAGAAATCTACAGTGTAATAACAGACAGAAGTTGAAAAAATAAATCCCAGAGGACAATAAAATGAAATGTTCAAGGGTCATGCATCATACAGGGCAGGCATCCATTTTTCTCTATCACATAAACCATGTCCTTACCCATGTCCTTGTTTGGTCTCCCATATCATATCATAGTCTTAAGCAATTTTTTTTCTGGCACCAGAAGATTTGTGTATACAAAAGAAATGATTGAAGTGGGTGTCTTAGTCAGTGTTCTATTGCTGTGGAGAGACACCACAACCACAGTAACGCTTATAAAGGCACATTAATTGGGACTTGCTTACAGTTCAGAAGTTTAGTCCATCATCATCATGGTAGGAAACATGGCAGCATAAAAGTAGACATGATGCTGGAGAGCTGAGAGCAGCAGGCAGCAGATCAGCAGGCAACAGGGAGAGCAACACTGGGCCTGGCTTGAGTATCTGAAACCTCAAAGCCCACCCTAATGACACACTACCTCCAACAAGGACACATCTACCCAACGAGGCCACATCTCCTAATCTTTCCCAAGAAATGCCACTCCCTGATGACTAAGCATTCAAATATATGATCCTATGGGAGTCATTCTTATTCAAACTACCACCATAGGGAAGACAAATAATATATTCTCATACTAATAACCAATGTACAGTAACACAAATACAATGAATGACATGAAACACAATTTAACTGGCTTTCTATGAAACATTTAAATTAAAATGTTGTCAGATGTGGTGCCACAGGCCTGTAATCCTAGCACCTGAAGCAGAATTGTGTGAGACTATTCTCTAAAAAAATAAAATATTAATGAAAACAGACATTTGTCAATATGCAAAAGAGAATTATATAAAACCATTTGCCTTGTGAGGGTGTCCAAGCAAGCCAAACAACACAAGGAAAGTGAACATGAAGGCTCTGAAGCCCAGGTGCGTTCAGGAAGGACTTGTCCTATAGTGTGTCACTTTAGAGTCTCAGCAGTTATGAGTAGATTAAAAATCACTTTTCTTAGAGTAGTAAGGTCATGAGATGAAAAGGCAGTAAAAAATGAAAAGAGACAGAGAATACCCTGTACCTATCTTTGGAGAAGAAATTTGAGCAGATTCAGAGAGAGGACATGAATCTTTTCTGAGTCAGAAACAAAGAACACAAAAGTTAGCATGGAATTATATGACTGCCATGTCCCAGATAAAGACCAATAGCACTCCAAGCAAGAAATAAAAAGGAATCAGAAGTGAAGCTTTGGGATGATAAGACACACATACACACTGAACGGGAGAAAACACACAGCACAGAACCAAGCCCTGCCCTTTCTCAGCCCTGAGTGCAGCATCTGTGTGGGCAGTCAGCAGTCTGAACTGCATCTATTTCATTATGCCTGGAAAACACATACTACCAACAGCCTGGGGAGACAAAAAGTAGACGGGAACTTATTGTGGAGAAATGCCAGGAAATCACAGACTAAAAGGAAAAAAAGAAAAGGAAAAGAGTTAGTGATGCTTCCTGATGCTCCAAGCTTATGATCCAAAGCCTCAAAATATGTCTTATCATGAATAAAAATTCAACATTAAGAAAAAAAAGTTAGGAGTGACATTGTATAAATTTTTATAGGAAAACTGGATGGCAATATAGATAAAAATTTTAATTTGTTCTTTTAAATCACTCTACAAAATTAGCTAAAATAGAACCAGAAACTCAGGGGAAAAGTAAGTAACTGAAATAGAATCCACACCTGCTTTGAAAGGATGACAACACTTTAAGAGCTAAATCAACTATCAACTTACCAGGAAAGAAGCTGACAATAAAGATACAGAAAAGCCAGGGGAAAAAAATGTTCTGTTTGGGCTGATTATGTACTGCTTATTGTCATGTCCTGAGTTTTCAACCACTAATTTAAGGGACAGTAGACAGCACAAGCAGGACCAAGTTAAATGCATTGTATAGTATGAATTTTAAATTATATCAAATAAACTTTCCAAAATCTGCCTTAAATATACATTATATAAGCCACTGTAGAATTATATGTTCAGTTAGTATTATACATTAGATAATAATGAGGTAATATTTAATACTTTTCAGTAACTTTTATGCTAGTTTCTTGACTTAGAATTTTCTAATAACACTGATACAATACTAAACTCCAAATTCTCCGGAGATACACGTGGATGGATAAACTCCCAGGGAAGATGTCTTTCTGTCAGAGCTGGGTCTGAAAGCCTTCCAGAGGCCATACCTGCACTTCAAATCAATTTGCCCTGTGGCTGAGAAGTTTTCACAAGAATGCATTTTGCCACCTCCATGCTCAGTGGACTTACATCACAGCTGATGGTCCCATCATCTCTTTCCCCTGAGGAGGTTGTGGGATCACATGCTCTCACTACCTGGGCTTTGTTCTTTTTCTCTTGTTTTTGATTTGTTGTTGTTTTCCAAATTCCCAGAGATTTTGCTGCTTTCTTGAGAACTATATACTTAATGCTACACACTCCTTGTTACAGAATTAAGTTGTCTCAGCCATAGTTAATGATGGCATTGACTTGTTTACCTCCTTTAAAACAACTACGAAAGACATGGGGCTGTGCAGAGCTCCTGGGCCTCTCATGAATTCAGGCAGACATGAGAGTTCTCAGCTTTCATGCCTCATTTTCCTGCACAAGAGTTCTGTCCATAGTGTCCCAAGTACTTGTGTCAAAGCACATCGACAAACAATCACAATGCAACCATACTGAGGGGAACCCTAGTAGTTACAGGTAAAGAAAGTCTCTGAGGAGCTTTAGGAAACCCTGAGGAATCAGTCAAAACCAGGATGCTAGCAAAAGGAGAGAGAGGGACTACTTCCAGGCAGAGGCAACACTGTATGGGCTTGGACTCCAAGCTGGGAAAGGGAACAACAGTCTGCAGGTTCCAGGCAGGGGCAAGTTCAACAAGAACAACACAGGAGGAACAGGTGAGCCTAATGGAAACAGTGGCTTAGAAAGACTGTGGTGGGTCTACAAAGGTGACGCAGCAGCCAAAGGTACTTGGTGTCCTTGACTTGGATCTGGATTTGATTCTTATCTTCTATATAGCAGCTCATAATCACCTGAAGCTGGAGCTCAAAAGGGTCTAATGCCCTCTTTCTGGCCTCTGTGGACATAAGCACGCACATACATACATACATACATACATACATACATACACACACATACATACATACAAAAAATATAAATAAATCTAATAAAAAAGTTTTTAAATGGAGTCAAGCTTTCAGAGTACTGTGTATGTAAGACATACAATGTAAGTTTGGACAGGCTTGTTAGCTATTAGAGGTCATCCAAATTTTTATGAAAGTTAGTTATACAAGCAACAGTACCTCTAAGAAAACAAAACTAGAAGGCACTTTGTATGGGAAGGGAGCCTAAATCCAGCAACAGTAGTTGGAATCTCCAAGTGAGCAATCAGTAAGGTGAACAACATAGTGCAGAGAGAAAAGACAATTGCTCTCTGGAGTCAGGTATCATTAAGTCATCTAATGCAATACATTTTTGCCACAACATAAAGTAGTCTTTCATTAAAATTTTCCTAACAAAAAAATAAATAAACAAACATTTGCCACATCATTAGTCCCAGCACAAGAGAGGCAGAGGCAGGCAGAGCTGTGTAAGTTCAAGGCTAGCCTGCTGGTATAAACAGTGAGTTCCAGGACAGCCAGGGCTACATAGAGAAACCCCGTCTCAAAACAACAACAACAACAAAATAAATAAACAAACAGAAACCCTTATACCAGAAATATGACATAAACTATATGTATTTTTAAAAGAATTAAAAAAATTTAGCCAATAATTGATACCTCAAAAAAAATTAAAAATGTAAGCCTTAGGTGCTGGAGAGGTAGTAGCTCATCTGTTATGAGTTCTTCCTGCAGAGGACGCTGTTTGGGTCCCAGCACCCACATGGTTGCTCATAATCACCCATAACACCAGTTCCTGGAGATCTGACACCCTCTTCCTTGGGTATCAGATACACATGTGGTACACATACAAACATGTATGCAGAACATTCACACACATAAAATAGAATAAATCTTTTAAAAATGTAAGCCATTCATAAATCTATGCTAAAATCAGGTGCTTATAGAATTTAAGATTCATTGTTATATAATGAAAACATTAATAGGTAATCCCTGTTAGAAAAAGAAAGTATAAATATTTAAATCTACTGTTACAAAATCATTTCAGATTTCTTCTTTCAGTGTATTCCAAGAAAAAAAAAAAGGGAACACTTTTTGCAAAGGTGACCATTTTAATATATTTATTTTAATTTGGGGTTATAAATGTACCTGTCTTTTTTTCAGTTTTTACCTGCTGATCTTATTTTACCACTAAAACAACACATACATGTGTAGTTTAATATGTCTGCTATTTAAAATCTATCGCTGCAGTTTTTATCTAAGACTAGAGTTTTCTTTTAATTGAAGGTATGCACAGAGTCTGTCTGAGTGGTGTCACAGTCAGTGACTGGAATAGTTCACCACAACTTGAGATGCCACTTACACTAAGCTGTCAAACAGGCCCACTGTCACTTCTATTCCTGGGATACAAACTACATAACGGGCTGTCAGTTAATACACTGCACCAAGTTTCAGCCAGACAGTTTCAGCTGTGTAGATTCAAAGAGTACTAGCAAATATTTTATAGACATTGCAAATTGTTACCAGGGCAACATGCCGAACAATGATTTTATAGGTAAGTGAATATGAGTTTAAATGCCAAACAGACACAAGATCTACAACGTAAACTGCATGGGACATGATGGGCACTGTCTGGCAGGCCTGGGATAGGGGACCTAAGAAATCTCCAGCAGCGTTAAATCTGACATCTAACCTCACTCTCAACGAAAATTCATTTTAACCTAAAAGTCAATAGTTTTCAATTCCACGCCCCCCTAAAAAAATAGGGGAAAGTTTCTAATTAGCAATGATTATTTCTATAAAATTGTTTTTGGATGTAAGCATTGGGGGCATGGTAATTAAAAGCATATCACTTTCAAATGTGAAGCTGGTAGCCTTTTATTTCTTCCCTCACAAAGCTCTTCTCATGTAACAGAGGGCTGAACTATGAGACATTCTGAGATGTTAGTTAATTTCATCATCCTATAAAATGGAGTCTGAGGTTTGGATCCCTACAAAAGCAGCACAGCCTGTCTTTTACAACCTGCACATTTCTAAGCAAAACAGACCTTATAATTCAAGAGATGGATCAACAAAAGTGCCCCATGACTATACAATGCCATGAGACCTGACTTCATACCTTGTAGGCCAAGCTACCCTAGTCCTTGCAATCCTCCTGCTTCAGCTGCCCAAATGCTGGAATTACATGTGTGTGCCCCTCCCTGATTCAAAACAATACAAGCTTCCTGGGCTATGGTGTGAAAAAGTAATGTTCACAACACTCCTGATGTCTCATTAGCAATCCTGCATATTAGACACGTGTGAGCACTAAGCATAACTGTGTTCCCAGCACACTTTGGGCATGTTACCAACACAGGTGAGAGCAGCAAGTTTCACAGAAACACTCTTGAGAAATACTCCTGAGGCACAGTAGGTAAGGAGAGTCTGCACTTGAGTCCAAAAGTCATTATTATGCAAATAAAGAGACAATTTACCTTATATGTAGAAATCCCTTATTCTTTATAGGTGCAGAGAAAATTAACATAATACTTAGCAGATGAGATCAAAGAACCATAGTACCTGAACGCTGAGTGGTGTTACAAAACCAAGTACCATCAACAAAACCAGACCGTTTAACTAAAGGTGTAATTACCTCCCTCACACAAGCACGGATACCAAGAAGGGTGGCAATAGAAGCAACAATGTAGCCAGAGATGTAATTAGTCCCTCACACACTCTCGGTACTAAAAAGGGTGACAACAGAGTTATTTCTATTTACCCATTTGATTTACCTCACTCCATTAGGAGCTTAAGTTTGAGTTTAAGTCACAGTCTTTGTAAATCTGAACAATCATTACATGAAATGTCACATATTCTTTTCCTTGTGCTCAGTTTGCTGAGTTCCTGTATGCATCTCCAGATATGGAAAGTTCAAGAGACCACACAGTCATCCTTCACAGAACAGTGCTCCAGCATTTTAAAAAACAGCCGATCCTGTCCTTACTAGTTCTGGGAAGAAACCAGTTCTCCCTACTGGGGGAGGGCAGAGAGTTCTGATTAATACATGACTACATTTTTTTTTCTTGCAGGTGTTGGGAGAATCAAATTAACACATAGCAACAGTTAGTGAGATATGACTTCATTTTCTGTAATAAATGCCAAGATCAAAACATGCCCAAGTCAAATTTCCTTGCAAGGTTCCCAGCAGGAGTCTTCCTCTTGTCTGGGATTTCCTCTCACCCAGCAGAACCAGACTGAGTCTGCGCATTTGCCACTAACACTAAGCAGCACTTCCTTAATCACTCATTTCCAACAATTTATGGATCATCAGTGGCAAAAAAAGAAACGAGCAAAAATAATGAAAGAATCCAATGAAAGCTCATGTAGTCGCAGGCTGGACTTCCTACTCTCTTCTCTTTAAGATGGAGGCCTGAGACAAATTAGCCATTGAGGGGGAAAAGTCATCTGGTCATAAAATACAGTACAAGGTCACTTTTATGTAAGTTTGCCAAAAGCGACATAAACCAGGGCAATCTCAAACTGTGACACAGGATAGAAACATATTAAAACGATCTTTGTTCCTCCTCTCTTGTGCTGTCATGTAGCTTGGCTTTATGGACAGCCTGAGCACAGCACAGAGCGCTTCGCCTCCACCTGGCCAGTGCAACTAATTAAGAGAGGAAGTGACCTCAGATTTTGTGCATTTTACTTTTATTATGAAAGCACTTTGTTTGAAGTTACAGGAGCTAACCTCTTAATCCTACAGATCATGTGTGAGGTTCTGGACACTCTAGGATGGCTGGATGGTTTGGATAATTGGTCAGGATGTTGCTGTCGTTATGTTAAATTTTATGCCAGGACTTCAAATCAAAGATAGGCATTAAAGTAAAGGGCAATATAAATCTGCTACCAGAAAAGACCTGGGCTTACTCTGTCATTATATTTACATTATACTTACAAAACAATCATGGGGTGAGATCTTTTTCCCACTTTCATTAAGTTTATTTTGTCTCTATAAGGTTTTAATTCAAAATGTGACGGTAACATACAAAATGAATCTGATACATTCCTCTCATTTAACACTGGCCAGTATGTTACCCTCTGGAGTTCATTATGATATCAGAAAACATCACCCAGAGTTACTATCAATAACCAATAACCTGTCTTTTCTGAACAGGAGAAAAAGAAAGCACTATAGCACACACAAAGGCAACCGACACAGCACTGTGGTCTCCCCTAAGATGATCCCAATCCCTCAGACTGCTAACTGACTCTCATACCACTGAATGACTGAAGTCAAAACAAATTCAAAATGGGAATTTCCTATCACAGTTGAAGTAAGATTCAAGCACAAAATCATGTTCAAACACATACAACCCAAAGACTAAGTAAATGGCTACAAAATAGTATACACCTAAGAAACCTCACTACAGGAGGAAGTAAAATCCTTACGACACAAGCAGGCTTCTTACTATTTAAAAAAAAAATCACTTTTCAAAACTATGTTCTCTCATACATGAGAATTCATTTAAAAAAAAAAAAAAAAAAAAAAAACAGTGACTAGATGGCCCCAATAAAACAGCAACTCACCCCCGTGTAAGATGATAGAAGAAAGGCCACTTACAGCCCTTAGAAGATATGACCAGCTCCCTAGGCCTAAAATGTCCTGTTTGAATTAACACAGCTATTTAATTAAAAACTAAGTAAAGAATTCTGCTTCACTGGATTTCCAATTCAAGCTCTGCATCCATCCTGTAGCCAGTAGCTAATTTCCGCATCTCTGCACAATATGCAAGGAGCTGTTTTAAAATCGATTGCCCAGGGGAATCCATGGATGCATGGGGGGCCATGTGCCACTTAGAGAATATACCAGATGTAAACTCAGTAAAACACCCCAGGAGGGTGGTCACAGGGGAAAGGGAAATGGAACTAGCCTGACTGTAAGTCTGTCATGACTCAAATCACTGGGTACATTTACACTAAGAAAGTTTCTACCCTTTCTCCAGTATCAGTCAGAAACAGATATGCCTGATGAAGTCCATCAGCAAATAGTTACGCAGGAGCACACATGAGCACATGTATTCGTCAGCCACCTTCGTAAACACTCTGATGACTGCAGTCAATGATAGCACAAAGAGTAGCCTCATAGTATAGTTCACTGTTCTGATACAGCCTCAGAAGCTATAGAGATGGCTGCTGCTGGAGAAACACTGAGAACCTGTGCAAATAGCCCCCAGGAGTCAAATGTCATATTAGATTTCAAGACACTGAAGACATATTTATTGTATAATGTTAGCAGCCTTTGAAGCTTTCTGTAACTGATTTTAAAACTGAGTGTGTGTGTGTGTGTGTGTGTGTGTGTGTGTGTGTGTGTGTACACACACATATGCACTTTAAAAGAGCATTGACCACTTAATCTGAAAACATTTCTCTAGGCTCTGTAATACACCTTACTTTCCAGTAGCTTTTGTCAAAGGATGCAACTCCTAACACTAAAACTGGCTTGTTTTGCTTCTACACTCTCTACTTCAAAGTGCAGAAAATAATTTAGAATGTTAGACCACCTGATAATCTGTCATTATTCAGGACTGTCCAGTGTTTTCGATATTGCACTCATTAGCTGAGTACATTCACAGACTATATATCTCTTAATTAAATCACTGTGCTAAGTAAAGCAGCACACTTAAGCTCTTGAGGGCTGTCAGTGTCCGTTCAGGGCCTTTCATCTCTCTTTTATTTTTAATTGAATTTATCTATTTGCTTGTTTGTTGGGGGCACCTGTGCCATGGTGCACATGTAGGGATCCCTGAACAACTTGCAGAAGTCACTTCTCTCCTTCAACCATATGGTCCTGAGGACTGAACTCAGGTCATCAGTCATAGCAGCAGGCCGAATCATCCTGCCAGCCCCCATCTGTCTTCTTACTATGGTGGAAGTTGCTATTTTCTTAGGGCCATCTCCTCACTATTCTCTTTATAAATTACAGGTATAAAAAATATATAAATGGCTTTGAAAAAGTAAAAAAAAAAGAAAAAATGTAGTAAGTCCTAATCTGTGCCGTTACATAAATTACCTCACTTAGTCATCGAACTAACACATCAAAGAGCTGGATGTGGTGATACAGGTCTTTAGTCTAATGGTAAAGCCCAATGCACCCTCAGGTCTCCTCTCCCGGGCCCATTCTTGCTGTGGCAGCTTAGCCAGGCTTCTTGGACCCCACTCTACCTCCAAGCCACAGCCATCCTTTTCCAAACTTAGTGTTAACAAACAAATTATTTATATTGATTTTTTACAATACCTATTCATCTTCTAGCTTCACAAGTCAGAGCAATGGTAGTTAACATAACCTCTACCTGCTGAACTCCACCTCCTGGCCACTACATGCTGGACTCTTGGGAATCAGCTTCTTCGATGAATCATGTTCACTGTTCAAACGTTCAACACATAAGTCCATTCAACATTTCAGTGCCATGAAAGATGAAGAAGAGCATGGTGACCCTCAAAGGGTTTTGAGAGACAAGCATGCTTAAATATGTGTTTAGGACGAGGATTTTTAACGTCATGAGTAGAAAAATTAGAAGTAGAAATAATTAAGAGGCTTGCTTAGTCCTTTTGGCTGAGGCAGACACATAGCTGGTCTGTTCCCCATGAGTACACTATATCCTGAGCCATCACAGAGGAACCACTGCACTCAGAGCAGCAGGACTTCAGGATCCCAGAGGTAGCCTGAGTCCCAGAAGCACTTCCATCCAGGAGCTCAGGATCACAGGACCACAGAGACAGCTGAACTCCAAGGAGTTCTGACACAATAAAGATAACTGGAAAGACAGGCTCCAGTCAGGATAGTGACTGCAGGTAGCACTAGAGATAGCCAGATGGTGAAAAGCAAGCACAAGAACATAAGCAACAGAAACCAAAGTTGCCTGGCATCATCAGAACCCAGTTCTCCCACCATAGCAAGTCCTGGACATCCCATCACACTGAAAAAGCAGGACTTAGATTTAAAGTCACTTCTCATGAGGATGATAGATGACTTTCCCTTAAAGAAATACAGGAAAATACAAGTAAACAGGTAGAAGCCTTTAAAGAGGAAACACAAAAATTGCAAGAAAACACAACCAAACAAGTGAAGGCATTAAACAAAACCATCAAGGATCTAAAAATGGAAGTAGAAACAATAAAGAAATCTCAAAGGGAGAGACTACCCTAGAGATAAAAAACTTAGGAAACAGATCAGGAGTCATAGACACAAGCATCACCAACAGAATACAAGAGACAGAAGAAAGATTTTCCTGTGCAGAAGATACCATGGAAAACATTGACACAACTATCAAAGAATATGCAAAATACAGAAACCTCCTAACTCAAAACATCCAGGAAATCCAGGACACAATGAGAAGACCAAACCTAAGGATAATAGGTAGAGATGAGGATGAAGAGTCTCAACTTAAAGGGCCAATAAATGTCTTCAATAAAATTATAGAAAAAAAAAAACTTTCTTAACCTAAAGAAAGAGATGTCCATAAATATACAAGAAACCTAAAGAACTTCAAAGAGACTCTACCAGAAAAAAAAAATCCTCCTGTCACATAATAATCAAAACACTGAAAGCACAAAACACAGAAAGAATATAAAAAGCAGTAAGGAAAAAATGTCAAGTAACACATAAAGGCAGACCTATCAGAATTACACCACAATTATCAACAGATAATATGAAAGACAGAAGATCCTAGACAGAGGTCAAAGACATTATAAGACAACAAAAATGCCTGCCCAGGCTACTATACCCAGTCAATTTCTCAATTACCATAAAAAAAGAAACCAAGATATTACATGAAAAAAAACAAATATACACAATAAATCTTTCCACAAATTCAGCCCTACAAAGGATAATAGAGAAAAAACGCCAACACAAGGCGGAAAACTACAACCTAGAAAAAGCAAGAAAGTAATATTCCAACAAACCCAAAAGAAGATAGCTAAACAAACATAACACCACCTCTAATAAGAAAAAAAAATAACAGGAAACAACAATCATTTTCCCTTAATATCTCTTAACATCAATGGACTCAATTCCCCAATGAAAAGACATAGACTAACAGACTAGATACATAAACAGGAACCAACATTTTGCTGCATATAAGAAACGCACCTCAATGATAAAGAGAGACACTAGCTCAGAATAAAAGGCTGGAAAACAATTTTCCAAGCAAATGGTCCCAAAAAACAAGGTGAAGTAGCCATTCTAATATCCAATAAAATCGACTTTCAACCAGAAGTTATCAAGAAAGATTAAGAATGGACACTTTCATACTCATCAAAGGAAAAGTCTACCAAGACAAACTCTCAATTCTGAACATCTATGCTCCAAATGCAAGGGCGCCCACATTCATAAAAGAAATTTTACTAAGGCTCAAAGCACACATTGCACCTCACACAGTAATAGTGGGGGACTTCAACACGACACTCTCTTTTTTTTTTCCCCTTCAGTCTAACGCTCTCCCAACTGAGCTATTTCGGCTTAACACCCCACTCTCAGCAATGGACAGATCATAGAAACAGCCAGAGCAATTAGACAGCAAAAGGAGGTCAAAGAGATACAAATTGGAAAGGAGGGAGTCAAAATATCACTATTTGCAGATGATATGATAGTATACTTAAGTGACCTCAAAACTTCCACCAGAGAACACCTAAATCTGATAAACAACTTCAGCAAAGTGGCTGGATATAAAATCAACTCAAACAAATCAATAGCCTTCCTCTCCTCGAAGACTGAGAAATTAGTGAAATGGCACCCTTCACAATAGTCACAAAGAATATAAAATACCTTGCTGTGAATCTAACCAAGCAAGTGAAAGATCTGAATGACAAGAACTTCAAGTCTCTGAAGAAAGACATCAAAGAATATCTTAGAAGATGGAAAGATCTCCCATGCTCATGGAGTGGCAGGATTAATATAGTAAAAATGGCCATCTTGCCAAAAGCAATCTACAGATTCAATGCAATCCCCATTAAAATCCCAACTCAATTCTTCACAGAGTTAGAACGAAAAATTCTCGAATTCATTTGGAATAACAAAAAACCCAGGATAAAAAGAACTATTCTCAACAATAAAAGAACTTCTGGGGTAATCACCATCCCTGACTTCAAGCTGTACTACAGAACAATAGTGATAAAAACTTCATGGTATTGGTACAGAGACAGGCAGAAGATCAATGGAATAGAACTGAAGACCCAGAAGTGAACCCACACAC
This sequence comes from Arvicanthis niloticus, assembly GCF_011762505.2. Taxonomy (NCBI): domain Eukaryota; kingdom Metazoa; phylum Chordata; class Mammalia; order Rodentia; family Muridae; genus Arvicanthis; species Arvicanthis niloticus. Next base: position 5,184,825 of record NC_047672.1, read on the forward strand.
CTATGGTCACTTGATCTTTGACAAAGAAGCTACAGCTGTCCAGTGGAAAAAGGACAACATTTTCAACAAATGATGGTGTTTCAACTGGAGGTCAGCATGTAGAAGAATACAAATGGAACCATTTGTATCTCCTTGTACAAAGCTCAAGTCCAAGTGGATAAAGGACCTATGCATAAAACCAGATACACTGAAACTAATAGAAGAGAAGGTGGGGAAGACCCTCGAATACCTGGGCACAGAGAAAAAGCTCCTGAACAGAACACCAATGGCTTATGCTCTAATATCAAGAATTGACAAATGGACCTCATAAAATTGCAAAGCTTCTGTAAGGCAAAGGACACTGTCAATAGGATAAAAAGGCAACCAACAGATTGGGCAAAGATCTTTAATTAATCCTACATTTGATAGAGTGCTAATATCCAATATATACAAAGAACTCAAGAAATTAGACTCCAGACAACCAAATAATCCTATTAAAGAAGGGGTACAATGCTAAACAGAATTCTCAACTGAGGAAACTCGAATGGCCAAGAAGCATCTAAAGAAATGTTCAGCATTCTTAGTCATCAGAGAAATACAAGTCAAAACAACCCTGAGATTCCACCTCACACCAGTCAGAATGGCTAAGGTCAAAAACCCAGGTGATAGTAGATGCTGGTGAGGACATGGAGAAAGAGGAACACTCCTCTATTGGTGGTGGGACTGCAAGCTGAAACAACCACTCAGGAAATCAGTCTGGTGGTTCCTCAGAAAATTTGACATAGCATTACCTCAGGACCCAAATATACCACTCCTGGGCATATACCCAGAAGATGCTTCAACATATAACAAGGACACATGCTCCACTCTGTTCATAACAGCCTTATTTATAATAGCCAGAAGCTGGAAAGAACCCAGATGTCCTTCAACAGAGGAATGGATACAGAAAATGTGGTACATCTACACAATGGAGTATTACTCAGCAATTAAAAACAATGAGTTCAAGAAATTCTTAGGCAAATGGATGGAACTAGAAAATACCATCCTGAGGTAACCCAATCACAAAAGAACACACATGGTATGCACTCACTGATAATTGGATACTAACCCAAAAGCTCACAATACCCAAGATACAACTCACAGATACACATGAATCTCATGAAGAAGGAAGACCAAAGTGTGGGTACTTTGGTCCTTCTTAGGAGTAACAAAATACTCATGGGAACAAATATGGAGACCAAGTGTGGGACAGAAACTGAAGGAGTGGTCGTCTGGAGACTGTTCCACCTGGGTATCCATCCCATGTGCAATCACCAAAAGTAGATGCTGATGTGGGTACCAGGAAGTACATGCTGACAGGAGCCTGATATAGCTGTGTCCTTAGAAGTCTGCCAGGGTCTGACATATTCAGAGGCAGATGCTCACAGCTAAACATTGAATTGATCAAGGAGTTCCCAGTGGAGGAGTTAGAGAGAAGACTGAAGGAACTGAAAGGGTCTGTACCCCCATGGGGAGAGCAACAATACAAACCAACCAGAGCTCCCAGGGTCTAAACCACCAGCCTGGAAGCACATAGGGAGGGACCTATGGCTCCAGCTGTATATGTAGGGGAGGATGGCCTTCTTGGGCATAGAGGTGGGAGAAGAGATCCTTGGTCCTATGAAGGGTGAATGCCCCAGTGTTGGGGAATTCGAGGGTGAGGAGGTGGGAGTGGGTTGGTGGATGAGGGCACATCCTCATAGACGGAGGAGGAGGGGTGATGGGATAGGGGGTTCCTTGGGAGGTGGGGAACATCTGAAATGTAAATAATATATCCAATAAACAAATTTAAAGAAGAAATAGTTAACAGCAAGAATTGGGCAAATGTGCAGTGAGATGTCATGCTTGTCTCGTGGGTCCCTGCTCAGCTGTTTCTCCCTGCTGATGTGAAGTCTGAAAGAGTGGTTCTCAGCCTGTTTGTCAAAACCTCTTTTAGGCTTGAATGACCCTTTCACAGGGCTTGCCTAAGACCATCAGAAAACACACATACTTACATTACAATTCATAACAGTAGCAAAGTTACAGTTATGCAGTAGTAATGAAAATGACTGTATGGTTGCGGGTCATCGCAACCTGATGAACTGTATCAAAGTGTTGCAGCATTAGGAAGGTGGCAACCCACTGGTCTAAGAGGAGGAACACAAGAGGTGACTGTTCCTGGGTTTTGCCACTGAGCCTTAATTCCAGAGCCCGTTGTCAATGATGCCTCACAGCTGTAACTGAGTCCCTTTCCTGACTGGTCAGTGCAGACAAACAGAGGCAAGGACGGTCCAAATCACAGGCTGCTTTAAGTCATGATCTATCTCACTAACAACGCATCTTCCTTAGGAGTGTTAACTGAGCAGATCCTCCTAGAACACCAAAGAAGAGTAACAGTGAAGCAAGCGCACCCAGACAGGGTTGGGAAGAGGAGCAATGTGCACACAGCAGACTCTAGCAGGTGGTTCCAGTGAGTCTACACATCTGCACCTATACATCCGTTCAATGCTGCCTGCCTGACTCCCTCCTCAACAGCACTTGGCACTAGGTAGAACGTGTGCTCCACGGGCACTCTTCTCCTTGGTGACAAATGAGAAAACTGAAATGCAGAATTATCACTACACTTAAATGAAACAGTAGGTGCAAAACACTCCAGAAAAACTCTTTCCAGCTCCCTGTTGTCTACGGCATCAAATCTAAACTACCTGCCAGAGCTGAACCCTCCAGAACCTTATCCCAAGGCTCCTATGCTCCAGCATTCATCAATTCAATCACAACTCTAGACCGGGGCAAGCCTTGAAATGGACTCCTCCAAGCCCTGCTCAGCGTGAGGCTCAGCCCCATCCCAGCAGACACGTTTCTGTCAGTAGCCCCACAATCCCTCAGCATGGGGCAAGCTATGGCTTCTGTGTGCGCACTGCTGTGTGCGCACTGCTGATTGCCCTGCTGTGTGAGCGCTCCATGAGCAGCCCTAGCCAGCCCCTCTAAGGACACAGTGACGTGTACATGGAGCTGCTTACTACGTCTCTGATGAACAGACAGCTCTCGATGAAAAATTCTAGCTTCGAACTTCCTCAGAAACCAACATCTTGAAGTCTCCAGTGGCCTCCCCCTCGGGCTGTCAGTTCTCTGCAACACTCTGTCAAGTTGTGTATCCTAAACTTGTTCCCACAGCCCTCTGCTCTTGGGTTTTAGGATGCCTCCCTTTTCTTTACACTCTCTAACAGCACAGCTGCTCTGCTGTCAGCATTTCTTGGTCCTCTTGTCTTCCCTGTCCACATTCTGTCCTTGACCATCTCTCATCTTCTTGCTGGCTTCCTTGTGCTTTACAGTACGGAACTACAAAGAGAACAAGGCTTTTGAGAACGTGAGGTGTCATGCCACTGCTACTTTATACACAGGGTCTTCAGACAAGTTAACAGTATTTAATCCCACTGAGCCTCAGTTTTAGCCATAATTCCTTCTAGAAACTATAAATAGTAAAGCAGCTTTCTTTTTTGTTTGTTTGGTTTTTCAAGACAGGATTTCTCTGTTAATCCCTGGCTGTGGGAGAACTCACTTTATAAACCAGGCTAACCCCAAACTCAGAGATCCACCTCTCTCTTACCTTCCAAGTGCTAGAATTAATGTATGTACTACCCACACACCTAGCTATAGCAGCTTTCTAAATTAAAACAAAGTAATTATTTTTATTACATAACTTGTTAATCTTAATTCAAAAGAATATAAAATAATTCTAACATACAAAAGCCAGTTTTCTCAATGTGAAGCTTGAAAGCAAAGCACAAGCCATTCTCATCTCTGTACATTCACTAAACAAGAAGTGAGCTGATGGCTTTCACCTACAGTGTTCACATCTGAAGTAACAAGGTTAGTCCACAGAAACACTTGACCCCTCTGGGGCCTTACCCCAGTGTCGCTCAGACTGTCCCCTCATCAACACTGCTCTTTTGGCAGCACAACTAAAACTGAAACCACACAGTCATCAGCATGTCCCTGAGCAAGAATGACACATATATCCATGATTGTTCAGTAAAGTATTTGCCATGTAAGCATGAGACTTATCTGTCCTTGACCATCTCTCATCTTCTTGCTGGCCTCCTTGTGCTTTACAGTTCAAATCCCTAACACTCATGTAGAAGCTGGTATAAGGATATATATCTGTAACTCCACTGTTAGAGAGGCAGGGACATGACGATCCTTAAAGCTCATTGGCCAGCCAACTGAGCTAAATTAATGAGTTCTAGATTCATCACGGACACTGTCTCAAAAACAGTAACAGTGAAAGGAAACTGAGAAAGCCAGCTGATCTTGATCTCTGTCCTTCACACGTACATGGACCTGCAAGAGCGTATGCAAACACACAACCAAATGCTCATGTGCCACACACAAAACATGGAACAACAACGAGCAATCCTCAGTTTACAGCTTCACAGAAGATAGATGAGCACAAATCATGCCATATGTTACAACAGGAACAGAAATAAAATGTTGTAAGATGTTTCCATTGGAACACTAGCACACTCTGTCAAGTATTAACTACTTAAATCTTTTCATTATATTCCAAAAGTTTGTGGCTGGACACTTTGTATCAAAGTCAGAGTCAGTTATCCCCGACCATAAAACCATGCTGTTTTCAGATGCTCTTGAAAAGCTTCCCAGTGTGCTCACTCCCAAGTTTTCCACATTCGTGTAAGATGAGCCATTCTCAATACCATGGGTGGTCTATCTCCTGCAGACTACGTGATTTTATACTGTATTACTAACAGGAAAATAGTTGTACTGTAAGTGTGTTCTATTGGGCTCTGGAGTAGAGGAGGACCCCCTGAAGGGCTTAACTAATGGCTGTGATATCAGGTTGTCACTTCTACAGGAGACACTCCTCCAGGTGGATGTACACCATGAACATACTCCCTGATGAGTACACAAGGTGTTCACTGTGCAATGTTATTAATATTAATATTATCAATATATCAATATATGTCAACATCATTCAGTAATTCAACTGTTTGTTTATATCAACTTCTAGGTTAATGAGTCATTTAGTAAAATTAATCCAAGCTCAATTTACTTACCTTTTTCAGGCCTGCAAAACCTTCTGATTCCAGAAAGAAAAAGGCAAAGGGCATCAACACAAATAAACAAAGGTTGGAAAATAAAGAAGCAAGATTCCACAAACCTATAAAGATGACAATAAGAAAAATTAAGAAAAGCAGGTTAGATATTGACACATTGTTTCAAAGTTCACTAAGTTATGATGCTCATCAAGATCTGCATTTTACTAATAAAAATCAATACCTATTGGAAATGACTATCTAAACTTGACTATTAGAAAATAATTGTAGAAAAACCCAAAGGAGGCTGGGCTCCCAGGAGTTCTAACATGCCCAGGAGTGTAGGTAAGTCACAACCCCCACACATACACGAGCCCCCAAGCAGGGAGTAATTTGGGACACACTGGGACCCACGAACTCCTTCAAGGACACTGACACAAAACCCTTCCTGTCTGCGCCTGTGCCTGGAGCAGCCCTAAGGCTTCAGCTCTGTACTCGACCCCCCAAAACCCAGAGGAGGCTGGACTTCCAGGAGCTCTAACACACAGAAATATAGGATAATAGGATCATAGGATCTCAGGAGCTTGGGCAAACCAGAATTTCAGGAGCCCAGAAGTAGCCTGATTCCCAGGAGCAATCATAACCAGGGTCTCAGGATCACAGGATGACAGAAACAGCTGGACTCTGAGGAGTTCTAACACAGCCAACATAACAGGACGGACAGGCTAGAGTCACAAATAGTGAGTGAAGGTAGCACTAGAAATAACTAGATGCTGAAAGACAAGCACAAGAACATAAGCAACAGAAACCAAGGTTACTTGGCATCATCAGAACCTACTTCGCCCACCATAGCAAATACTGAATACCCGATGACACCAGAAAAGCAAGATTTAGATTTAAAACCACTTCTCATAATGATGATAGAAGACTTTAAGAAGGACATAAATAACTCTCTCAAAGAAATACAGAAGAAGACAGATGAACAGGTAGAAGCCCTTAAAGAGGAAACACAAAAATCTCTTTAAAATTAGAAGAAAACACAACCAAACAGGTGAAGGAATTGAATAAAACAATTCAGGACATAAAAAACAAAAGTAGAAACAATAAAGAAATCCCAAAGGGAAACTACCCCGGAGATAGAAAATATAGGAAAGAAATCAGGAGTCACAGGTGCAAGCATCACAAACAGAATAAAAGAGATAGAAGAGAGAATGATGCAGAAGAGAATGGTGCAGAAGATACCATAGAAAACATTGACACAACTGTCAAAGAAAATGCAAAATGCAAAAAACTCCTAACCTAAAACATCCAGGAAATCCAGGACTCAATGAGAAGACCAAACCTAAAGATAACAGGTATAAAAGAAATCGAAAATATCCAACTTAAAGGGATGGTAAATATCTTGAACAAAATTGTACAAGAAAACTTCCCTAACCTAAAGAAAGAAAGAGATGCCTATGAACATACAAGAAGCCTACAGAACTCCAAATAAACTAGATCAGAAAAAAAAAAATTCACTCCATCACATAATAATCAAAACACCAAATACAAAAAAACAAAGAAAAAATATTAAAAGCAGTAAGGAAAAAGGTCAAGTAATGTATAAAGGCAGACTTATCAGAATTACACCAGACTTATCACCAGAGACTAAAAAAGCCAGGAGATCCTGGACTGATATCATACAGACCCCTAGAGAACACAAATGCCAGCCCAGGCTAGTATACCAAGGAAAACTCTCAATTACCATAGATGGAGAAACCAACAGATTCCATGACAAAACCAAATTTATACAATATATTTCCAGAAATACAGTCAAACAAAGGATAATAAAGGGAAACCACAAACACAAGGAGGAAAATTATACCCGAGAAAAAGCAAGAAAGTAATATTCCAACAAACCTAAGACAGGCACACAAACATAACACCACCTCTAATAACAAAAAAATAACAGGAAACAACAATCATTTTTCCTTAATATCTCTTAACATCAATGGACTCAATTCCCCAATGAAAAGACATAGACTAACAGACTAAGTACATAAGCAGGACCCAACATTTTGCTGCATATAAGAAACGCACCTCAATGACAAAGATAGACACTACCTCAGAATAAAAGGCTGGAAAACAATTTTCCAAGCAAATGGTCCCAAGAAACAAGGTGGAGTAGCCATTCTAATATCCAGCCATTTTAATACCCAATAAAATCGACTTTCAACCAGAAGTTATCAAGAAAGATAAGAATGGACACTTCATACTCATCAAAGGAAAAACCTAGCAAGATGAAACTGTTATAAACCAAATAGATTTAGCAGATATTTATAGAACATTTCATCCAAAAACAAAAGAATATACCTTCTTCTCAGCACCTCATGGTACTCTCTCCAAAATTGACCATACGATTGGTCACAAAACAGTACTCAAAAGATACAAGAAGATTGAAATAATCCCATGCATCCTATCAGATCACCATGGGCTAAAGATGTCTTCAATAATGATAAAATCAATGGAAAGCCCACATACACCTGGAAACTGAACAACCCTCTACTCAATGATGACTTGGTCAAGGAAGAAATAAAAAACGAAATTAAAGACTTTTTAGAAGTTAATGAAAATGAAGGTTCTTCATACCAAAACTTATGGCACACAATGAAAGCAGTGCTAAGAGGGAAACTCATAGTTCTAGTGCCTACAAAAAGAAACCGGAGAGAGCATACACTAACAACTTGATAGCATACCTGAAAGCTCTAGAACAAAAAGAAGTAAATATTCCCAAGAGGAGTAGACAGCAGGAAATAAACTCAGGGCTGAAATCAACCAAGTAGAAACAAAAAGAACTATACAAAGTATCAACAAAACCAGGAGCTGGTTCTTTGAGAAAAACAACAAGGTAGACAAACCCTTAGACAGACTAACAAGAAAGCAAAGGGACAGTATTTCAAATTAATAAAATCAGAACTGAAAAGGGAGACATAACAGAAACTGAGGAAATTCAAAAAATCATCAGATTCTACTACAAAAGCTTATACTTAACAAAACTGGAAAATCTGGACGAAATGGACAAATTTCTAGACAGATACCAGGTACCAAAGTTAAATCAGGATAAGATAAAGCATCTAAATAGTCCTTTAATCACTAAAGAAATAGCAGCAGTCAATAAGTCTCCCCACCAAAAAAAGCCCAGGACAAGATGGTTTGGGTGTAGAATTCTATCAGACCTTCCAAAAATACCTAATACCAATTCTCTTCAAACTATTCCACAAAATAGAAACAGAAGGAACACTACCCAACTCATTCTATGAAACCACAATTATGCTCATACCTAAACAACACAAATACCCAACAATGAAAGAAAACGTCTGATCAATCTCCCTTATGAATATCGATGCAAAAATACTCAATGAAATTCTCCCAAACCAAATACAAGAACACATCAAAACAATCATTGATGATCATCAAGTAGACTTTATCCCAGGAATGCAGGGATGGTTTAATATACAGAAATCCATCAACATAATCCACTATATAAACAAACTCAAGGGAAAAAAAACCACCTGATCATCTCACAAAATAACAAAATACTCACAGGAGCAAATATGAGACAATGTATGGGTTAGAAACTAGAGGAGAGACCATCCAGAGACTGCCCCAACTGGAGTTCCCTCCCAGATGCAATCACCATATGCAACACTGTTGTGTATGTCTGGAAGTTCATGCTGACAGGAGCCTGATATAGCTGTCTCCTGAGAGGCACTACCAGAGCCTGACATATACAGAGGCAGATGCACACAGCTAACCATCAAACTCACCACAGGGTTCCCAGGGGAGGAATTAGAGATAAGACTGAAGGAATTGAAGGGGTTTGTAGCCCCATCAGAGAGCAGAGCAACATTATCAACCAACCAGAGCTCCCTGGGTCTAAACAGCTAGCCTGGGAGCACATAGGGAGGGACTCATGGCTCCAGCTGTATATATAGGGGAGGATGGACTTGTCAGGCATCAGTGGGAGAAGAGGGCCTTGGTCCATTGAAGGCTGGATGCCCCCATGAGGGGGAATTTCAGGGAGGGGAGGTGGAAGTGGATGGATGGGTGGGGGCACACCCTTATAGAAATAAGAGGAGGGAGGATGGGTTAAGGAGTTTATGGGCGTGGGGAATTGGGGAAAGGGGATAACATATGAAATATAGATAAAGTACCCAATAATTTAAAAAAAAAAAAGAAAAGCAAACAAACAATCAAAAAACAGATAATGGAACTGGCTATGGCAGTTGAACATTTGAGACTTTTTAGCAGCAATTTAACATTACCCATATTAAGGGAATTTTTTTATAAATGTCAAGGACAGAGACTGTGGAACAGGCCCATGGAACTTTAAAACAATATCTTCATAAAATAAAAAAGAGGGGAGATATACACCTGTACACCACAAATTTATTTAAATCATGTTCTTTTTATTTTTTATTTTAATTTTTTTAAAAAAGATTTGGATGACAAGGAACTTTCTGCCGAGTGTCAATGGCATCCTACAACTAGGCGTACTTATGCCTAGGTGAATAGGAAGGATCCACTTACTAGCATAAGGCATGATCCTGATCAGGTATTAAATATGGGGAAGAGGGCATGTTTGTGTTTTTCCACAGGATGATGTAGGAGCATGGTGGATGCCAGAGCACTGGGTGAGACACGCTGATGCCAGGACAAAGAATGATGCTGACCTGTGAGCTTGCTGAGTCCCCTGACAATGGTGACTGGGAAGCTGAATTGGACATAAGTTCCCGACCCACAATTGCTTACCTATACCCCTGATGGGACAAGCTGCCTTGCCTCAAGTTCTTAGATCTTGTGGAAGAGAGAATGAAAAGGAGAAGTTATAATGTCTCTTGTATTGTTATTAAATGTGACCAGTTATTTGGACTCAATCATGAACTAGTCTAGAAATCAATCCAATATTAGAAATAAGACTCTTCATTTGGAAGTCTGGTCCTGGACATTTTCAGAGACATATTTAGAAGTTAGCTGCAGTTATCTATGATGTTATATTAGCAAGAGATAAAGTTGAGGCAGGATCTGGATTTCAAACAGGTGTTAGCACATATGTTAAGGCTCTTTTAATTGTCAAGTTAAAAATACTTTCGCTTCTTCTACAGTATTTAATCTAAGTTGCACTGATTGTATACCTTCTAATTATGTTTGTGTTTTGAAATCTGGCATATCAGTTATGGAGGTCTATCAACCAGCTTTTGTTTTAGTGCCCTGAGTATCACAGAACCTTGGTATTCTAAAAATAGCTTGCAAGTACTGGAAGAAATGAGTCAGGCTTTAAGCAGAAGCAAGAGGGTAGTGGGCTTGATTATTGCTGGTATAACAGCTTTAATTACATTAATTGCTAGCACCTCTGCTTCTGCAATTGCTGTGACACAAGAAGTTAAGACAGCTACTTTTGTTAATCATTTAGCAAAAAAATGTTACTAATGTGTTGAATACACAAAAGGATTTAGATAGGCATTTGGAAGATTGGATTAATGCTCTTATCCTATTCAAATTACTGGAAGGAGGTTCAGAATTTAAGGGTAAGGAGCCATCTTGAGTGTCATGCCAAATACCATTGGATTTCTGTTAGTTCTACAATTCACAGTGGTAGTCATTATGATTAAGAAGAAGTTTAATGACACTTGTAGTGTATTTTGGCATAATTCTAAAACCTCTTGGGACGTTTTAACGATATATAGGGAGCTTATGAATTTCAAGAATGCTGCTCTGCTGAGCTTTGATGCTTCAAATACTGCAGATAAAATTACCCATCGCCTAAGGTCAGTATTTCTATTTTAGTCAAGCTTCAAAAATGGCATATATAGCTTCATCATGCTAGCCCTTTTTGTCCTGGGAATACTTTTATTCCTGCCCATTGTGTTAAAGCTTTTCTTTAACAACATCAACATGTTGGCAGTCAAAGTACATTGCTTGAACCTGAAAATGGACCCCCAGACAGAGTTATTACCAGGCTGGCAAGCCAAGGACTGGTAAAATTCTGTACAGAGCCTTACCAACCTAAGATAGAAGTACATTGCTTTTGATAACGTGTATTCCATGATGGGTAAGGAAGGCATTCTTGTCAGAAAGACCTAAGACAGGCTCAGTCTTGTTAATGAAATAAAAAATGGGGAAGAGGCGAGAGCCTTTGGGGCTGCTTGGCCAGAATCTGACATAGGCCAAGGACAAGGAAATGGGCTACTTGGCAGGAATATGACATTAACCAAGGACAAGGAAGTAGGCTTCAGGTAGGAATCTGACATTAGGCTAGAACAAAGAAGTAATTTCAGGTAGGAATCTAAATATTAGGCTAGAACAAAGAAGTAATCTCAGGTAGGAATCTAAATATTAGGCTAGAACAAGGAAGTAGGCTTCAGACATGAAAATGACGTTGGGCTAGGACAGGGAAGTAGGCTCAGATACTTTGGTCATCCTGGTAAGCCCTTAGAAACAGTGATCACGGGAGTGTTTATGTAATTGGGTTTAAAGCCTTGCTTTTTCTTTGACTATTTGTGTTTATTGTCTTGCTTGTTCCTTGAATATTTGCACCTATTGTATTGCTAGACCCTCAACCTGGAACTGACCTTAATACATGCATGTAATTAAAATGGTATAAAATCGAAAAGGAGGAGGGGGATGGGATAGGGGGTTCTAGAGAGGGGAAATGGGGAAAGGGGATGACACCTGTATTGTAAATAAATAAAATATCCAATAAAAAAGAAAAGAATTGTATACTTAGTTTAAATATTTTTATCTGTAATTTTATCCATTGGAGAAAGCCAATATGGAAACTGATTACTTTCCCTCACCCTCCCAAGTAAATTAACTAAAGATATCTTATATGCAGAGATCCAAAGACACAGCTCTTTAGACATAGCATCACTGAAATATTTTAATTAGAGCCACTAGCATCTACTTGTCAGTTAGTAAATACCAGGACCAAGCTAAGTGTTTCATATACACACCCGTTTAAACCTCATAATATGTAGTCTAGAGGAAACTAGTACTTCCTGAATTCCATGAGCCGAGCATTGCTCGAAGTGCCTTACAGAGACATTCTATGAACTCATTTTTAGACACAGGAGTACTTGAGCAGGCAGCACTGTCACTTGCCAAGCTGCAGCGCATGTGAGTATCAGGGCAGACTACCTAAAATCCTAACAACCATGTCACAGGAGTTCTAACAAAGAATTCAAAGTGGGAAAGAAACTGTGACCCAGGAAGGCAAGCTCACAGAGACATATCCCTTTTGGCCAAGCTATGACACAATAGATGGCAACAAAAATAAGGATACACTGTCAGGTAAGTCAGAGGCAGAGAGTTTGACTCTGTTTTTTGTTTTTTTGGTTTTTTTTTTTTTTTTTTTTTTTTTTTTTTTGGTTTTTCGAGACAGGGTTTCTCTGTATAGCCTTGGCTGTCCTGGAACTCACTCGGTAGACCAGGCTGGCCTCGAACTCAGAAATCCGCCTGCCTCTGCCTCCCAAGACTCTGTTTTTTAAAATAGAAAAACAAACACTAAAATTCAAAATTCAGCTTCTAAATGATGGTTGTAATCTTTAAAACAAAGTCAAAGTTAATTTAATAGGTAAGATAATAACATCAGTTCATAGTTTCTAGAGATTTGATGCACACATAATGCACATTTAATCTTTTTAAGAAAAAATATGTTAAAATCAATATCTTAATATCTTTTTCTCTTCCTTTTTGAATCTACATCACATGTATCCCAGACTGGTCTTGAATTCTCTATGTAGCCAAAGATGACCTTGAAATCTTTTTTTTTTTTTTAAAGATGTATTTATTTCATGTATATGGGTATACTGTCGCTGTCTTCAGACATAGCAGAAGGTGGCATCGAATGGCCATTACAGATAGTTGTGAGCCACCATAGTGGTTGCTGGGAACTGAACTTAGGACCTCTGGAAGAGCAGTCAGTGCTTTTAACTGATGAGCCTGACCTTGAAGCCAGACCTTGAAATCTTGATCCTCCTGAGTTCTGCAGTTAAAGATGTACATCAGCACACCTGATTTATCTGGTGCTGGGCTGGAACCTAGGGTCTCTCTCATGCATATTATGCAAGTGCTCTACCAACTGTGCTACATCATCAGCTCCTGTCTTAACATCTGTTAGTGGTAAACTAATTTAAGCTTTTAAAGCTTAAAATTAAATTAAAATAATGTTCAACATTATTTTCTTTAAGGTTTCCTAGATATATGAAGTAGGACAATAATTCCTATTATGTAAAGTAAAAAATTGCTTTAAAATAGTGTTCTGACTCTTTAAATAAAAAGTTAAGGCCAAACACACTTCTAACACCATATACCAGGGAGGACAACCAGGAAAACAACTAAAGTATACAAGTTTGACCAGGATAACTTAGGAAATTTTCTCTTCAAAAAAAGAAAAAAAGCTTTATTCTTTTCTTTATTGACAAGCTATAATTACAATTAACAGGCAGGGCATGTAGAATGAGGGGCAAGTAAATGTACATACCTAAGTCTCAAACTAGGCTGTGGCAACCTTGCTAGGTTCCAGGTTCCTCACCTATGAAATGAGACTTATTGTTGTGTGTATGGACATCATTAGTACTAAATGAAAGAAGGAATGGATGACAACTGGACCAGCATCACCACAGAACAAGTACTTTATGCTTTTCTGCTTGTATTAACCATCACTTCCCCAGAGGCAACTAATTTGCAGGACTGTTAGATGCTAGCATGCTAGGTTCACCACTTTCTGCCTTTTCCTTTCCTGTTTCTTTTCCCCTCCTTGACCCAGGTATATCAGCTCCTGGTTTTCTTTACTAGCAATCTCGAAGTGTCCATCCAGTCTCTCTGCCTGACCTGCTCTGAGTGAGGGGCCCAAGACACAACTTTTTAGGAGCTATATCTAAAGAAAGAATAAATGGGCCTGGATCAAAGCAGTGTGTCATGTCCAGTACAAACATTTGTGTGTGGTCTCTGCTCCCTATTTCAACTGTTCAACATTATTTTCTTTTAGGTTTTCAGATATATGAATAAGACAGTAATTCCTATTATGTGTATCATTACATCCTAGAGACCTATCATTGAGTGCTAAGATGATGTGCTTGGTTTTAGGTATGGTGGAAAACAGCAATTTTAAATAGCCAGTTATAAGAAGATATCACTGTGTCAAGGATCATACTCAAGTTAGAGGAAACAGTTTTTATCCAATTAGATAGCACACACCCCTTTCAGAAAATCATTTTTTAAAAAAGAAACTATATCTGTTAAGAACCTACTAAAGCACTATGGGGGCAACATCCAATCCTTCTGACAAGGGACCTTTGTTCTACAGTCAACCTCAGGTTCAAAAGTGCCAGGTCAGGGCTGGAAAGATGGCCCAGCAATTAAGAACACTTCTCTTGCAGAGAACCCAGGTTCAATTCCCATCACCCACACGGTAGCTAACAACCATCTATAACTTCAGTTCCAGAAAATCTAAGACACCCCCCAACTCTGGTTTCTGTGGACACCAGGCACACACATGGTGCAGAGACAAACATACAGACAAAACACAATTTTTTAATGTTTAAATTTTAAGATTAGTAAAATACTTCATTAAAAAAAAAAAACCAAAAAACCAAAACAAAAGAAAACCCAAGCGAACCGCCGGTGGCTCGGCCCTTAAGGCTCCCGCCCGCAGAGGGCGCCCCGTCTCTTGGTGCTCGGGTTCGAGTCCCGCCGTCGTCGTGTCCCGTTTCCCACGTCTTGTAGGAAAAAAAAAAAAAAAAAAAAAAAAAAAAGAAAACCCAAAAGAAATGTCGGATCTAAAGCCAGAAAACAACCATGCTTCACTTCCTAGTTTGTTGAGATACCTTTGGGCAAAATAAATTCGATTCCCTAAACTTCCAGTAGTGATTCTACATCTCTGCAGTTTTAAAATCCACGCTCTGTAATGCATCAATTGCTCTTCATCATTTGGGTTCCCAATTCCAGCCTTAGAATAAATTTTAATTGTCAATTAAAAATAAAGAAATTGTGATATGTACAAAAAATTAAAACATTCGCCTCAATAGCTCCACTGTGCAGTAAATTACACACAGCGCTCTGGTTCAGGTACAGTTTCAATGTGTCTCCCTACATGCCCAGTCTGAGAAGCCTGGTGTCCAGTGTAGCAATGCAGAAGGGGTGGAATCTTTTAGGGGCATGGTCTCATGAAAGATGGTTAGTTTCTAAAGAGTGATGTGAAGAATTAATACTTTTCTCATGGAAATACATCCTCATTCTTACAGAAAGTCATTGTGGCCAGATGGTGGTGACTCACTCCTTTAATCCCAGCACTCAGGAGGCAGAGGCAGGTGGATCTCTGAGTTCCAGGCCAGCCTGGTCTAGAGAATGAGTTCCAGGACAGCCAGGGCTACACAGAGAAACCTTGTCTAAAATACAAAAAACCAAAAACAAAAACAAACCAACCCAGAAAGTCGGTGTAAAAAAGAGGCCACTCCATGATTGTAGTACATTCAGCACATAACTAGCTACCTCTCATTAGGACAGGGCATTCAAGAGGAGACCCCTGCTCCTGAATGGTCAGAACTGTAAGGCAAACACTTCCTTCCAAAGTCCCAACCTCAGATGTTTTTACAGCAACATAAATCTGACTAATACACAAGTGTACAGTTTGACGAGTATCTGCTCTGTACCCACAGACAGTGAGCACACCTTTTCCCCAGACATTTCCACAAACCCCTATAGAACCTGTGCTTCCCGCTGTCTTTATGTCTTTACCTACCCCAGCCAACCACTAATTCTTTACTTCCAAAAGACAGAGTTTTCTACAATTTCTATGTGTGTTTTTTTTTTTTAAGAAGAGGGTGTCTGGTTTCTGTCACTGTGTCTGTGTCTGTATCACGGACCATAACGAACCTTTATTGAATTGTCTCACCTGTCAGCATCTGAGTTGCTCCTACCTTGAAGCTATTACATATGGAGCTGTCATTAACCACGCGTGTCCAGACTTTGCAATGGACACAGGCTTTCGTTCTGAGTAAGTGTGCAGCAGAAGACGGCAAAGGATGGGAGCTATGTGTTTGATATTTTAGAAAACTGACAATATTTTCCTAATTGGTTGTATTTTCCATTCCCACCAGAAAAGGAAAGTTCTTCACATGCCTGAAACAAATTCTTTAACAGCTATGAGATCTGCAGGTTCTCTTTCCCAATCCATGGCTATTTACTTTGAGAGAACAGATTTGAGAGAACAGTTTTCAGATGGCATAAGTCAGGTGCAGAACTATACTATTTTAAGTTAGGATAGAGGACAGCGGTTCTATTTTATTGACAAAAATGTTGGGCTGAGTGTTAAATCTATCTTATACCTTACAAATTACAAAATGGTGATGGCTGTGCTCAATTTATATTTTGAGGGAAAGTTTTTCTTTATTTTTTTTTTTATTCTAACAGAAAGAGTGAACTGTGGCAGGAATTTCCCAGTCCAATCTATTTGCAGCAGGAGGCCTGTGATTGGACAGGGAAAAGGAAGGTGGAGCTAGGAGTTGGAGAGAGAGAGAGGGAGAGGGAGAGGGAGAGGGGGAGGGGGAGGAAGGAGGGAGAAGGAGAAGAAGAGGGAGAGGGAGAGACAGACACCTTGGGAGGGAGAGACCAAGGGGAGAGAGGAAGAACAAATCAAGATGGAAGACAAACAGGATGATTCAGAACCAGCATCACTTTAAGTAGCCACAGGTCGTTAAAATATCAAGGTTAGAATTATTGGGATAACTTGTCTAAATTGTGTAGGCAAGATCTCAGACATAACAAAGAATGGCTGCCAAGCCCCGCTTGGGCCAGGGTTCTATGAATGTCCAATGCCTGCTACTGGTATTCATTCCTGGGAAAGAAGATCATTTACAAAACATTCATGTTTTCTATCTTTTCAAGACAAAGAAATGTTTTAAACTGAAAAGACCACTACTCCTGCTTTTAAAAAACTCAACAAAGATCACTGTCTCACTAGAATCCTTACACAAAATAGATGAACCACTTGTTAAGAAACTAAAAGTAAAATATTTACAATAACTCCAAAATAACATAAAAACAGAAATTTATAGGAGAAAATTACCTCACCCCAAAACGAATTATTTTTTGTTTAAAGAGTTTTGATAAATTCCCCTCACACACAAATCCCAGATTCACAATTCCACACCTGGAACTTGACTCCAGGTCTCTTTATCTCTCTCTACTACTCTATAACATCTCAAAATTACTATTCTGTGTGAGAAGAGCATCAGTAAATATAATTATTTTAGCTACCAAACAAACACATCAGTTTGTAACATTTTATTCAGGCCATATTGGATATATTAGCCCACTAAGTCTGTCCATTGGCACAAGTGCTTAACTAAGCCCATGATCATTAAGCCAATTGAACAGGACAGACCAATACTACAGTTTTTTTTTTCCCAATACTACAGTTATCTTTTCATTTGTGTACATATACACATGCATGCATACATACATACATACAGCCCCCTTAAAACACCTTCAAACTGCAGGAAAAAATTTACATCAATTTCAAGGAGCTGGGGAGAGAGCTTCTTTGGTAATCTGCTTGTTTTGCAAGCATGAGGAGCTGAGATCAGCCCTCAGAACCCCAGCACCAACATAAAAATCCAGGAGGGCCTCAACCTAGAAATGACCTTAATACCTGCATAAAATTAAAATGGTATACAAGTAAAAAGGAGGAGGAAAGATGGGATAGGAAGTTTATGGGGGGGGAGGGGAGGGATAACATCTGAATTGTAAATAAATAAAATATTTAATTTAAAAAATCCAGGTGGGGTGAACTGTTTTAATCCCAGAGCTGGGGAGGCAGAGATGACTTACAGGCCAGTAGCCAGCGTGTCTTAACTGGTGAGAGTCAAGCCAATTAAAGATTCTGTTTAAAAGGCAAAGTGGATGGTTCTTGAATAATACCACGTGAGGTTGACCTCTGACATCCACATGTATGCATGTGTGTGCGAGCACACATATGCACACACACACGCACACACACATACACCACACATACCAAAAAACCTTATAAATTCAATTTTAATAACCCAACAATTAGATATATTCTATGTGCCCAGTGCACTATATTGTCTTGACCAAATATAAGGAATTCACTGTATTTGTAATTTAAAGGAGCTGAAGAGTCTTTACAGCAGTTATCTGAGTGAGAAGCTTTCCATCTGCCATAGGATAGACTATTTAGCTGTCATGACCAGAAAAAGACTTCAGCTCTATCACTGAGCTATCTCCTATTAAAGGGGTTACAATTCTGCCCTTACCAAGAAGGAAGAGAAACAACACCCAAATTTTCAAACATATGTGACTTCACTTAGTCCTTTTGGCTGGGGAAGACACCTAAGCTGGTTTGCTCCCATGAAAACACCATATCCTCAAACATCCTAGAGGAACCACTGCACTCAAAGGAGCAGGTAAGAACCCTCCCACACAACCATACATCCTAGAGCTGCAACTGAGAGCCTGAGGTACTCAGGACCCATCACACACCCAAACCCCAACTCTCCAGAATACCACTCCCCTTAAGCCCCTCGCTTGGTCCTTTTGGTTTGGGCAGACAGCAGGCATGATCTCATGAAAACACCAAATCCTGAGGCATACTAGAGGAAGCACTGCACTCAGAGCAGCTGAGGAACCACTGCACTCAGGATAGCAGGATGTCAGGATCCCAGAGGCAGCCTGAGCTCCAGGAGCTCTTCCACCCAGGATCTCAGGATCACAAAAATCACAGAGACAGCTGGACTCCGATGAGTTCTGACACAAGCAAGATAACTGGAAAAACAGGCTCCAGTCAGGACAGTGACTGCAGGTAGCACTAGAGATAACCAAATGGTGAAAGGCAAGCACAAGAACATAAGCAACAGAAACCAAGGTTACCCAGCATCATGGAACCCAGTTCTCCCACCACAGAAAGTCCTGGACACCCCATCACATAGGAAAAGCAGGATTCAGATTTAAAATCACTTCTCGTGGTATGATAGAGGACTTTAAGAAGATCATAAACAATTCCCTTAAAGAAAGGCAGAAAAATACAAGTAAACAGGTAGAAGCCCTTAAAGAGGAAACACAAAAATCCCTTAAAAAATTGCAAGAAAGCACAACCAAACAAGTGAAGGAATTAAACAAAACCATCCAGGATCTAAAAATGGAAGTAGAAACAATAAAGAAATCTCAAAGGGCCACTATCCAGGAGACAGAAACCCTAGAAAAGAGATCTGGAGTCATAGACACAAGCATCACCAAGAGAATACAAGAGATAGAAGAGAGAATCTCAGGTGCATGGAAAACACTGACACAACTGTCAAAGAATATGCAAAATACAAAAACCTCCTAACTCAAAACATCCAGGAAATCCAGGACACAATGAGAAGACCAAACCTAAGGATAACAGGTATAGATGGGAGAGAAGCTTCTCAACTTAAAGGGCCAGTAAACATCTTCAACAAAATGATAGAAAAAAACTCCCCTAACCTGGAAAAAGAGATGCCCATGAACATAGAAGAGTCCTATGGAACTACAAATAAACTAGACCAGAAAAGAAATTTCTCCCATCACATAATAATCAAAACATCAAATGCACAAAACAAAGAAAAAATACTAAAAGCAGTAAGGGAAAAAGGTCAAGTAACATAAAAAGGCAGACCTAAAAGAATTACACCAGACTTCTCAACAGAGACTATAAAAGCCAGAAGATCCTGGACTGATACCATACTGAACCTAAGAGAACACAAATGTAAGCCCAGATTATAGATGGGGAAAACAAAATATTCCATTAAAAAAAAAAACAAATTTATACAATATCTTCTCACAAATCCAGCACTACAAAGGATAATAGATGAAAAACAAAGAAGGGAAACTACAACCTAGAAAAAGCAAGAAAGTAATTTTCCAACAAACCCAAAAGAAGATAGCTAAACAAACATAATTCCACCTCTAATAACAACAACAAAAAAAAGGAAACAACAATCATTTCTCCTTAATATCTCTAAACATCAATAGACTCAATTCCCCAATAAAAAGACTTACACTAACAGACTGGATACGTAAACAGGACACAGTATTTTGCTGAATACAGGAGAGGCACCTCAGTGACAAAGACAGGCACTAGCTCAGAGTAAAAGGCTGGAAAACAATTTTTCCAACCAAATGGTCTCAAAAAAACAATCTGGAGTAGACTTTGTAATTTCGAATGAAATCGACTTTCAGCCAAAAGTTATCAAAAAAGATAAGGAAGGACACTTCATACTCATCAAAGGAAAAATCTACCAAGACGAACTCTCAATTTTGAACATCTACGCTCCAAAGGCATGGGCACCCACATTCATAAAAGAAACTTTACTAAGGCTCAAAGCACACATTGCACCTCACACAATAATAGTGGGAGACTTCAACTCCCCACTCTGTTCAGCAATGAACAGAAATGGAAACAGAAACTAATCAGAGACACAGTAAAATTAACAGAAGTTATGAACCAAATGGATTAACAGGTATCTATAGAACATTTCATCCTAAAACAAAAGAATATACCTTTTTCTCAGCACCTCATGGTACCTTCTCTAAAATAGACCATATAATTGGTCGCAAAAACAGGCCTCAACAGATAGAAAAAGATTGAAATGATCCCTGGCATCCTAACAGATTACCACAGACTAAGGTTAGTCTTAAATAATAACAAAAACAATGGAAAGCCCACATACACCTGGAAACTGAATAACCCTCTACTCAATGATAACTTGGTCAAGAAAGAAATAAAGAAATTAAAGACTTTTTAGAAGTTAATGAAAATGAAGGCTCTTCATACCAAAACTTATGGGACATAATGAAAGCAGTGCTAAGAGGAAAACTCATAGCTCCAAGTGCCTACAAAAAGAAACTGGGGAGAGCATACACTAACAACTTGACAGCACACCTGACAGCTCTAGAACAAAAAGAAGCAAATGCACCCAAGAGGAGTAGTCAGCAGGAAATAATCAAACTCAGGGCTGAAATCAACCAAGTAGAAACAAAAAGAACTATACAAAGTATCAACAAAACCAGGAGCTGGTTCTTTGAGAAAATCAACAAGGTAGACAAAACTTTAGCCAGACTAACAAGAGGACACAGAGACAGTATCCAAATTAATAAAATCAGAACTGAAAAGGGAGACACAACAACAGAAACTGAGGAAATTCAAAAAATCATCAGATCCTACTACAAAAGCCTGTACTCAATAAAACTGGAAAATCTGGGTGAAGTCAACATTTTTCTAGAGAGATACCAGGTACCAAAGTTAAATCAGGAGCACATACACCACCTAAACAGTCCTATAACCCCTAAAGAAATAGCATCAGTTAATAAAAGTCTCCCCACTAAAAAAAAAAAAAAAAAAAATCCCAGGACCAGATGGTTTTGGTGTAGAATTCTATCAGACCTTCAAAGAAGACCTAATACCAATTCTCTTCAAACTATTCCACAAAATAGAAATGGAAGGAACACTACCCAATTCATTCTATGAAGCCACAATTATGCTCATAACTAAATGACACAAAGACACAACAATGAAAGAAAACTTCAGACCAAGCTCCCTTATAAATATCGATGCAAAAATACTCAATGAAATTCTCCCAAACCAAATACAAGAACACATCAAAACAATCATTGATGATGATCAAGTAGACTTTATCCCAGGAATGCACGGATGGTTTAATATACAGAAATCCATCAACATAATCCACTATATAAACAAACTCAAAGGAAAAAACACATAATCATCTCACTAGATGCTGAGAAAGCATGTGACAACATTCAACATCTCTTCATGGTAAAAGTCCTGGGAAGATCAGAAATTCAAGGCCCATATCTAAACATAGTTAAAGCAATATACAGCAAACCAGTATCCAACATCAAACTAAATGGAGAGAAACTTGAAACAATCCCACTAAGATCAGGGCCTAGACAAGGCTGTCCACTTTCTCCCTACCTATTCAATATAGTACTGGAAGTCCTAGTTAGAGCAATTAGACTGTCAAAGAAGGTCAAACGGATAAAAAGTGGAAAAGAGGAAGTCAAAATATCACTATTTGCAGATGACATGATAGTATACTTAAGTGACCTCAAAACTTCCACCAGAGAACGCCTAAATCTGATAAACAACTTCAGCAAAGTGGCTGGATATAAAATCAACTCAAACAAATCAGCAACCTTCCTCTACTCCAAGGCTGAGAAAGCAATTAGTGAAATGACACCCTTCACAATAGTCACAAAGAATATAAAATACCTTGCTGTGAATCTAACCAAGCAAGTGAAAGATCTGAATGACAAGAACTTCAAGTCTCTGAAGAAAGACATCAAAGAATATCTCAGAAGATGGAAAGATCTCCCATGCTCATGGATTGGCAGGATTAATATAGTAAAAATGGCCA
This sequence comes from Arvicanthis niloticus, assembly GCF_011762505.2. Classification (NCBI taxonomy): domain Eukaryota; kingdom Metazoa; phylum Chordata; class Mammalia; order Rodentia; family Muridae; genus Arvicanthis; species Arvicanthis niloticus. The sequence continues at coordinate 5,207,329 of NC_047672.1, forward strand.
TCTTGCCAAAAGCAATCTACAGATTCAATGCAACCCCCATCAAAATCCCAACTCAATTCTTCACAGAGTTAGAAAGAGAAACTCTCGAATTCATTTGGAATAACAAAAAACCCAGGATAACAAGAATTATTCTCAACAATAAAAGAACTTCTGGGGGAATCACCATCCCTGACCTCAAGCTGTACTACAGAGCAGTAGTGATAAAAACTGCATGGTATTGGTACAGAGACAGGCAGGAAGATCAATGGAATAGAACTGAAGATCCAGAAATGAACCCACACACCTACAGTCACTTGATCTTTGACAAAGGAGCTAAAACCATCCAGTGGAAAAGGGACAGCATTTTCAGCAAATGGTGCTGGTTCAACTGGAGGTCAACATGTAGAAGGATGCAAAATCAATCCATTCTTATCTCCTTGTACAAAGCTCAAGTCCAAGTGGATAAAGGACCTCCACATAAAACCAGATACGCTGGCTTATGCTCTAATATCAAGAATTGACAGGGACCTCATAAAATTGCAAAGCTTCTGTAAGGCAAACACTGTCAATAGGACAAAACAGCAACCAACAGATTGGGAAAAGATCTTTACCTATCCCACATCTGATAGAGGGCTAATATCTAATATATACAAAGAACTCAAGAAATTAAACTCCAGACAACCAAATAACCCTATTTAAAAATGGAGTACAGAGCTAAACAAAGAATTCTCAACTGAGGAAACTCCAATGGCTGAGAAGCACCTAAAGAAATGTTCAACATCCTTAGTCATCAGAGAAATGCAAATCAAACCCTGAGATTCCACCTCACACCAGTCAGAATTGACTAAGATCAAAAACTCAGGTGATAGTAGATGCTGGCGAGGATGTAAATGGAGGAACACTCCTCCATTGTTGGTGGGATTGCAAGCTGGTACAACCACTCTGGAAATCAGTCTGGTGGTTCCTCAGAAAATTGGACATAGCACCTAAAGACCCAACTATATCACTCCTGGGTATATAACCAGAAGATGCTCCAACATATTACAAGGACACATGTTCCACTATGTTCATAGCAGCCTTATTTATAATAGCCAGCAACTGGAAAGAACCCAGATGTCCTTTAACAGAAGAATGGATACAGAAAATGTGGTACATCTACACAATGAAGTATTACTCAGCTATTAAAAACAATGAATTCATGAAATTCTCAGGCAAATGGATGGAACTAGAAAATATCATCCTGAGTGAGGTAACCCAATCACAAAAGAACACACATGGTATGCACTCACTGATAAGTGGATATTAGCCCAAATGCTCACAATACCCAAGATTCAACTCACAGACCACATGAAGCTCATGAAGGAAGACCAAAGTGTGGGTGCTTCAGTCCTTCTTAGAAGGAGTAACAAAATATTCATGGGAGCAAATATGGAGACACAGTGTGGGACAGAAACTGAAGGAGTGGTCATCTGGAGACTGTTCCACCTGGGTATCTATCCCATGTGCAGTCACCAAAGATAGATGCTGATGTGGTTGCCAGGAAGTGCATGTGCAGTGGAGCCTGATCTAGCTGTCTCCTTAGAGGTCTGTCAGGGTCTGACATATTCAGAGGTGGATGCTCACAGCTAACAATTGAACTGATCAAGTGGTTCCCAATGGAGGAGTCAGAGAGAAGACTGAAGGAACTGAAATGGTTTGCGGAAGTGGGGGACCCATGGGGAGAGCAACAATACCAACCAACCAGAGCTCCCTGGGACTGAACAAGCAGCCTGGGAGCAATACAGGGAGGAACACATGGCTCCAGCTGTATATGTAAAGGAGGATGGCCTTTTTGGGCATAGGTGGGAAAGGAGATCCTTGGTCCTGTGAAGGCTGGATGCCCCAGTGTGGGGGGAATTTGAGGGCAGGGAGGTGGGAGTGGGTGGGTCGGGGCACATTCTCATAGAAGCAGGAAGATGGGGGATGGCATAGGGGGCTCCTGGGTGGGAGGGAAATGGTGAAAGGGGATAACATCTGAAATGTAAATAAAATATCCAATAAAAAAAATAATAGTGACAAAACACTCAGCTGAATTGGAGACCTGGCTCACTGTCTAAGTACACTTACTCTACAAGCATAAGGACCTGAGTCTGAATGCAAGCACCCAGACAAGAAGCCAGGCACTGGGGCACAGAGACAGGGGCATCCCAAGCACTTCCTGCCCAGCCACCCCAAACATTTGCACTTTCAGTTCAGTGAGAAACCCTATCTCAAGGAAATAAGATGAAAGATGATAAAGGAAGACTTCTAGTATACTACTCTGGTTCTCACTTTTGTGTGATCAGGAGTACGCATGACACAGCACACACATAACACACATACACACACCCACACATATACATAAAGACATATAAAACAAATAAGTATGTTTTAAACTAAGCATAAAAATAAATTGCCAAGAGAGACACAACTTATTTAACAACACAAATAGAGCAGAGTGGTGCAGTCTTCTTCCTCTCTACCTCTTCGCATGGTCTAAATCTTCTATAAAAGGCACAGGAGTGCACTAAAAATCTTAAGTGTATATTTAAGCACCTTTGTGACATGCCTGAATCTCCAGATCTCTGTATCACATAAGTTTTGCTCATAAAATCCATTAAAAGGGAAGAAAACAACAAAGATAAACTGAGCTGGAGACCCAAGCCAGGATATGTTTCTGGCTATACACCATTCAAACATCAGCCTCAGAAAAGTTATCAAATACAAATATATGAATACTAATGTCTGCTATATTTTCATAAACAGAAAATAAACTGTCATTTGTAGCATAAAAAGAGAATTTTTATTCTTATTATTGACCTATGCATATATATATTTGCAGAACAAGAAATCCACATTATTCTCTGTAGGCCAAAAGTCAAAAAACTCAAATTTGCCTTGGGCAAAAACTCACAGATCAAAAATAATAATAATCATTATTATTATTAACCAATTCATTCATTTAAAACTAAGCTAGGGTTAGCAAGTCAGTATGGTCAATGGAGGGTTTGCTGCATGAGTATGAGGACCCAGACTCACTCCCCCAAACTGTAAGAACCAGGAGTGGTGGCACCTCTAATGACAGAACTTGGGAGGTGGAGGCAAAGCACTGACTTTAAGGCTAGTCCTTTCTGGGGGAAGAAGAATATATGTGTATTCAATATGCATTGCAAAGTGGCCTGTCAACTTTTCGAAGCCCAATGAATTTATTGTCTTTCCCTTAAAAGCATTCTACAATTCTGATACAATTGAAAATTACTGTTATTGACTTTACACACACACACACACACACACACACACACACATATATATATATATATAATCTTAATTTATAATATAAAAACTGTCAAATTTCTCCACTTCAAAAACTAAAATTGTGCGCTTCAATACAATAGAATGGAAAGCTTGAGAAAGGTAGTTAGTCAGAGTCAGTATCCACAGCAGGCCACTGACAGTAAGTAGCCAATGCCTAGCCCCAAAAGACAGTTCAGTTGAAGATTCAAACACAAGACCAAATTACTGGTTTGCCATAAGGTTCTTTATCTTCTACCGCCACCTGCTGGTGTCATAAAATAGTTCGAAATACAATATTCAACTCGAGAGAACCTGAGTTTAGAGCCTCTGTTGATCTGATAGACTCACAAGAAAAGGCAGTGAGCAAATTCCCTGGATTTGAGCCTTTATACTGCAAAATAAATGGTGAGGTAGAGGTACATCTGATTGTAAGTACTCTTTTTCTCAACCTCTTCATTTAACAAGGCAGATTCATTGGCATCAAAATTAAGTACTCACAGAGATTAGCCAGGTCACTGGGGCTCATTTTAACAACTGAACCCGAGCTGGACACTGCGATTGTCAATGTATAGCTCCACGCCAGCAAACACAACTGAAGCAAACACACTGGGCACCACTGAAGAAAAACACCTCCAAAACTGGAGAATTTTGCCCAGAGTTTAAGACTAGAAACTTAATTCTATCACTCTCCTCTCTTTTAAATTTATACTATTTTTAATTTTTAATTTTAAGCACACATGGCAGAAAAGTAGTCACTGTGAAGTAAAATCTTGGGATAACTTCCAAAATAAAAAATTAACAGTGCCAAGACACAAAAGGTGAACACTACAAATGGATTTTTCTGTCCCCTTTTTATCCTTTTAGTCCTATTTTATTTATGCAAATGATGTCACTTTGACACCTCTGCTTCTTCATTCCAGCTTAAAATGTATGGTATGCTCAATGGAAGAATCACAGTGGAAGTTACTCTATTTGGATAACTACTTGCCTTTTGAAAATCAGCTCTTGGCCCGATACTGGGCTTTCACCAAGTATAAGTGCTTGACCTTGGAGCTAAGATAGGCCTGAGCTCTTAATCCAAAACGCTAGGCATGCACAAAAGAACTGTGTATTATCAAATAAAAAGATATACATGTGGCCTAGCATAAGCTCTAATAAAGCAAATGATTCCAAAGAAGTGTCCCAAATACTCAAGGCTCCCACTTGTAAATTGTTCTTGTATATTGATCTTGAAGAGGGGCCCCTTGTCTAGTTAGTCAATACCATTTGCAGTCTCTACAGGTATGCGGGTGGCTTTAGCTCTACAGCCCTCTCAGGACAATAATTAAAAAGTAAGATACCTGTATCTCATGGGAAAAGTCGCCCAAGTGTCCCTGGAAAGAGGAGGTCTAACAGACAAGAGGATAAAGAAGACGAGATAACCCAAAAGGACAGCGGGTGGCTGTGGATGAACAGTGGGCCTCCTTCTCCAGACACTGGTCGTCACCAGTGGACTCGTGAAAACATGCTGTTTACTCCATCCTGCTCTGGCACAGGCATTAGCTAAGGCAGGCACTTTATACTCTACATATATTCTAGTCTCCACACATAGAAACACAGTCAACTAGTTCTTGTTCTACTGTCTTCCGATAAAACACAAGTTGACTTGAAATTTTTAAGTTTGTTCAGGGTCCCTAACAGTAAAACAGACAGCTGAAATTCTAAGCTAGGTCTAGCTGACTACAAGGTCAAGAAACAGGCCCTCATGGGCTAATTTCTAAAGTAAAAACGTAGCATACTAAAGGCACTGAAACGCCGGGCGGTGGTGGCGCACACCTTTAATCCCAGCACTTGGGAGGCAGAGGCAGGCGGATTTCTGAGTTTGAGGCCAGCCTGGTCTACAGAGTGAGTTCCAGGACAGCCAGGGCTAACAGAGAAACCCTGTCTCGAAAAACCAAAAAACAAACAAACAAACAAACAAAAAAGGCACTGAAAGGGAGGGGGAGGCTAATAAACTGGTGCACTGAGACAGTGAGCTTTGAAGAGTGAGATACAAAACTACGCTATAAACTCCTGGTGGAATAAACAGGCAAGAACAAAAAAAATGTTGACAAGAAGAAAGTTAGTGTTTGTTACATTCATGGTGGAAGAGGATCTTCTGCACAGAAAGATCACTAATTTTTCTGATGATAACCAGGGAAGCTATTTCTTAAGTCATATCTTTAGCAACAAAGACATCAGTATTTGATGCTACTGGGTTTATGTTAGAAACAAAGGCACCTACACCATCTGTCAGAAGAATACAGACAAGTACTTCTAGAAAATAGTTTGGCAACGATACTTATTACGCTAATGATTTCCATCATAATTATCTATGAAAATTGTGAGAAACTCAAAAGTCACTGTGAAAAATCCCCTGGGAAGCCAGCAGAAGACAGTTAAGTAAGGGCCCTGAGGAGGGAGAAAGCTGCTCTGCATGGGGATACTCAGCCCGCATCTCATATCTGTCAAAGGTCACTGTAGAGTACGTGGTCTCACTCCTGAAAACAGTAAGATGAGAGCTGATACAGGCACTAAAAGTGTTTTCAATGAATATGAAGAGCAGAAAAATAATCAACACAGCTTCAGTGCTTGAAAAGATTCAAGTTGCATGTGCTACAGACACATGGTGCACATATGTACTACAAAAAAAAAAAAGCCAATGCCGTTTTCTGCTTTATATATTTTGATACTCTTGTTCATTCTACAGTGAGCATGTACTATTGTTGTGCTCAATAAAGTTAGAGCTGGCAGCACAGCTGCCCCTCCTCACACCCAGTCATCATCTCAGCAATAATGCCTCCTGTACTCTCACAAAAACAGAAGAGAGAAAGCTGACCCCTGTGTCTCACAGAAAGATACCTCTAGAGGAACAACTTGCTGGTTCACAACAACCACAGGACCCAGATAATCATTTCAGACTCACTGTTGCTCTCTAGAAGCGTGAATACAAATACTATCACAGCAAATGAAAACCAGCTCTACCTGACAGCTAACAGTGAGTGGGGCTTTCTCAGCAGTCAGCATCAGTAAAGGCTGTGCTAAATGGAGAAGTAATTCTACTTCTCCATTGTCAGCTAGAGACTCCAAATTACATAATTCAAACAAGGCACTTTGGATACATAGTCAACATCATAGTCTCTTCTTCCTCTTCCTCCTCTTCCTCATCTCCCTCCTCTCCCTCCTCTTCCTCCTCTTCCTCCCCTTCCTCCTCTTCCTCCCCTTCCTCCTCTTCCTCCCCTTCCTCCTCTCCCTCCTCTCCCTCCTCTCCCTCCCCTTCCTCCTCTTCCTCCCCTTCCTCCTCTTCCTCCCCTTCCTCCTCTCCCTCCTCTCCCTCCTCTCCCTCCCCTTCCTCCCCTTCCTCCCCTTCCTCCTCCTCCTCCTCCTCCTCCTCCTCCTCCTCCTCCTCCTCCCCCTCCCCCCCTTCTGTTTTTGGTTTTGTTGTTGTTAGTTTGTTTCTTTTGGTTTTTAGAGACAGAGTTTCTCTGAGTGGCCCTAGCTGTTCTGGAAATTAGAGATCGCCTGGATCTGCCTCCCAAGTGACAAGATTAAAGGCATACACCACCATCACCCAATGGATACAACTTTTTCTAAGTCAAACAGCAAGTCACAGAATTTTTGTTAAAGACATTTTACTAATAACTCAAAAGGCAGCTCAAAAATTAGAAAAAAAAATCTAAAATCTTTTGCTTAAAAAAAAAACAGTAAATATCCCACTTTATATTAGATGTATGTATAGTTTTACATTGATGTCTTTGATCCATTTGGCCTTGAGTTTTGTGCAGGGTGATGAAGACAGATCTGTTTGCATTCTCCTACATCTAGGTAGACCATCACCATTTGTTCAAGGTGCTCTTTTTTTCTGTTGTACAGTTTTGCCTTCTTTGTCAAAAATCAAGTGTTTGTAGGTGTATGGGTTTATTTCAGGGTCTTGGATCCAATTTTATTGATCAACTTGGCTGTTCTTATACCAATACTATCAATCTTTATTACTATTACTCTATAGTACAGCTTGAGAGCAAGAATGGTGATACCTCCAGAAGTTCTTCTATTGCTCAGGACTGTTTTAGCTATCCTGAATTTTTTTTTCCATATGAAGTTGAGAATTTCTCTTTCAAGGTCTGCAAAGAATTGTGTTGGAATGTTGATGGGGATGGCATTGAATCTAGATTGCTTTGGTAAGATGGTCATTTTCACTATATTAATCCTACCAAACCATAAGCATGGAAGGTCTTTCCATCTTCTGATATCTTCCTCAATTCCTCTCTTCAGAGACTTAAAGTTCTTGTCATATAGGTCATTCACTTGCTTGGTTACATTTACACCAAGATAATTTATACTATTTGTGGCTAAGAGTGTTGTCTGCCTAACTTCCTTCTCAGTCTGTTTATTATTTGTATAAATTAGGGCTGCTGATTTAATTTTGTATCCAGTCACTTTGCTGAAGGTGTTTATCAGCTATAGGAGTTCTCTGGAAAACTTTTTGGGGTCACTTATTATGCATGCTATCATATCATATGTGAATAATGATATTTTGACTTCTTCTCCAATTTGTATTCCCTTGATCTCCTTTATTTGTCTTATTGCTTTAGCTAGAACTTCAATTACTATATTGAACAGCTAGGGAGAGAGTGGGCAGCCTTATCTTGTCCCTAATTTTAGTGGAATTGCTTAAAGTTTCTCTCCATTTAATTTGATATTGGCTATTGGCTTGCTACATATTGCTTTTTTTTTTTTTTCAAGACAGGGTTTCTCTGTGTAGCCCTGGCTGTCCTGGAACTCACTCTGTAGACCAGGCTGGCCTCGAACTCAGAAATCCGCCTGCCTCTGCCTCCCAAGTGCTGGGATTAAAGGTGTGTGCCATCACTGCCCGGCTACATATTGCTTTTATTATGTTTAGGTGTCTCTGATCTCTGTGATTTTTTTTTGTTTAAGATTTGAAAATTTTTTAAATTTATTTATTTATTTTTTAAATACATTTCAGATTTTATCCCCTCACCCTATTCCCCACCACCACCCAGGAACCCCCTATTCCATTCCCCCGCTCCTGCCTCCACAAGGGCTCTCTGTGATTTTTAAATGAAGGAGTTTAGATTTTGTCAAAGACTTTTTCTGCATCTAATGAGATGATCATTGGTTTGTTTGGTTTTTTTATTTCAGTTTGTTTATATGGTGGGTTATATCGATGGATTCTTTTCATATATTGAACCATCCGTGCATCCCTAGGATGAAGCCTACTGGATCATGGTGGACAATGTCTTTGATGTGTTCTTGAATTCAGTTTGTAAGTATTTTTTTGAGTATTTTGATATCAATGTTCAAGAGAAATTGGTCTGAAATTTTTTTTGTTGCGAGTTATAGGATTATTCAAATAGTTTACCTGAACTTTATTTAACTTTGGTAAGTGGCATCTATCTAGAAAATTATCCATTTCTTCTAGATTTTTTCCAGCTTTGTTGAGTATAGGCTTTTGAAGTAAGACCTAATGATGTTTTAATTTCCTCAGTGCCTGCTGTTACTCCTCCCCTTCCATATCTGATTCTGTTAAATTGGATACTGTCTCTCTGCCTTTTAATTAGTCTGGCTAAGAGTTTGTCTATCTTGTTGGTTTTCTCAAAGAACCAGCTCTTGGTTTTGTTGATTCTTTGTATAGGTCTCTTTGTTTCTAATGGATTGATTTCAGCCCTGAGTTTATTTCCTGATTATCTACTCTTGAATGTGTTTGCTTCTTTTTTTTTCCTAGAGCTTCCAGGTGTACTTTTAAATCATTAGTATGAGAACTGTCCAATTTCTTTATGAAGGCATTTAGTGCTATGAACTTTCCTTTTAGGACTGCTTTCATTGTGTCCCATAAGTTTGGGTATGTCATGCCTTATTTTCATTGAATTCTTGAAAGTCTCTGACTTCTTTATTTCTTCTTTGACCTGGTGGTCACTGAGTAGAAAGTTGTTCAGTTTCCATGAGTTTGTAGGCTTCATGTTGTTTCTGTTGTTGATGAAGTCCAGCTTTAATCCATGGCAATCTCATAAAAGCGCAAGGGATTATTTCAATCTTCTTGTGTCTATTAATTAAGCCTTGCTTTGTGACTGAGTACATGGTCAGTTTAGGAGAAGGTTCCACAAGGTGCTGAGAAGAAAGTATATTCTTTTGTGTTTGGGTGAAATGTTCTATAGATATCTATTAGGTCCATTTGATTCATAACTTCTGCTAGTTTCATTATTTCTTGGTTTAGTTTCTGCTCCAGCGGCCTATTCATTGGTGAAAGTCGGGTGCTGAAGTCTCCCACTGTTAATGCGTGGTGTTTGATGTGTGATTTAAGCTTTAGTAATGTTTCTCTTATGAATGTGCGTGCTCTTGCATCTGTGGCATAGATGTTCAGACTGAGATGTCATCTTGGGCAATTTTTCCTTTGATGAGTATGAAGTGTTCTTCCCTATCTCTTTTTATTACTACTGGTTGAAAGTCTATTTTACTGTATATTAAAATGGCCACTCCAGCTTGTTTCTTGGGTCCTTTTGCTTGGAAAACCTTTTTCTAGCCCTTTACAAAGAGGTAATGTTTCTCTTGTTGCTGAGGTCTGTTTCTCGTATGCAGCAGAATGACAGATCCTGTTTACATATACTCTGCTAGCCCGTCTTTTTATTGGTCAACTGAATTCATTCATGTTGAGAGATATTAATGGCCAATGGTTGTTGGTTCCTGTATTTTGATGTTAGGTGTGTGTGTGTGTGTGTGTGTGTGTGTGTGTGTGTGTCTTCTTTGGTTTTGCTGTGAAATTATTAATTTCTAATGATTTCTTGGGTCTAGTTACCTTCCTTCTAATATCTTCTATAGGGCTAGATTAGAGGAAAGATATTGTTTAAATTTGGTTTGCAAAATCACCCTGAACTCATTGGTACAGGAGACAATATCCTGAACAGAACCTCAGTGGTTCAGGCTCTTAAGATCAACAATTGATAAATGTGACCTCATGAAACTGAAAGCTTCTGTAAGGCAAAGGCCACCATCAATAGGACAAAACAGCAGCCTACTGATTGGGAAAGGATCTTCACCAGCCCTACAGCCATCAGAGGGATAATATCCAAATTTATAAAGAGCTCAAGAAATCAGATACCAACAATCCAAATAACCCAGTTTAAAATGGAGTACAGAGCTAAAGAGAGAATTCTCCACAGAAGAATCTCGAATAGCATAGAAGCACTTAAAGAAATATTCAATGTCCCTATTCATCCCAGATATGCAAATCAGAATGACTCTGAGATTCCTTCTTATACACATAATAGCTAAGATCAAACACTCAAGTGAGTGAGCAATGATGATGAAGATGTGGAGTGAAGGAAACACTCCTCCACTGCTGGCGAGTGCAAACCTGTACAACCACTTTGGAAATCAATTCGATGGTTTCTCAGAAAACTAGGAATAGCTCTAACTCAAGACTCAGCTATTTTAGTATTCTAGGTATGTACTCAAAAGGTGCCCCCACTAGACCACAGGGACACTTGCTCAACTATGTTCATACCAGCTTTATTCATAATAGCCAGAAACTAGAAACAACCTAGATGTCCCTCGACAGAAGAATGGATAAAGAAAATGTGGTGCATCTACATAATGGAATACTATTCAGCTATTAAAAACAAAGACATCACAAATTTTGCAGACAAATGGATGAAACATGAGATAACCAAAAAGATATATATGGTATGTACTCACTTAGAAGTGGACATTAACCATAAAGTTCAGGACAACCATGCTATAATCTACATACCCAAAATAACTGAGTAACAAGGAGGTCCCAAGGGAAGATATGTGAATCCCACTCAGGGAAAACTAAGTAGTTATAGGAGATAGATGGAAAGAGGGAATTGGGTAGGAGAGAAGGTGAGGAGGAGAATAGGGATGGCAATGAGGTATGTGGGGGGTGAGAGAGGGCTGGGAGTGAGAATAGAAATCGGCATGGGAATAGAAATCTCTGGTGACCTGGTGATGGAGGCCTGGGACAGGAGAGTATACAGCAGGGAGCCTAAGGGTGTGGCCCTAGCTGAAATTCTCCTAGAGAGGGATGTAAAGACTAAAGTGGCTCCTCCTGTAGCCAGGCAGGATTTCCAGAGGAGGGAGAGGGACATAAACCCACCTACTAAATTTGTCTCACCTACAAGATATGCAGGGATAAAGATGGAGCAGAGACTTGGGATACAGCCAACCAGTGACTGCCCCAACTTGAGACTTGTCCCATGTGAGAAAGTCAACCTCTGACACTATTAATGATACTCTGCTACACTTGGAGATAGGAACCTAGCATAACTATCTCTGGAGAGGCTTCATCCAGTAGCAGATACAGGCAAATGCAGAAACCAGAGCTAAACATCAAACAGAGCCTGGAAGAGTCGGAGACAGAAGTCACTAAGTCAGAGGCATCAAGGACACCACAAGGAGACCCAAAGAGTCAACTACGCTGGGACCATGGGGGCTCACAGAGCCTGGGTTACCAACCGGGGAGAATGCAGGAGCTGGACCGAGAGCCCACACATGTGTAGCAAACGTGCTGCCTGGTCTTCATGTGGAGCCCTAACAAGCGGGACAGGAGTTATCTTGGTCTCTGTTCCCTACCATTGGGTCCCCTTGCCCCTACCTGGACTGCCTGGCTGGACCTCAGTGGGAGAGGATGTGCCTAGTCTTGGTAGGACTAGATGCCCTAGGGTGGGGTGGTACCCAAGGCAGAGCTCTCTGAGGAGAAGGCAAGGGGCAATAATGGGGAAAGGGATTTGGGAGGCTGGGACTGGGAAGAGAGGAGGAAGGGAGTGGTGATCAGTATGTAAAATGTAAAAAAAAAAAAAAAAATAGTACTTGTCACTGACTACTCTTCAAGATATTGTTTCATAAACTATATTCACTATTATAAAACACCTCTTCATTGTGTCCATACAAAAATATCTCACAGTGAGATGTCCCAATTTTACATGCCTTTGGTGTTTATAAACAATATATCATACCCTCCATATAACTATAAATTATATAAGCATAATAAAATTAGCTTGATACTAATAACACCAATATAATTAACAACACAACACTAGCCACAAAAACCAACACTAATAGAAATGGTATGGACAGGAATAGTAATGAGAAAGCTATCTATGTACCCACAAACCATAATCCAGTCTAACAGATCCCATAAAGAACTATCCTAGAAGAGAACAGTTAGTGCACACACACTAAATTCATACAACAGCTATCACTTACTGCCTGTTAAGAAGCAGATATTCTCTATTAGAAACATTCCTAAAAGCAAGCTTGCAAGGTGTGTTTTACTATCTATTCTACTAAAGAGAGCAGTAACCTGAGACAAACAACAGTGCCTAAGTGTGGTAGAAAATGGATGAGCCAAAGTTGCACTACAGATCTACATCACTTGAACAGAAAAGATCTTGTGGTCTACACTGTCATGTTTTGTTTGGTTGGTTGGTTTGGTTTTTGTTTTTTGTTTTTAATTTTGCAACACAGTCTCTACAAGCAGTTCTAGATGACCTGGAACTCACAGAGATTTACATACCTCTGTCTCCCAGCACAAGGATTAAAGGTATGTGACACCATACCCAACCACCATCATTACTTTTTAAATCACATTAAACTCTTAACTTGACAATGTGTTTTATTCTATCATGTTTTAAAATGGCTAAGAAAACAAAATAGCAACTGTAGCCTTTCCTCCGTCTGATCTGCAGTGGAAACTAAAGTCCTCTGACATAACTGGATGAACCAAAAAGTCTTTTCCTAAAACATTTAAATGAATCAAAATCACAGTAAATCCCCAGGCTAGTAGCTCATGTCTATAATCCCACACTCGAAAGGCTGAAGCTGAGAACTGCCATGAGTTCAAGGCCTCCACAGTGAATTCCAGACCAGTTGAGGGTATAGTGAGACACTATTTCATACCACATCTACATGGCTAACTGACACACACACACAGTGCAGAACTTCCAGTAAGTATAAAAACTGTCTCTTGGTTAAGCAAAGGGTGACAGCCACTTGAGCATGGTAAGGAAGAGCTGGTTTCTGACTTCACTGAGGACTTCGATAGTTGTACTGGTTGGTTTTTTTGACAACTTGACTCAACCTAGACATATCTGAGAAGAGGAAATCTTAATTAAGAAAATTCCTCCATTAAGTGAGCAAGTCTATGGGGAATTTTTTTTGATTAGTGATTGACATGGGGTGGCCCAGTCTAATATAGTCAGTGACATCCCTAGGCAAGTGGTACTCAAGTATATAAGAAAGCGGGCTAAGCAAGCATTGAGAAGAAAGCCGGCAAGCAGAATTCCTCCATGTCTTCTATATTAGCTCCTGCCTCCAGGTTCCTGCCTGCCTTCCCTCAGTGATACAGAGACTATGATGTGGAAATATAAGCTGAAATAAACCCTTTCCCCTTTCCTCCACAAGTTGCTTTGATCATGATGTCTTATCACAGCAAGAAACCCTCACTAAGACAACAGATTACTGGAAGATGTTACAACTTGTAAAGGAAACTAAGAAAACCCTATAACTTACAGAGCAGCAGAAAAAAAAAAAAACCCTCAAATAATGTATACTAACCATGGATCAAGGAGCCATTCAGCCACTGAATATAGTAGTTTTGAGGAAAAGCAAGCAGGATCTCATTGCTGATGATTGAGAAGGGTAAAAGCAAAACAGCACCACCTGAAACCGCCAGAGTGAAGGTGCTCAGAAACAACCTGCAAAAGAGAAGAGGCATCTGTTATGAGGGTCTGCAGAGTAGTGAGCATGGCACACCAGCCAGTCTTACATAAGAATCCCGGACAAACAATGGAACAGAGACTGAAGGAAGGGCCACCTGAGGATACACCATGTCTGCAGACACCAAACCCAACACTGGTGCTGTGGTCAAGAAGCACTTGCTGACGGGAACCATGTGTGGTAGTTTCTGGGGAGGTCTGGCCAGCAACTGACCAATGCAGAGGTGGATACTTGGGAGACAACCATCAGGATGAACTCAGGGATCCTGGTGGGGGAGCTGGCAGGACTGGAGAGCAGAGGGAGATTGCAACCCCACTGGAAGAACAACATAGGCTGGCCTTACCACAGTTCTCCAGAGACTAGACCACCAACCAAGGAATGTATCTAAAGGGATCTTTGGCTCCAGATACTTATGTAGCAGAGGATGGCCTTGCCTGACAGCAATGAGAGGGGAGGCCCTTGGTCCCAGAGAGCTTTGATGCCCCAGAGTAGGGGGGTGCTAAAATGGTGGGACAGGAGAGTGTGAGTAGGTGGGGGTGCACTATCATACAGGCAAAAAGGAGGGGGAGGACATATGTGGAATGGGGGATGGAGGAGGGGTAACCGAGAAGTGGGATATCATGGGATGGGGGGTTGGTGAAGGAGATAACTGAGAAGTGGGATATCATTTGAGATGTAAACAAACAGAATGATTAATAAAAATTAAAAAAAAAAAAAAAAAGAATCCCACTACAGATATGCAATTGAGGTATAAATGGCATGTGTAAGATCTGCAAAGTGCAACCAGGCAAAAAGTGCCTTAAAAAAGTGCCCCTGAAAGGTCTATATACTGAAGACAGTGCTGAACAGTTTTAAGAATTATCATTACGATTGGTGAGTACACACATGCATGTGTGCGTGCATGCATGCATACCTGTGTATGAAGCCAGTGGAGCGGGGTGCTGTGGCACACATGTAAGGTCAGAGGACAACTATGTGGAGTCTGCTTCCTCCTTCTACCTTTACACAAGATGCCAATATTGAACTCAGGTACCAAGCTCACATAGCAAGTAACTTGATACACTGAGCCATCTCATCAGCCCCTAATAATCTCATTAAACATGGTTAAATTACAGTAGTAAACAGCTGAGAAGTAGTGAACAATACTAATCAATATTTCAAACACTACTTCAATACTTCTTAGATAATACAGCTTCAATGTATGAAAAGGGCCTTTACTTATTTATTAAGTCAGCAAAACAAACTGAAAAAATTTGACCATAAATACAAAGCAGGCTTTCTATTCACACTAAGAAATGCTTACATATTATCAGGAAATATGTTATTTCAAAATCTATCATCATTTATAACAACCCACAGGACAGAGACTACAATCATGAAGGACTTTCATTTCTCAGTTACACATTTCTGAAAAGTTTTAAATTCTTTTATAACACACACCTAATTTTGAAAAGAATTTTTTTAAAAAGTAAATGACAAAGCAAAAGAAGGTGGATTTCTGTTGAGTCCAAGGCCAGCCTGGTCTACATAGGGAATGCCAGGCCAGCCAGGGCAACATAGTAAGAAAAAGAGGGGAGAATGAGGGAGGGGAGAGAGAGAAAGGGGATATGGAAGGGGAAAGGAAGAAAGAAAAAAGAGAAGAAAAGAGGGGATGGTAGGGGAGGAAGAAAGAAGGCAGGCAGGCAGCAAGATAGCAGCAGTAATGGCAAAAGAAACTTATTTAGCATTAAAGATAAAACTTGAGTATCAATCATGTTAAAGTAATATTGAAAGAATATGAAAATAAACGTAAGAAAAAATTTATGTCGTACTGAATGTCCCTATCATGCATTTAATCAAGTAGCCCTGCATTTAATGCCATCCTGTGGCAAACAGCAGAAGTGCATATCTACGCAGCCACAAATGCCCTGGAAAGTCCTGGGTTCAGTTAATAAAAAGCCAACTACTTAATGTAGATCAATGGAACACTCCAAACAAAATTCAGCTCAGACACAGAAGCATCATGAATTGATCCAGTAGAATGAAGAATACATGTCTTGGAAAAGTATTCAAAAGTTGCTCAGCTGGATGTCCAGCCCCAGTCCAGAGAGAACCATCACCCTAATTAATATCAACTCTGCCAACAAGGTCAAATCCAAATACTCACCATCCCAGGACCTGCACAGGCCTCCCAATATACTAGGCCCTCAGTAGGACACGTTTCATCTTATATTTACTCCCTCACCTGCTTCCTAACCCTCAAATGGATCTTATGAGTTCCAGGCCTCTGCCCACAGACTGCTCTTTTACTCTACAGTGTCCCTACAACACTGCACAAGGAAAATGTGCCTAAATAAATAGAAAGACATATCTCAAATGCCACTTGCCTGTAATGTGTCCCTCAATTCCTACCTTCTTATTCCTCTCAGTAGAATCAACTTGTCTTTTCTCTTAGCTCCCATAATACTCTGACCACACACCAGGAAACATTACTTCCAAATCCAATACTGGAACCCATGACCTGACAAAAGTTCACTTATGAGACAAAGGGATAAATCAGCAAGTCACAAGAGGCCCAGAAAATCCAGTGTATGTGGTCATCATTACTGTAATCTGCTTTTCAACAGCTATGGAGCCTCTACTCCACACTCTGCCACTGTGCTAGATCTACCCAGAGAGCAGAAAACCACTCCTGCTGCCCACAAAGAGCCTCTCAGCCTAGAAAGGGTCCTTAAAATAAGGCCCTGAGCTGAAAAAGTAGAGCGGCATTGCTTGTACAACCATAAAACTTTCAGAAATGTCATCTTCTAACATCGAGTAGTAAAAAGATCATCTTTGCAGACTATTGTACCTTTGGTGATTATGGTAGTAATACAACAAAGATATTTCCTTGACCATCTGGCAGTTGAGATTGTTTCCTCAAGGAGATGCAAGCTTTACTTGAATGCTAAATGACACCAACAGCTCAGAGAGCCATAGTCTCTAGGTCACAGGTAAAGTAGCGTCACAGAGTAGTGACAAATGCAGCAAGACCACCTTAAATCACGTCAGCAAACCTGCCACACACTCCCAGGTAGCAAACAAGAAGCAGGACCTCAAATGCTGGACCCTGGGTATTTCAAATGGATAAGCACTTCCCTCTTAAAATTCGAGTACAGCCTCTCCAGCATTCCCTCCTTCCTAACTGCACTCTGTGAAATGTTCCGACTATCGTCCTAAGTGGCTTGGTTTGAATCTGAAATGTCACCACACGCTTATGTTTTAAGAACGCAGCCACTACCTATGGCACCACTTGAAAACTGCTACGCTTCCTGGCTGGCAAATATAGGTCACTAGGTTTCATCCACCTCTGGATCCAGCTTGTACATTTGCTCTATTTTCTGGTCCATCTGCAAGTAACAAAACACTAACATATAGTGCCAACACTGTGGACTGTGAGACTGCTTAAAAATAAACCTTTCTGATTAGCTCCTGACTAGTATTTTGTCAGTGATGAGAAAAATAACTGTCACAGTCTTTATCTGGCTAATCAATAAAAGCATGCTTTGTGAATTCAGCCCTCAAGCACTCACTCTGATCAGAAGTTCTTAACCAGTGGGAGCATCAGAATGTATTATCATCAGGATCACCCAGAGGCAACCACCTCAAGGACCTTCTGCTAGTGCACATACCACAGACTGATCCAGGGAGTCACTTGGTGATGCTCAGTCACTACACAGATGTTTCCAAGCACTTGATTGTAAGCCAGCACTATACTCGGCATGTTTGAGCAGTAGATAAGACAGCCTTCTTAGCCTTCACGGGGCTTCTAAACATCACTTAACGCTATGAGAGCATCAGACAATAAGCAATCAAATATTTACTAGATAACTGCATAATATATTAAAGGTGGTAGGCACTGCGGAAAATACAATGAGCAAGGAAAACCTCACTGACAATGGTCAGACAAGTCAGACTGGATGCAGAACAACACAACTCCTGACAAGGAGCTGGAGAGGAGACAGAGGCAACTGAAAGACCGGTGGCATAAAGTGAGACGTTGGTGTCTCATGATCTGCAGAAGGCAGGCTGAATGTGGGGATGAGGAATTCGGTCTTAGACCAGTGTAGTTTGATGTCCACAAGGCAGGAATACCACAAGCTGCAGCTCTGTGACTCTCTCAGCAGGCCACAGGTAACTTGGGGTTACTGTCTCTCTACTGACCCTGTCTTCTTGGTCCCAGGTCAAGGCAGTGACTACCAGGATGTTCTACTCTTAGATCCTCTTACTTTCAGTTAGTACTTTATAGGAAGATGAGATTGAAACTAAAAGGGAACCCTATTCTTGTCAAATATCCAATCTATTCAGATGGACTGAAGATCGTCCTACTAAATGCAGTCGCTTCAAATCCATTACAGTAATTATTTACTTTGATGTTTAAATTGTCCCCAATTTGGTAAGAAACCCTTAAAGGACTGTTTCCTTTAAAATATCCCAATAATTCTTACATTCAGTACAAGTAAAATACAAAATTAACCTGGGCCTTTCCCTATCCAGCCCTTCTATTAGTCCTTAAGAGTCCTGGTTCGACTTAGTAGAGAATTCTGTTTAAACACTGCCTGGGCATTACATGGAGTCCCTGCTACTGAGAAAATCCTCAGGAGACAGACTGTAGTGGTTTGAATATGCTTGGCCCAGGGAATGGCACTATTCAGAGGTGTAGCCGCTGCCTGGAAGTCAGTCTTCTCCCTTTTGCCTTTGGAACAAGATGTAGAACTCTCAGCTCCTCCTGCACATTCCTGCCTGGATGCTGCCATGCTCCTGCCTTGATGATAACGGACTGCATCTCTGAACCTGTAAGCCAGCCCCATTAAATGTTGTCCTTATAAGAGTTGCCTTGGTCACAGTGTCTGCTCACAGCCGTAAAACCCAAACTAAGACAGAAATTGGTACCAAGGACTGGATTATTGCTGTGATAGTCCTGATCATGTTTTTGTTTGGAAAAATGTAGGTTTGGGGCCTTTGGATTTGGAAAGCAATAGAATGCTTTAAGTGGAGCTGAATGGGACACCATAGTAGGAATACGGAAGACTTTGTTGCTAAGAGTTCTACATATTGTTCCAAAAGAAAACAGGAGAAGACTGACTTGCAGGCAGCTAGGACATACCTACAACGACACATATCCTCCAACAAGGCCACACATACTGCAAGGCCACAGCCTGGGCCAAGCATATTCAAACTACTACACAGACAAAGCTGAGGATGTGAAAGCACATGGCCACACTCACTTTTATACTGCAGTTCTACTACTCTTCGTGTTCACAATGACACCCCAACTGGAAACAAAAACTCAATAGTTATTTTTGTTGGGGTTTTTTTTTTTCCACTTAATTTTTGGTTCCTATTGACCTTAATCAAGTCTCTCCACCATTACAAGGCACCAAATTCCTCCCATACTGATCCCAGCTCTATATGGATACGTATCTCCTTGTCTGGGTAGCTTCCCATTCTGGACTGAACTGTCCTGACACTCAGACATCCTCCTTCCCCAACTCAGCTCCCAGCACTCCTGGTAGGCCCTCCCTTTGGCTCTATTTACCTATGGTGACAATGACACTCTCATGGAGACCTTGACACTCTGCCAGATTCTCTGAAACTGGAGTTGGGGTGGTTGTGAGCCACCATGTTGTGGGAACCAAACCCAGATCCTCTGCAAGAGCAGCCAGTGCTTTTAACTACTGAGTCATAACTCCAGCCCAGACTTCACATTTTAGTAAACAAAATCTAATAGAAAGAACTTAACTGTTTGCTATTCAGTTTGACACTTCAAAAATTAAAGCCCATTTCTATCATATCTCCCCTCACAAATAAGGAACCTTTAAGGCAACTGAGCAAATGTATCACTAACCAAACAGTCTCTGCTCACTGTTCAGAGAGTTTGCAAACAGCTGACAGTTTGTGTCTTAGTCAGGGTTTCTATTCCTGCACAAAACATCATGACCAAGAAACAAGTTGGGGAGGAAAGGGTTTATTCAGCTTACACTTCCATATTGCTGTTCATCACCAAAGGAAGTCAGGACTGGAACTCAAGCAGGTCAGGAAGCAGGAGCTGATGCAGAGGCCATGGAGGGATGTTACCTGCTGGCTTAGTTCCGCTGGCTTGCTCAGCTTGCTTTCTTATAAAACGCAAGACTACCAGC
The DNA here is from genome assembly GCF_011762505.2 of Arvicanthis niloticus. Classification (NCBI taxonomy): domain Eukaryota; kingdom Metazoa; phylum Chordata; class Mammalia; order Rodentia; family Muridae; genus Arvicanthis; species Arvicanthis niloticus. Next base: position 5,227,548 of record NC_047672.1, read on the forward strand.
CCAGGGATGGCACCCTGAATTAACCATGTGTACTTATTTATGAGAGTTTTCTTTTTTCCCATGAGACGTAGGAGGAGACAAACGGGATGCAGCGGGATTCGAACGCGCAGGTAGAGAGAGAGCGCGCAGAGGGCCCAGCGCCCTCTGCAGGCCGGTGCCTTACGCGCTGCGCCACCACCGGTTCGCTTTATGAGTGCTTTTTAAGAATGTGAAAAGTATTAGTACATTAGGCAGTTACTTCCTTCAGACTCTAACTTCAAAACTATAAACAGAACAATTTTAGAATACATACGATATCCTGTTGACTATGGCATCCTCATCTTCTTGTTCATCTGCAAAAATATTTATAACATTACTATTTTATCTCCCAACAAAATGTTTAATGAATGTATCTAAAAATATACCAAAAATACAAAGGTTTAAAAATTCAATTGCTGAATGGAATAACCTTTCAAAGAACATCTTCTTGATTTCAACAAAAACCCAACTATAAATTTCATTATAACATATAGTGTGTGTATAACATATAGAGTGTGAGTTGTGAATTTTTTTTTTGAAAAATGTTGTTTAACTGATACATGTAAATTAAAATTTTACAAATACCTAGTCTCAAGAAAATAAAACTTAGAACCACAGAACCATTGTGAAATGCAGGTAGACAATGTCAACAGACATTTCTGTTACAAAACCAAGTTATCCACTTTTCTTTTAGTTTTTATAAGTACAGGAAATGATAAGGTCTTCTTAAAGCAACCTAAACTACCTTTGTGATGGTTTGTATATGCTCAGCCCAGGGAGTGGCACTATTAGAAGGTGTGGCCCTGTTGGAGTGTGTGTGTCACTGTGGGTGTGGGCTTTAAGACCCTCATCCTAGCTGCCTGGAAGCCAGTATTCTGCTAGCAGCCTTCAAATGAAGATGTAGAACTCTCAGCTCCTCCTGCACCATGCCTGCCTGGATGCTGCCATGCTCCTGCCTTGATAATAATGGACTGAACCTCTGAACCTGTAAGCCAACAATCAATTAAATGTTGTCCTTATAAGAGTCGCCTTGCCTTAGTCATGGTGTCTGTTCACAGAAGTAAAACTTTTAACTAAGACAACCTTAGATAGCATTTCAACAATTCAAAAGCATTGTCCAAGAAAGGAAAAGTTTGCAGACAGAAAAAAAATGTATCATTTTCCATATCTTTTTATGTAGCAGGCATACTTCATCAGGATAGCTTCTTCACCGACTCTTCCTCTCCTGAGCCTCCTAGACCCCATATTTTTTGTCTTCATTCAGAAACTTACCAGCTAATTGACTATATAAGTACATAAATATTGCAAATCCCTCCCAGTCCTTCCAGTTCTTCATCTGTCTCATGTCCTGAAAGGCTCTCCTTAAGTCTCTGGCCCTCTGGAAACTCTCTAGCCTCAATGTCAGTGGTGTGTTTTAGCCATTCTTCTCAGTGTCTGTCCTGAATTACAGGCCTCCCAAAATAATTTACAGTCAAAGGTACCACAAAATCAACTTAATGATTAATTTTTATGCCACTACCCCTGTAGTGGGAGGTATTTTTAAAAGTAGCTGATTCAGCTAGTTCCTGGTCTGGCTACCATGTTCCCACTCTATGGTTCCTGCACTAAGGGTGGCACTGACTGTCCAGTGGTGCCAGCCCGAGCCCACAAGACATTGGCGTGGCTGCTGCCCCCACCGATCAGTTCCATGGCATCCATGGTTCTAGACATGGGCCCTGTATCAACCTCGACACCCTCATAGTACTCGGCTCAACCCCAGACCCAGTAGAAATAAGACTCTTAGTGCTTAAAGATTATCCAATGGATTTATATATTAGCAAATACTCAATACACAAGATGCCCAGAAAATTAGAATTGTTAACTCAATTACCTAACCTTGATATGAATAACTACCTGAGACTGCTAGAGACACGAACGTCTGCTGCCATCTCTCCTCTCCTTCCTTCTCTTTCCCTTCTTCCTCTCTCTCCCTCTCCTCCAAATTTTCCGCTCCACCTAGCCTTCTCTGCCCAATCACCATCTCTAGCCTTTATTTTACAAATTAAGGTGAGCAGAAGGGTCACAAGAAGTTACCTGTGTACTGATTCACTCCTCGTCTGCAGCCCCTCCCAGAAAGCGGAATTAGCATCAGAATACAAGACCAGGGGTATCCACAATACTTCCCCCTTTCTGTCCAATTAAAAGACTCTTTTATCTCAGATATAAATTGAGCACAACTATTACCATTTTGTAATTGTAAGGTACAAGATAGACCTAATACCCAGTCCAATATTATTGTCAATAAAAAAACCAATGTCATCTATCATAACTTAAAAGACTATAGTTCTATACCTGGCTTATATCCTGGCTTTAGAATTAATGTCATCTAAAAACCATCCTCTCAAATTTGTTCTCTCAAAGTAAATAGCCTCAGTTGGCTATGAGACTATAAGTCTTCAACCCCGTCAGAAATCCAAAATAACTGAATTAACTGAAGATATGGGAAGCACAAAGCATGGCTTCTAAAACTTAGCCAATTTATAGAGACTACTGAACACCTGGACAGTCCCTATACTACAAAACGTTGGACCATCCAATCTTCAGCCTTCTGGCCCAGGATCATCTGACAGACCTAGTGATGCAGAATTATTAAGGGCTGATTATTCTGTCTTGGCAGATATAATCAGTCAACTATTCCGAAAGTGTGTCCTTTTCTGGACAGTATTTTGTCTGTAGATGAAAAGAGGCAATACTTGCCTAGTGGCTGTCTCACCACTGCTGGAGTAACTCCAAAGATGCTCAATCTCTTCTTATAATCTAAGAAAAGGAAGCTGTCAGGAGCAAACAGGTCTCTAGTCAAATGATCTTTAATGAAGAAATATCTGTACCATCAATTCTGTGGACCTCTGATGTTTTTGAAAATCAACTATCTATGCAAAGCAATCTGGACTGTTTTCCATTAATTACTCTCAGCTATTTCTAATTAAAATCTAGAAAACATCCTAACAATAAACACAGAGCCATGAATTTGCTATAGGCCCCCCCTTAACTCACAGGCTAAACTTCTCAGATCACCTTTAAAAAAAAAAAAAAACAGTTAAAGAAGGACTGGATCTAAGCCTTGTACCTAGAAAATTTTCTATCAATAGAAGAAATTTATACCTAATCTATCACCAAGTCTGGAGAAAAGTTCCCCTGTCTCCTTATCCATATCCATTCTATCCAAGCAACAAGGTCCACAGTCTTTCTCATTTCCTCCAACTATGGGATTAACCTAAAGATCATCTTAATCTACAGTTTTCCTGTATTATCACCCTTAGCTTCCCTTAAATAATGCATTCACGCTTTTCACTTGGACCCTACCCTCTCTTTTCTTCTATGTGTGTAATCTATAAAGCAATGGGACCAGGTATCTTTAAAACAACAGAGGCACTGCCTTGAATCTGCAGAGCTTGACATTTTTGGCAGATTAAAGGATCCAAGGAACACTTCCAAACAGTCACAGAGCCAGGTGATAGCTCTGAAGCAACAAGAGCTGTTCTTTTTATTTCTCTCGAGTTTGATGAGTTTTAAGCTGATGATATTATATCAGAGAAGCTTTAATACAGGTATCACACAGCATTGACCCGTTAGCACAACATCACAGATAGAAAATACTGAGATTTAAAAAAGTAGCTGAGAATTAGCAGAAGATAGTAAGGAATCTGCTAGAATACATACAAAATATTAATCCAAAAATGTGTGAATTGATCAGTTCATTAAAAAATAAAGGTATGAGAAAGCCTGTGATTAACTGGATTAACTGAAGTAATCCAGGGCACTATACAACTGAACAGCGCACAGTTATAGGTACACTGAATGTTATATTGTTTTAGAGAAACAGAGACTGCAGATACGGCTCCGCACTCAACAGCACTTGCTGCTCTTGCAGAGGTCTCAAGTTTGAGTCCCAGCAACTACATGGAAGCCATTTTTAATTCCAGTTCCTGGGGATCCAACACCCTCTTCTGGCCTCTATGCATACAGTGCAAAAATACACATGCAGGCAAAACACTATAGCACATAAGACAAAAATAAGTAAATAAATACATCTTTCTGAAAAAAACAAAAATCAGAGAGAAGGAAGGAAGGAAGGAAGGACACGACAAGTCTGTAATGAGAAAACGAAGGGGCTGGGATGACTAGGATACTCAGTTAGGACCAGCCACAAAGAACCAAACATCCTCATAAATTCTGGAATTTCCCAGATACTAAATAGCCAACGCTATTCTTAGTTAGGTATGAGAGTTGTGATAAGCAAGGACTCTGGTCTGGGCTAGGAGGTGACTGAGTGTAGTCGGGTTCCCTGGAGTTATTTTTAGTATTCTTAGGACCAGGCAACTGTTTATTTCAGCCACCGGCACATTCAGCATGGCTGCTTTGTGTGGGTGGAGCCCATCTTCTCCACACACACACACACACACACCCAGCTCTGATGAAAGCTGTAACAAAACTGTACTTGCCTGATTTTCTCTTGTATCTTTTGATGATGAAGTAGGAAACGACGTAGAGAATGGCAAAAAGAAGAAAACATATCTGAAACAAAGAAATTTAACATGTCATCTGCATTCTTGCCTGTCATTTTTATAACCAACAAGAGATACATCTTTGCTATTTAAAGGAAATGAAGGCTCTATAACTACTGAAAAGTAAAACTTACGGAAAGTTCACAAATATCATTTTTTTTAAATATTAATATGTGAGCTGGTCAATTGTTCTACTTAATACTATTTTGGTGAGAAAGCCAAGTGCAAAGTTTCTTTTCATAACTTGAGAAAATGTTTTTTCAAAGTCATGTAGAAGTGTGTAAAAAGCCAAACCATCGTCTACAATTCTAGAAACTGAAATGAATGGGCCCACACTGTCCTGAAAAGCAAAACGCGCTGAAAGCTCCAGTAATATGTGATGGGCATGCTGGCACCACAACATGACACATTCAGTCACATGGAGCTTTAGCATAAAAGAAGCATCACAGATCAATGTTCAGTAAATGTGCCACATATTAAAATGCTTTATTCTACTGTGGTTTAAGTCTCAAAGATAAATTCCACTTACTCTGTCTAATAAAAACTGTGCAGGATTACTATATGTGGCCTGAGGTTTTACTCAGGATTACTATATGTGACCTGAGGTTTTACTCAGGATTGCTATATGTGACCTGAGGTTTTACTCTCCATGCATGGCAATGCCCTCCCCACTGGAGGAAGGAGCCGGCCAGCTTATCACTACTGATTAGAACTTACAATATAACATACAGAGCATTGTTCTTCACCACATTAGATCAGCAGGCTTACGAAACTCCCTCTTATGAACTATGGCATCTATTTGGCCACACATCAACCCACAGTCCCCTCTCTGGTATACTCTCTACTTTTATGAGCTCGAATTGTTTAGTTTTTCTATATGTGTAGCCTTCACTTGGCAGAATTTCCACAGAGTATCCCTTGATGCCCTACATGGCACAATTTCCTTAAAGCTGAATGGTACACATCAGGATTACATTTTCTTTACCTATTCATCTACTGGCACACACATCAGTTTGTCTCTATAACCTGACATGGTGAGCCCTGAGCACAGTGTCTCTCATAAACCAATTCACTTCCTTTGAATGTGGATCCAGAATGGAAGAGGTAAATCACTTTGCACATCTGCTTTGCATTCTGGAGGATTCATCATACTGTTCTGGTCCAGTGGTACACAAGGCTTCCAGATCCTCAACAGAACTTCTCTCTTGTCCTTTGGAAGCAGCCATTACAACAGATATAAGGTGAGTCTTCCCTTCCATTTCTCTATGACAAAGGGTGCTAAGTACATTTTCATATATCTGTTATATATTTGTATATCTTCTTTTGAGAAATGTCCACCCAAGTCTACCCATTTTTATTTGGGTCCTGTTTGTTGTACACCGTACTTTATTTTTGTCAGAGCTAGGGCAACAAATGGGTAAACAGGGAAGGTCAAGAAACAGGATATCCACCAAAGACCAAATGCTAAAAATAAAGCCTCACACAAGCTTATGAAGCATGTTGAAAAAACCTTGACTTTCAAAGTGCTTAAATCTAGTGAGCACTCTGAGCATGGACCTCTCAGGATGAGTTGGTGGACATGTAATAAAACAGACCCTGACTTGGTTGGTAGTGATCCCTGTCTAAGTCACCCACTTAGAAACCAACACTGGAAATGGAGAGGAGGACCACAGACTGTCAACATCCTCATAATACATCCTTCCTAACATCCGTTCTGGAAGCCTGACGATGTTAAGGATGCTGGCTAAGGCAGGTGGTGGTGGTACACATCTTCAAATCCAACACTGGGAAGGCAGAGGCAGGCAGATCTCTGTGAGTTCAAGGCCAGCTGGTCTACAGAGCCAGTTCCAAGACAGCCAGTGCTGCACAGAGAAACCCTGTCTGTAACAAACAAACAAACAAGCAAAAACAACTGGCTAACAAGAAGATGTTAGTAGAGTTACAACCTCCTCCTGAAATTCTCTGGAGCACAGAAAATGGGTCAACAGGAAAACCAAACGCTGGTGAAGAAACATAATGAAATAGTGGTCTTCAAAGCAATGGATGTCAGGCTCTATGAGCAAGCAAACAGAGTAACTTGGCAGTAAAACAATGAATCCTAAGGTTAAAAGGATGTCAGATGGCTAACAGAGGCTTCCTGAGTTGATTCATTTAGTAAGTTGTTTGCAGTAGGCTTATTACATCTAGGAACCTATTCTAACACTGGAGACACTAGTAAGCAATGACACGTTCTAGAAAGAGTAGTAACAATAAATATAAATATGTAACAGACAATTAAATTATAGGGTGTTTGAGAATAGTATGGGCCTAAGAAAATAAGGAGTACCAGTAGCAGTAGTAGGGGCTCATCTCACCAGGATATCATCTGAGGAAGAATGGCAGGACAAGAGGAGCAAGACCAGCAGTATATAATGCAGAGATAATAGTAATGCCAAGGGCCTGAAGCAGCATGGCTCTGGTGTGTTCAAATGAAAGGGAAAAATAATAGATGAAATGTAGAGATTGACAGGAGTCCAAGGCAGAGGAGATTTGTTACAGGTGCTAGTACTTACTCACACATGGTAACTAAGAAGTTGGCTCTGACCCTGAGGGAGATAGAAATCCATCAGTCTGGACAGAGAGGTGCCATAATCAGACTCAGGGAAGAAACTCACCCCAATTGCTAGGGACACACACACGTGTGCACACACACACACAGACATTATATGTATGTTTGTATGTATATATGTATCAGGACAGAAGCAGAGACCAGGAAAGAACTGAGCACGAAACAAGGCAGGAGACACATCACTCAGACCTGTAGAGTGAAACGTTAGGAAATGATTGAGTTGTGGGTGTTTTGAAAGCAGGCCTGCTAGGACTTGAAAAAATAAACACAAAGTTCTAGTCCTGAGAAACTGGGAAGACTGAGCTACAAAGTCCTGAGTTGGGAAAGATTACAAAAGAAAATGGTTCAGAGGAGGAGCAGGCTCTGCTGAGTTTGAGATACGCACTCAAAGGTGGAAAGCTGAGTGAGTAGGTCTTTATACAAATCTATACTATTCAGGAGAAAGGCTAGACGACACATTAAAAAACAAAGAACAATCAGCAGATGACACACAATGTCCTAAGGTGTAAAAGCAGGCAGAGAAGACAGACAAGTCTGAAAACAGAGCATAGCTCTAGCACATTCAGCATCAGGCAGAGGCTGCCAGACAAGCCGTCACCAAGGGCAGGGCACCTAGGACATCTCCTGACCCACATGAAGGAAAGGGGAATTTACAACAGTGTCAAATACTGCTGACAGGCCAAGCAAGGTAAGGACAGAGGATCAGCAACTGGATCTGGTGGCTTGGAGGTCACTGCACCTAAACAAGAGTTGGTTTTCTGGAGTAATGGAGACAAAAGCCTGGCTCAGTTGGATTCCCCGAAGAGCTAGAAAAAGAAATGCAAGCAGAGTTCTTCCTTAGTGCTGCCACAAAGCAATGGAGTTGTGAGGAGCAACTCAAAGTCAAGAAGCTTTTTTTTTAAGTGAGAAAGTTACAGAAGGAAGAATGAATAATCCAGCAGTCGTTTTAACAGAAGAGGGAAATGGAGTAATGCCGACATAACTACACCGCTGAGGGACTCACAGAAAATATTTCTGTAAGTCAATCGAGGGGCAGGAAATGAGTGAAGGGGGAGAAGGACCATAATAAGGTCGGTGGTGCAGTTGACAACTGGATTGGGCAGCATGAAAGTCACTCCAACTTTAACAAGAGATGTTTTCTGAAGTAGTAGAAACAAAAGCCTGGCTGAGGTAGAGTCTGGGACGAGCTAGAAAAAGGAATAGGCCTGAAGGAGGGAAATGAGGAGAAAGAGGGCAGCTCCCCTAATCTCTGCTCTCAGCTCCTGTGTTCTCTTCATTTGAGCACACCAGAGCCATCCCACATCAGACCCTTGGAATCACTTGTCTCTGCCTCTAAGCCAACTCTCAGATGTCTGAATCTCTAATCCTCTGTCTCACAACTCTTCTTCAGATGACATCTTGACAAAGTGCATGTCTCAATGGCCCTTCTGCTGGTACTTTCTAAACATGCAGCAAGCATCCTGGAGACACCGTAACTCAGTTATTGTCTATTACCTGCCCTTTATGGTACTCTCAGTCTTAGAGAAGGGCAAGGGGGAAGGTGAGTAAGACAGGTGAGTTCAGCTGCTGGTTAAGTAGGACTGCCTAGAAGCAGGCATAAATTGCCTCTTTTGTTGCCTTTCATTCCCTTGAATTTTATCATCAAGTCCATATAGAATTCTGACTCTACATGGAAAGTGGAAAGTGATAACAAATAAATGAAAATTAAAAATACCATAAAAGCAAGGGACAAATAGAGATTAAATGGCCTTTAAAGTTCCAGGCAAACCCAGACTAGAATTCCTGACACCTGAGGTCTGACAATGATGTAAAAAATGATGCTTGATTCTGAGGCAACATAGCTCAAGTCCCCCAAGTAATTTCAACCACCTGATGATCCTAACAACCCCGATACTTTCAGTTCCTTTCCCTTCTCCTTAGTCCACGTCTCCGCTTCTCTTCCTGCACCCGCCCCACCTGCCACTCTCTCTCTCTCTCTCAGCATTCTCTACACACTCTTCAGCATGACAGTTTGTACTTCCACAGGCTTCTGCCTTCCCATCATTCCTCCACTCTTCTAGTCACTACTCTGACCTCATACCTACCAGGTAGCTCAAAGGACCCAGGCAGTGGAATGATGACCCAACAGCCAAACCTCAATGCAGCAACCTCTATCAGCAGTGTCCTTCCTTCTCTGATGGCTTCCCTTTTCTTCAGTCTTTACCAGCTGTGCTCTGACTCATGAGCTGGACACCCTTCCAGTCTCTTTCCACAAGTTCTTCACAGGCTCTGTCACCTCACCAGGTTTAACCACCAGCCCCAGGCAGCCCCTGACCACAGGTAGAAAAGCACCAGCTTATGAGAATGCAAGACAAAATGAGTAAGACCCATGAAGACGGGAAGACAAGTAGAGCCAAGCTCAGGCTGAAGAACAGAGGAGCAGGAACCAGGTCAGACACCTGACTGCAGCAAAGGAACCACGGATACTAGAAGAATGGATGTTCTGATGGAAGAAGAAACAGAATAAAGCCAAAGGATCGGGGAGGACCAGAGCAAAACAGTGTCTTCTGAATATTGCCAGTCACTGTATTCATAAACTCATAGCCATTTTGGCTGCCTGAACAAGAGCTATAGAAGATCAAGTCAGTCAGCTTGATTGCAGCATGGAATGGGGAGGGACTCACAAGCCTTTATCTTTAGCTGAGTAACTACTGATGGTTGAAGTCTTCAGAGGGAGGGATGGTCAGTTTTCTTTAAGGGTATGCCACTGGTAGAGGGTAGGTCAACCACAGTCCAGTAAGTGGTCCCACACTCAGAAGTATATGGGCAGCAAAAACTGATTTGCTGGGGAAGAAAAAAAAAGGAAAGGAAGGAAGGAAGAAAAGTAGGGAAGGGAAGGAGGGAAAGGAAACAAAGTTGGAAGGAGGTCAGAAGTTGATCTGAGAGAAGTTAGGAGATAAGTAAAGGATGAATAGGATCAAAATACAATATATACATGTATAAAATTCTCAAATAAAAATTCTTAAACAAAAATAGATCTTCAACACTCCCCCCAAAATAAGAATACAAGTCTTGAGCAAAGATGTTTAGGATTTTTTAAAATGACACTTAAAAGTAAAAAATAAAAATTTTGGGGCTGGAGAGTTGGCTCAGTGGTTAAGAGCACTGACTGCTCTTCCAGAGGTCCTGAGTTCAATTCCCAGCAACAACATGGTGGCTCACAACCATCTGTAATGAAATCCGATGCTCTCTTCTGGTATGTCTGAAGAGAGCAACAGTGTACTCACAAATATGAAATAAATAAATCAAAAAAAAAATAAAAATTTCAGAAATTCCAGGGAGTTTTAAATTACAAATAATGAAAGGTAATGAACAGAAGGCCTGGGAGCCAGAATGCACAGATGAAACCAAGGGGAAGCCATGTATTCAGGAGGACAGGCAAGGCTACAAATTATAAAAACATTAAGTGCTATTCCAATGGAATAAAAGCTACTGGTCATGTATATAAAAATACATCTGTAAGAGATGGGCCAGAAACCAAAGAACTGAGTACAGTATGGTTTCCCAAGGTGGACTGCACGCTCTTCTCCTCTACGTGAACACAACTTTTCCTCAGTGAGAGCCTTACAGACAAGTGAAAAGAATGCAAGCTACCATGGTGCCTTCTACTCTCCAGGAACAAGTCCCTAAGCTAAGAAAGGAGTAAAGTGTTACAGTAGCTCACCACTAAAAGATGAGACACGGACGACAGGAGTTGATGGGTGAGCTCTGAGGATAATGAGCTTCCCTCTACTGCCAGAAAAGAACAGTCATGCTACCACCCCTCCCAGAGAAACCCACAGCACTTCTCAGTGACATCCAGCATGTGGAGAAGGCAATCCAAGCCCTTGGAGTCACTGGCTTTTTTACTCCTGATTTGAACTGAAGGACCTAGTCCCCAATGACTCAAATTTAATATATACTGTTAAAATTTAATAATCTTAAATTCCAGGTGTAACACTGAACTTAGATTCAAGCTGGTACATTATAATAAAATTTTACTACTTAGCTTTTTATTTAAGATCTAAAAGTGAAAGATGCCAAGTTGGATCAGAAACAACTCTACCCACCCTGAGAGCTAAGACCTACTCCTGAGAGGTGCACTGTCTGCACCAGATTTATGTTAATATCATTAATCCAAAATATAAAGACATAAGTATGATGAAAGGCTACAAACTAACCACCAATTAGAGCAATTTTAAATCATACTTCTTTGAAATTACCCCAATGACAAAGAAAAGTTAGAACCCAGATCAATAAAAGACACGAAGAGCCTTGAAGACGCCATATCCTGACCCATCCTAGAGGAACCACTGCACTCAGAGCAGTTGAGGAAGCTGGACTCCCAGGAGCTCTTCCACCCAAGATCTCAATGTCATAGGATCACAGAGACAGCTGGACTCTGAGGAGTTCTGACACAAGCAAGATAACAGGACAGACAGGCTCCAGTCAGAGACAGTGGGTGCAGGTAGCACTAGAAATAACCAGATGGCGAAAGGCAAGCACAAGAACATAAGTAACAGAAAGTAAGGTTATTTGGCATCATCAGAACCCAGTTCTCCCACTATAGCAAGCCCTGGACACGCCATCGTACCGGAAAAACAGGATTCAGATTTAAAATCACTTCTCATGATGATGAGAGAGGACTTTAAGAAGGACATAAATAACTCCCTTTCTCGCTTCCTCCAGTCACAGCCCCACCTAGATGGCTTGTATTTTTTATGGCCAGGAATGTGTCTTCCTGCTTTGGGTCTTTTCCACCCATAGACGGGCCTACTGCCTGAGGCTTGATTCAGGGAACAATGTCCTCCACCTGGAATGTGCCCCGGGGAAAGTGAAGGACTGAAATCTTATTTTCAGTTCCTCGTTCTGGAATCTGCACTTTTCTGCCCAGGTCTAAAGGCAAAGAAATCTACACATATTTCATAAAATGGCCTTTATAATTTTTCACTCTACAGTAACCAGGTAGAAGCCCTTAAAGAGGAAACACAAAAATTCCAGTCAATTTTCCTTAAGGACTCAATTTCTCTTAAGGACTCATTCCCCAATAAAAAGACGTAGATTAACAGACTGGATACATAAAAAGGACCCAGCATTTTGCTGCGTACAGGAGGCACGCACCTCAATGACAAAGACAGACTCTACCTCAGAGTAAAAGTCTGGAAAACAATTTTCCAAGCAAATGGTCCCAAGAAACAAGCTGGGGGAGGGGGGAGGGATGGGTAGGGGGAAGTGGGAAAGGGGATAACATCTGAAATGTAAATAAAATAGCCAATAAAAAATTAATTTAAAAAGACACAAAGAAAGATCTAATAAAAAAAAAGAAATAAAATATCAATAAATCTCAAAAAAAAAGACACAAAGAATCCACTTGTTAATTTAAGAAATATAGAAAGATGAAACAGGCACTGGAGAGATGGCTCAGTGAGAAATGCTTGCTATACAAACATGAGAACCTGAGTTCAGATTCCCAGAACACACATAAAAGCAAGGCTCAGCAACATACATCTGTAACCTCAGTGCGCAGGAAGCTGAGACAAGCAGATCTTGGGGGTTTACTAGCCAGCTATTCTAACCCAGACAGTGAGCTCCATGATTTAATGCACCACTCTAGGCTAGAATTTTTCTCAACCTCCTTTACTAAGAGTTCAACCTCCCTCTAGCCCCACCACCTAGAGGTAACTTTCTAGGAACAGGATATTGAAGCACAGGTTATTAGGATATAGGGGAAGTGGGCCTGTTTAGAAATAGTTCCTTGGGGGCAAGTCCAATCTTCGTTGTTCTCAGTCTAGTACACTAGCAAACACCAAACACAAAACAGCAGCTGCAGACCAGTCCACTCGGCAGACACCACACACAAATCAGCAAGGGCAGTTCAATCTAGAAGAAACCACAAGGCTTGCAAACCAGCCTGAGTTCACCATGGAAGTGGCAAGAGGCCGCAGGAGCTCCATGAGAAGTTCTTTGGTAAGTTTCTATGAAGTCACCACAAGTGAAGCTCAACAACTCAATGTAAAGCGAACCAACACACGCATGCTCTCGGCGAAGAATGAAATGTAAAGCGAAGCAACACACGCATGCTCTCGGCGAAGAATGAAATGTGAGGCGAAGCAACACACGCATGCTCTCGGCGAAGAATGAAATGTGAGGTGAAGCAAAAGTGAGCCAACGCCCCAGCTCCCACTGTCTACAGAGTCATGTTTATATTCTTCCTAAACACTGTGTGTCCTTTCATTCGTCTCCTTCAGCAAAACATTCTTTCTTTCAACTGTGTCACCTCCAGGAAAACATTATTTCACGTGTCTGCTTTGCAAGACATCCTTTCACCCATGTGCCCCAGCAAAACATCATTTGACATAACTGACTTTTCAAGAAACCAAAAGTTTTCCACTTCACACCACAATTCACAATACAATTCACACCATACACATACAATTCATACCATACACACATACGTGATTGGAAAGACAGATAAATATACAAATATTTCTCTACTGTAGTCCTGACTATGCTGGAACCTGTTCTGCCAGCAAAGCTGGCCGTGACCCCAGAGAGCCACCTGCCTCTGCCTCTGAGTGCTGGAACTGCGTTTCAATTCTTATTCCCAGATTAAACTGGAGTTACGTTAAAAAAATAGGAAGTAAATTGAAAGATAGAAATAAGACAAAGTAGACCCTTAAATTATTCTATAAAATAGAAAAGGAAGAGACATTTCCAAAGAAGAACCGTGCCCTTCTTGTGAGAGCCCTTTACTCCTTTATCCTTCATGACTGTACGGCCAGAGCCACACAGCCAATGCTGCCAAGTCTGTTCCCTGCTTAAGATGGAGCCTGGCCCCTCTTTGAATTATATTTGCATAAACTTTCCTTTGTTGCTTATTTCTAGGAACAGATAACTCCACAGACCTTCGCCTTTTACAAGCTGCAGGGTTAGCTGGGTAAGGTCTCACACTAAGGGCACCATTCTCTTTATTCCATTTCTTCTCTTTTAGCACACACCTTTACTCCAACATTACATTTCTGGTGTTCTTTTTCTCTTTAAACTATATGTTTTATATTTCTTTTTGCACTTCTTGCTCTTTTTTCATTGCAGATCTGTTTAAGAGGATCACTGATAACTGTGTAGCAGAGTCGATGTTAGACTGTCTTGAAATCTCTGCCAATAAAATTAGCTCAAAGCTTTTCCATTTAGCCTTAAGCAAATTTTTAGGACAAGCCCAAGCAGTGACATTCTTTGCCAAAATATCATGAGTGGTCTCTTGCCCAGTTGCTAAAACTCTTGCCCAGTTTCTCCTATGAAACCTCTTGAGCTAGGATTCAATTGTCCAATGGCTCTCAGCAATTATGTGTTCTAAGCTCCTGCTATGATAGTCCATGGCAGCATCCAACTACTTTCCTAGTCCAAAGTCCCAAAGTCTTGCATATTTCTCCCCAAAATAGCATGGTCAGTACTATCACAGCATTAGTCTACTCCCTGGTACCAACTTCTGTCTTGGTTTTCTATTGCTGTGAAGAGGAACCATGACTTCAATAAGGCTACTACATATGGAAGACACAGTTTGTTGAGAGTTACAGTTTCAGACGGTAAGTCCACAATCATTATGGTACGGTGCATGGCAGCATTCAGGCATAAGGCTCCAACAGTAGCTGAAAGCTTACCTCCTGACCCACAAACACAAAGCCATGGACCAGCATGGGCTTCTGAAACCTCAAAGTACTCCCCAGTAACACATCTGCTCCAATAAGGCTCCTAATTCTTCCCAAACAATTCCACCAACTAGGTACCAAGCATTCAAATATATTAGGCTATACATTCACTGTCATTCAAAGTACTACAACAATTAATGAGAAAAGAGGCCATAAATGTGAAAACAGAGCAAGAAAAAGTATATTGAAGGATTTGACAGGAGGAAAGGTACGGTATAAGAGATATAAAAAATAGGTAAGAACCAATGTAACCAAAAGTATTAAAGACATCTACAATGAAAACTACATAGTACTCAAAAACCTGAAGAAGACACTAGAAGGTGGGAAGACTTCCAATGTTCATGGACTGAAATAACTAATACTATTAAAATGGCATACTACCAAAGCAATCCACAAATCCAACGCACCAAACCAAAATACTGACGTTTTCCACAAAACTATAAAAAGCAACCAAAACACTATTTGGAGTCATAAAGACCTCCTAGTATCTAAAACAATCCTGAGTTAAAAAAAAAAAAAAAGTATGACTGGAGGTACCACAATCAATTCTTGACTTCAAAATACAATACTGCACCATACTAACAAAATCAGCAGGTATACAAAATAAAAGCAGATATGTAAAGCAATGAATAATGGACCAAGAAATAAATTATGTATCTACAGCTATATGGTTCTTAACAAACGTTCCAAAAATAGTGAAGTAAAGGCACTATCTTATACAAGTAGTACTGGGAAACTGAATAGCCATATATAGAAGGTTGAAACTAGATCTCTCTCTCTCTCTCTCTCCCACCCTACACAAACATCAACTGAAAAATAGATCAAAGACCTTAATGTAAGACTTGAAACTATTAGAGGGAAGCACAGAGGAACCACTACCTGGTAGGACTCCAATAGCTCAAGAAATTAAAGCAAGAACTAACAGATGAAATTACACCAAATTAAAAAGCTTCTGAGGAGCAAACAAAACTACAGTGTGAAGTGTTATCCCACAGGTTAGAGAAAATCTTTTGTCAGCTATTAATCTGAACGAGAATTAATAACCAGAATATTTTAACTCCAACTTTAACAACAAAATAAATAATCCAATCAATAAATGACACATGATCTCAACAGATACTTTAAATGAAAGAAAGGAAGAAAGAGAGAAAGGAAGGAAGGAAAGAAGGGATGGAGGGAGGGAGGGAGGAAGGAAGGGAGAAAGAGAGAGAAAGAAAGGAAGGAAGGACAAACAGAAGGAAGGAAGGAAGGAAGGAAGGAAGGAAGGAAGGAAGGAAGGAAGGAAAGAAGGAAGGAGGGAAGGAAAGATAACATCCTTTGCTATCAAGGAATGGAAACCAAGATTCCATCAGCCAAATGGTTCTTACCCAAAATGCTGCTGAAGATGTGAACAAAAAGGAACCTTTATATACATTGGAAGATATATGAATCAGTCACTATAGAAATAGAGATTCAAAAAAAAACCTACAAACAGACCTACATATAGCTCAGTCATAGCACTCCTGCACAGGAGCTGCACTCCTGTGTTTATCATAGCGCCATTCACAACAGCCTACTGACATGATAGTGCTGGGGAGAGTGCTTTGATTTAATCGGAAATCTGCGTGTCTGAATGCTGAAGGTCCTCAGTTGTGTTTTGATGGATCAATAATGCCAACAGCCAATGGCTGGGCAAAGAGAGGCAGGACTTCTAGATTCCTGGGGGCTAGGAGACAGGAAAGAGGAGGCGATGCAGAATCAAAAGACAGATCAAATTTAGAGCTGCAGGAGGAAGATCATCCAAAATGTAGTTGGGAAGGGAAAGTGGCTCCCGAAAGGGCTGACCAGAAGCATCCTGGGCAGCATGGACCATTGGGCCTCACAGAAGGCAACAGGATAGCAAAGTTAAATGTAGATTTAGAAGGTGTTGAACCAGTAGTAGCAGAGGGAAAAGTATGCTAGCTTAGGGAGGGTTAGAACTGCCCGGCCTTTGAGTAGCCAAGGCATTTCAAAACTAAGCTAATGTGTGATCCAAAGAGCTCCTAGGTGGGAGCTCTGGCTGGAAGGCAAAGGGGAGTAGCTAAAATTACCATTACACAGTAGTCTACTGACAGACAACTGAACTAAAAAGACATGGTACATATACACAGTGGAGAATTATTCAGCTGGAAAGAAAGATGAAGCTGTTTTGCATTGGAGATGGATGGAAAAAGAAGAACTCAGGATAAGTGAAAACAGACAAGAGAAGCATTATATGTTTTCTTTCCTAGGTGGAAACTGATTTGATTAAAGACCTGAAAGTAGAAGGGGGAATAAAAAAGGAAGGGTAAAAGGACCGGGAGAGCAAAGGGGAGAAGCAAGTGGACACAATCAAATGGGGATATATGAATACATAGAAATGTCACAGTAAAATTCAATCATTGGTATGACTAATGTGCATATTTTTAACACATGAATGATGGCATTCACCTATATTCTCAGCTCTTGCGAAATGGAAGAAGGATGACCAGCAGTTCAAGTTCGTCTTCAGTAATACAATGAGAGTTCAAGGCTAACCATGCCTATATAAGACACTGTCTCTCACAAAGAAAAAGACCCACTAGAGTACTTTATTTAAAATGATGTAACCCAAAAGGAAGAAATAACTGTCACGTATCATCATGTACTAAAAAAAGCATAGAGCAAAAACCCTCATATGCATAAAATATAAATATTTTAAATAAATAAATAATTTCTACATGCATCAACTTTATTTAAAAAGGTGACTAAAACACTACTTTAGCTAGGTGACATTAATTCATCATGAGTGAAAAAGTAAACCTAAGCCAAATACATAAGAGAAAATGTGAATTTTAAAACAACCTAAAATTAGAGCCTTCCTCAACTGCTAAAGAATACCTATCTACAAAGCATCAAAAACTAACTAACAATGAGGAAGGCAAAGCTTCTCTACGACCTACATACAACAAGGCAAGGGTACGAAGCAGTTCTAGGAATCCTACTTAGTGCAAGAAAACAAGAAAAAGGATTTAAGTTAATAAGTAAAACTGCCTTTATACACACATGGCTGTATAATCAAATTGAAAAAAATCTGAATACACAGAAAGATCTAGAACTTAATACATAATTATATCAAGAGTGAAGGTCGCACGGCTAAAATACTGAAGTCAATCACTTTCCTATATGCCAGCAATGGACAAGTGCAATTTTTGTTTTGGCTTAGTCTCAGTTTTTATGTCAGAATTTTGTTGTTTGCTTGCTTTTTGTTTTGAGACAGGGTGTCACTATATAGCCCTGACTGGCCTGAAGCTCCTCATATAGACCAGAGTAGCCCTAAAATGACATAGATCTGCCAGTCTCTACCTGTGGAGATGCTGGGATTAAAAGTATGTGCCACCAATCTGAACCGGCCACCTACTGTAACCAGACAAGACTTCCAATGGAGGGATGGGAATACCAACTTAGCCACAAAATCTCTGACCACAATTTGTCCTACCTACAAGATGTTCAGGGATGAAGATGGAGCAGACATTGAGGAAATGGCCAACCTATGACTGGCCCAACCTGAGACCCCGCCATTAATGTCATATTAACATATAAAGTAATATTCCACTGTACATGCAAAGAGGAACCTAGCATAACTGTCTTCTGAGAGGCTTCATCCAGCAGCTGATGGAAACAGATGCAGAGACCCACAGACAAACATTAGGCAGAGCTCAGGGCATCTTGTGAACGAGTGGGGACATAAGATTGTGGGACAACACAAGAAAACCTACAGAATCAACTAACCTGGGTCCACTGGGGCTCAGAGACTGAACCACCAACCAAAGAGGATGCAACAGACATACCTATGCCCCCTACACATATGCAACAGATGTGAAGCTTAAGTCTCTAAGTGGAACACATAAAAACTGGAGCAGGGGCTCTCTTTGACTACATTTTCTGCCTTGGATCCCTTTCCCCTAACTGGGCTGCCTTGTCTAGCCTGGACAGAAGATGTGTCTAGTCCTACTGCACTTGATTTGCCAAGGCAAGTTAATATTAACGGGAGGCCTCCCTTTCTCTGAGGAAATAGGGGGAGGGGCAGTGAGAGGGATGGACTGAGAGGAAAGGAGGGAGGAGAAGCTTCAATTGATCAAGATGTAAAGTAAATTAATTAATTAGTTATTTTAAAAAGCATGTGCTACCAGCCCAGGAACAAGTGAAATTTTAATATAAAACACACATCATTTATACTAGCATGCCAAAAAAAATTATTAACAGAATGCGTAGAAATCTAACAAAACATATTTAAAATATACATAAGAAAACCTTAACACTATAATGAAAAACATCTAAAAATAACTTTAATAAATGAGAGATAGTCCATGTTCATGAATAGGAAGTTGTAAGTTCTTCCTATTTGATCTACAAACTGAATGCAATCCCAATCAAAACCCAAGCAAGTTACTTTGTAGATATAAACAAACTTATGCCAAAGTTTATGCAGAGAATCAAATCCAAGACTAATCAGCACAATCTGAAGAGAAAGAATATAACCAAAGGACTTTTGTAAAGTAAAAATAAAGCTTAAGTAATCAACGAAGTACTGACCAATGGAACGGAACAGGAATGCTAGAAATATAGCCATGTAATACAGCTAGCTAATCTTTCACAAAACACAAAGACAATACAATGAGAAAAATACTGTATGTTGTTGAAACAACTAGACATCCACCCTAAATATGCAAAAAAAAAAAAAAAAAAAAAAAGTAATACAGGCACTCACTCCAGCCCATTACCAGGAATTGTGAGATATCTACTGTGCTCACTGGGATTTTCCAAAAACAGCTCTCAGAACTTAAAGGATGCACTTGTACTGCTGTAGTAATGTTTCCGATTCCTGAGTGTGCCAGAGCTGATCCACCCTGAGAGAACTTCAGAAACTAACAGATGTCTACCGCCAGGTGCACCAGGCACAGAGCAATGGGTAAACCTGCCACTTATCTGGGCTGACACTGTAATTCAATGGTGAAGGACTCAGATTCAGTTCCCAGTACCACATGACAATCCACAACTACTTCTAACTCCAGTCCCAAAGATCCGATGCCTTCTTCTGGACTCCATGGGCATCATGCATATACATGATACACAGATAAAACATTCATACATATAAAATAAAGAATTTTAAAAATAAAACAAAAATTAGCCTACGGCCTTAGATGCCAGAGCAGCAGTTACTCTTTGAGAAGATAAAAGTTCCAACTGTTGAGGAAACGTGGGCCTCTGGCAAGGTAGCAAAATTCTATTTCTGCATCTGAAACCACGATTAATGAAGTATGTTTTGTAGAAAATGCATCTAGGGCATACTTAAAATTATAAATTCTTTTCTAGTGGCATAATTTGTGGGAGTAACTAACCACTTTCTCATTGGCTTTAAGGTCCACTCCACAAAGTGAACGTCATACCTGGCTGTGATTGGAGATAAGAATGTGTGGGTAAAGAGGTCACGACCCTAGGACAGAACCTACTTACTACTATACTGCTAACTGGAAACCACATTAAGCTAACTCCTACTGACTTACTGTTAAACCCAGGGATTAGTGCATCTTTCAACCTTCATCAGCGATGCTTTCTATATAGATGATGGTTAACGGAGACCCAAAATGGTCATGGTGCAAAGAATATGAGACTACAGAATGAATGTTCAGCCCTGAATAGAAATTCTGTACCAGTCCCCTCTTCCTAAGACTTAAAATAATTGTGGAATACGGGGCAGAAAGATTGTAAGAACCAGAAGCAGTGGATATTCATATAGAACCAGTGTTTTCCAGCTATGACAGGGCAGTTATACAAAGGAACTGAGGGTGGTCATAACCTGGGTAAGTTCAACCCAGACAAAAATCTCAGTACAGAGACAGGAAGTAAACAGAAGTCCCACCCCTATCTGAGGAGTTACTAACAACTGATAGTTGCTAAAAGAGAGTCAGTTTTCTTTAAGAGTGTGCTACAGATAGCTCAACCATAGCCCCCAATGAATACCCACACTCCCAAGAGAGTAAGTGCAGCACAAATTTGATTCAAATGGGTTTAAAAAAAAAAAGTCATGAAAGTTGAGTGGAGAGAGGTCTGGGAGGAGTTGAGGAGAGATGAATGAAATACATTGTATGAAATATTCAAAGAAGTAATAGAAATTAACCAACTGCACCATACTAAACTCTATCAACTCAGATTTATGGATCTCCTTTTACTCCAGTAGGACTTGGCAAGCCAGTTCTCAATTTTAAAAATCAGTAACTGCACAAACTGGACCATTGTGAACCAGAATGTGCTTACCTGGAACCAAGGGTGTGACTGACCAGGAAAAGTGAGCTAGAAGAGAGCTGAATGCAAATGTGTACCTTGGACATACTTTGCAGAGTTATGGAGACACAAACTAATCCATTTATAATAGTGTAGGGTATCTGGAAAGGCGCTCATCAAAGGAGACCTTAGGGAGCCAAGCTGGCTTCCTGACCTGCTAGAAGCAGCAGGATAAAGCAGGTTCGCCCTTTCCAGAGCAGCTGTTTCACAGCACTGCAGGCTTCTGCTCCCACCCTTCCTAGGAAAGACCTGTCTTCACTCCTATGAAGTTTTTAACTCTGTCCTGGCTAGGGGGTTATAGAGAGGGGGGAGTTGTAGGTGGGAGGCCAGAACCACTGCAGGGCTGGAAGCTTAGGAAGCCAGACACTGTCTGCACCTACACTTGAGCCACAGCCAGCTCAGCCCAAGTACCAGGTATCATGCCAGGCCAGACTAGAAGAAAAGAGGCAGCCACCCATCACCCTACACCCTCAGTCAGCTGGATTCGGGATAAACTCAGGTGAAGATGGTGAAGGTGATAAAGGTGCAGATGAGTTGAATGGACGCATAGGGAGAGTACAGGAGAAATGGGCATGGGTTAAGTGTAGGTGACTGGGGGTGGAGGGGGAAGGGGGGGTAGGATGATGGGAAGGGCTGCCAGTGATGGAAGAGCCTAGATAGCAGGTGAAAGGAAGTGGGCACAGGTGACTGGAAGCGGACAGAGATGATAGGAGGCAGCTCTGGGAAAGAGAGGGGCACAGGTGACCATAGGGACTTTGCAGAAGGGGGACACAGGTATGGGGGGTATAAAGGTGGCGGGAGAGGGACAGTGAGGGTGAAGGAAGGGAACATAAGTAAAGAGAGGACAGAAAGGAGGGGAGAGAGAGCTGGTGGCGCGAGGGAGACCTATGAGAGGAGAGGGCAGTAGGGTGACAGGCAAGGAGGTGACAGAGGTGAGGAGATGGGGAGCAGGTGACCGGGTCGCAGGTGACAGAGGACGTAAACTGAATCGATCTGCTGCAGACCCGGTGGGGCGCTGGAAGGCCGGCGTGCGTGAGGGTGTCCGGGAAGAAGCTATGGGATCGTGCTGATCTGCGCTGCGCTCCTGGGTCCAGCGCGCGGCGCAGCACCAGGGAACCGCCCGGCCACGCACCGTGGACTCTCGCACTTGGCTGTGGAAGTGCTGCTCCCGCGCCGACACCTCGTCCTGCCCTTCCATCCTCCTTCATGCCCGCCGCAGGGCCGCCCCCGTCCGCGCGCTCCGCCGCACCATTGCCCGCGGGCGGCGGGGCTACACAGTCTCTTGTGGCCGGACAGGAACGCCACCTAGAACCGCAGCCGGCTGGTAAAACGCCGCCTCAGCTCAGGGAGAAGCGGTTCAGGACGCGGGAGGCGGGGAATGGCCACAACCTGGGCGGGGCTTGAGGTCGGGGTGGGACTTGTACGTCACTCTGAGAGCGCCGTGCGTCAGAGACGCGCGCCTCTGCGCCTGGGGCTACGGGCCCACGGTCGCTAGGCGCCACGGGGCGTGGCTGGAGGGATGGGGGCGGGGTCTTTAGGGTCTCGGGCTGAAACAGACCTCTGAAGCGAGCTGGGGCAGGACGAAAATCTCGGAGTTGGGCCTGAAGTGTTGGCGTCCATCCAGCCTTGTTGGTCATTGCCCAGGGCTGGGAGTGAGGGCGGGGCCGAGGCTTCCGGCAGGGCTGTGAGGTCTAGAGGCCTCAGCCCTGGTGCGGACGGGATTCGGAGATGCGAGGAGATCCAGGCACAGGTGCACCCGGCCCACCCTTGCTTGCTTTAGCTTTTGGATGACGCGGGCTCCTCAGCCTTGCTCCACCCTTGCTGTCGGTATCCGAGCTCAGCACTGGGCTCGCCCAGCCTGAAGACCTAGGGTCTACTACGGAAAATTCCTCTCCTAAGCAAGTGCAAAGCGGGAAAGCGGTTGCAGCGTAGATCTCTGAAGTCCTGCCTCTGGGGAGATAAGACAGCCTCTGTCCTGGAGGACAGAGATATCCTAGGGCCCTCAGCCCTGAAGATGGGCTCTGATGCTAGCTAGGGTCAGGTTCATGATCCTCTGTGGGCCTTAAACAACGCCCTTGATTTGAAGCACGGCTAAATAAGCCAACACAGCCATTTCCCTCTATTCTGCAATTTTTGTTTTAAAATTGAAATTTAAAGGAATATTTGGTTGGTTTAGTTTGGTTTTTCGAGACCCGGTTCTCTGTGTAGTCCTGGTTGTCCTCCCTCTGGAAGGGCAGGATTAAAGGCCTACACCAACACCGCTGGGCTTAAAAGGAGTGTTTGCAATTTCGATTCTGGGTTCATTTGGTAGGAGAGCCTGAAATACCTGAGGCTTGCTCCCAGAAGTTCCAGCTACAGCAGGCTGATGAACAAGCAACAACTTTTATCTAAATAAGTTCTCCTTTGATATGTCTTTAAATGGCTCAGCCCTAAAGAATAATGAAAAGACTTTTTTTTTTTTCTGGACACCTGCATTCTGGGAGCTATGTAATTAAATACCCACCTGAATTGTTCTGGATGAACCCCGGGGTAATCTGTCCAAATCAAAGGATAAACACATCAGCTTTTGAGGTGTGTAGCGCTTGGGCAGATAATCCAGAAAGTGAAAGCATACAGTATTTCACATCTTTCCAATTGGATACTGCAACCATTTAAACCTTTACATTTCTGCTGCAGGGCTATTTCATGGAAGCTTACCCAACTCTTATTCAGTTGTATCATTTTCTTTGTCACTTTTGAAACTTAACCAGGATAGCCAACTTCAAAAATGGACACCATTCCCCTGCCAAGCACATTGAGTCACCCTTCTGTCCCCTGGCTTTGCTTCTCTTCCAGTGAGAAGCAGTTACCCTTGAGTCTAGCCCCGACTATGTAATTTGCTCCAGTCAGTGGGAAAATCAAAATGATGACAGTGTTGGGAAAAGGCCTGTGCCTTGTGCCCTTCCTGTGACCCCTAGTGATTCCAGCACCCAGTAAAAAGAAGCCTCAGGCAAGCTGGAGTCGGGCATTGCATCCCTTCTGCTGCTTGAACCAACCCCTTTCCCACATTCCTCTTGTCAGACACAGACAGATGTGGCATGTTTTGTACTCATTTGTGGACCATGGTTTTTATATTTATACCTAAAATATTACATACATATACATTGCCAAGGACCAGCCTCGGCTTGGAGAGGGGTTCTGAGAGAAGGGGTGCCTGAGAGCTGCCAAACAACTCAAAGTCAAATTGTGGGTCCAAACTGATGGCCTATGTGCTGCTCAAGACAACTTTGGCTTTCCAGATTGTGCTTGATATGTCTGTCTCTCCCCCCCCCCCAGTGTGTGTGTGTGTGTGTGTGTGTGTGTGTGTGTTCTGCTTGAGATAGCTTTTCAGATTGCTCTCTGTGTTCTTGGCTTGAGACAGCTTTCTCTTGCTATTGTAAAAACAAAAAACAAAAAACCTCTGAAGAGCTCATCTCTTGCAAACCAAAGTCCCTTTTTTATTTACATATCAATTCAGTCATTACCCCAGGTTCCCTTTTGATTATGCCATGAATCAGCATCCCACGACCCCAGCCCCTTGATTCTTAGAGACAGTACAAGACAATAAGATAGCTGGGTGGGACCCCATCCTGAAATTACCATTCTGGCCTTACCTGGACCTAAATTAGCTGTCTCAGGCTGACCTTGAACTCATGAGCATAACCAAAAAGACTTAGCTGTATGGGACCTTGCCTTGTTATCACCACTCCCTAGTCTCCATCTCCCTCCTTAGTATCTTTCTGACAAGCTGGCTCATAGTGTAGCTGCCTCTGTTCTTTTAGATCGGTGAAACTCCTTATACAATTCATATTGCATCCTTATATTTTGCATAGTTAAGAAATTATATATTTTCAAACTCATGTTTTCAACATTCTTTCCCACAGCCTTAAGGGCTATCCTGAAGGTCACAGTGTTCTGACACTCCCTCACCTCCTAACTCAAGCTGTCCCTGATTCATCATCTCGTTGTTAACCTTGGCAGAACATTCCTTATGCCTCTAGCAATCATCAGCACTTGTGAAGACCCACACCCTACTGGATCTGTTCCAGGGGCAGTAAACCATGCCAAACTGTCCCTTACAAGTCCCATGCCAAACTCGAAATATAAGACATGTAAGTAGCAGTAAGGCTGGAAAAGCAAAGAGAGAAAAAGAAAAAAGAGAGAAAGGAAGAGGGCGTGGAAATGCAAGTGATAAAAATTTACTTGATGAAAATGCCTTTATGATACCGTACATAATGACATACAATGAGCATACGCCAATTGAAAATAATTAATTTGGCCAGTGAGATGTTTCAGCAGGTAAAGGTATTTGTTGCTAAATTTGATGGCTGAATTCCATCCCCAGGACTCACTTGGTAAAGGAGAAAAATAAGTCCCACAAATTGTCCTTTGACATACACATGTACCTTTTGGCACACAAGTACACACACATACACACACACACTTTAGAAAATGATATTTCTGATACAGTTGTTCTGTAAGACTGTTTGAGCTACTATAGAGCTTTGAATTTTTCTCTGAGAAGCGTCATTAAGCACCCTGTTTGTAATTGTCATCTGACCTTACTGTGTTTGGAGACTGGGCAACAGGTAAGGATGAAGCCATGAGACTTACTCTAATAATTCAGAGCCTATGTATTAGATCCAGGTGAAGGTTGTCTACGTGATAAGAGGTGTGCAGACTAGATTTGTGTTGATAGTCTATAGCAAGAACACCCACCACCTTAGTGTTTTATTGCTATGAGAGAACAACATGACCACAGCAACTCTTATAAAGGACATTTAATTGGGTCTGGCTTACAGTTCAGAGATTTAGTCCATTATGATGGTGGGAAACATGGTGGCATACAGGCAGACATAGTGCTGGAGAGGCAGCTGAGGGTTCTGCATTCTGATCAGCAGGCAGCAGGCAGCAGGGAGAGCACTGGGCCTGTCTCGAACTTCTGAAACTGCAAAGCCCAGCCCTGACCACTAGTGACGGACTTTCTCCAACAAGGCCACAACTCCAATAATAGACCATTCCTATGAGTCTATGAGAGCCATTTTCATTCAGACCACCACAGACTGGGAGTAGAAAGAAAGCTCAAGAGACTCCTAACATCTAGAGGGACAGAGTTGTATCACCTAAGAAGAGAGGGTTTTGGTAAAGCAAGGTGAGATGTAAACTAAGTACTATATACTAAGCTTTTTATTAGAAGGGCATGATCATTAAGTATTGTAAAGGATGTGAGTAGAAAGTCCTACAAGACTGGAGGTCTCAGCTGGTCTCTGTATGTGCTGGAATCCTGAAGAAGTAGGTTCCAATGCCAGTGAAGAAACGGATGTGCTAGCAAGTTGAGGACAAGCAGACAAAGAACAAAACCTTTCTTTTTTCCTTGTCTTTATATAGGCTTTCAGAGTGTGGCCCAGATTAAAGGTGTGTCCTCCTGCCTCATGATCTGGATCAAAAGCCTATGTCTTCCAGATGCAAAATATGAATCACAGGTGTGCCCTTCATTTCTGGATTGTAGTTCATTCCAGTTACTGTCAAGTCAACAACCAAGAATCACCATCAAAAGGGTGACAAGTGACAATGCAGGTCCATCTCTAATAAAATGTTGAGCAAAAGAAAGCTACATGGAAATAAATGTGAATCCATTTATACAGATCAGAACAATGCAAAACAAGGCAACATGTCACTTACTGAGGCAAACATGCAGTAGAACCAGAAGAAAAGCAGGGAACAATAACACTGAGAAATGGAGTCAGAGCAAGGACAGGTGATGGGGGATTTGTGGGTACAAAGATTTGATGGTGATGGTGCATATTTAAACTGGCATTAGGTTCTACTCTCTTGTATTGGTACTCTTTTTGGCATATACATTATGTATAATGCACAGAATGTATCTGGTAAATATTTAATAAAGCAATTTCTTTTTCCTTTTATTGAAAATGGATTTTTTTCTCACATAAAATGTAACTTTAATTATTTCAAACCTTATTTTTTAATGAAGGTTCTTAAATGCTTTGACCGCTCTTGTAGTCAACTACCCACCAGAGGTAGCAGACTTTAAAGAAAGGATAAGTGGGGGTGGGGGCTGGACCTGTTTAGAAAGGTTCTTTGGAGCAACTCCCATCTATGTTGTGTGGAAATCAGCAGTTCAGTTCACATGTTAGCAGGCAGCAGCAGTTGATCCGCTCCAGCTTGATCCACTCACAAACACTTCACAGCTACATCAACAGTCTAGTTCAGTAGAATCAGGATAGCAAACAGGAATCAGCGGCAGTGACACTATCAAGCAGAGACAGCCAGGCCTCAGCCTCAGCTCAAGTGAGCAGGAGAGACCAGGAGGGACATCAGGAGAAGTTCTCAGCTGTGCCTCTCTCAGGGAAGGGAAGATCAGTGAAGACCCACAAACGTTGTATAGCTAGCTGTACCAGAAAGCCAAGCTCTGTCTCCATAACTCCATGGAGACCTATTTATACCCTCCAAACATCACGTGTCCTCCACATGTCTTGCCTTAGCACTGGTCTTGCCTGAGCACATGCATCCAATCAACCTGAGTCCTCAGAAGCGGCAAGAAACTGTAGTGTATCACCAGAAGTTTTTTTGTTGTGTTTCTCTCTATGGAGCCCCAACACATGCAGCTCAACTACACAGTGTAAAGTGAACCAGTACATGCATGTTGTTAGCAAAGAACCTTTCATCACGTGGCCTTTCACGTGCTTGCTCTAAAGTGCTTGTTCTAACGTAGAACATCCTCTCTCCTGTGTCTGCTTCAGCAAAACGTTCCTTCATGAGTCGGCCTTAGCCTTTCACATCTGAGTCCACCTTAACAAAATGTTCCTTCATGTGTTTGCCCCAGCAAAACACCACTCAACTGACTTCCCAAAGAACCCTTAAATTTCCACTTCAATGATGTATGTTGACCAGTTTCCCTTCCCTCTATTCCCCCTGTTCCTCTCCATATTCACTCTTCTCTAGACCCACTCCCTCCCTGTCTCAGTAGAAAACAAATGGGCTTCTAAGGGATAATGATAAAATATAATGTAGTAAGATAAAAACAAACTCTAACACATTAGAGTTGGACAAGACAAACAGAAGAATCTCTAAAAAAGGCACAAGAAACAAAGACCCACTTGCTCATACACTCAAGAATCCCATTAAAAACACTAAACTAGAAGCCATACTATACATTTAAAGAACCCAAAGTGGAAAACTGTAAGAAATATCTGACCGCCGTTGAGAATAGACCACTTCAGACCACGGTTCTAAGGGGGAGAAGGTTTATTCAGGAGATGGGGCAAAGGTGGGGAGAGGAAGATGGAAGAGATAAGAGAGAGAGAAGTAGAGTCCGGCCATGACCACGTGGAGAGAGGAAGGTGGGGGAGGGGACAGAGAGGCAAGAGGATAAGAGGATAAGAGAGTAAGAGAGTAGGAGAGCAAAGGAGTGAGGAGGGGGCAAGCAGCCCCTTTTATAGTGGATCGGCCTACCTGGCTGTTGCCAGGTAACTGTGGGGAGGAGCATACCTGGCTGTTGCCAGGTAACTGGGGAGGTGGAGTTTAGACGGAATACTAACAAAAACAAGAGAAGGAAAAAATATATATATATATATGTACATATATATATATATATATATGTACATATATATATGTTATATTAGAAATAAAAAGGAATTAGAAATAACAAGGAATCTCCAAAGATCCATTGAGCTGATTTTCTGTTGGTCGCCTTCTTGGCATGCAGCCTCCTCTTAAGAGTAGTTTGTTTCCCCAGTGAGACTCCCTTGGAGGAAACAAAATTTTCATTTGTAAGTGGCTATCAATTGTAGATGGCATCTGGGTTAAGGATAGGAGCATGAGTCCACTTCTTTCAGCTCTAGGACCCCAGCTGAGCAGACCCTGTGCACACTGCCTGGTCTCTGTGAGTCAGTATGTGCACTGATCTTGTTAATTTAGACGGTCTTGTTTTTTTTTTTTTTACTGGCCTCCATCCCCTCTGGCTCTTGCACTCTTTCCCCCTCCTCTTTCACAGGGCTCCCTGAACCCTGAGGGGAGGGTCTGATGGTGACCTTCTCTTTAGGGCCAAGTGTTCCAAGGTCTCTTACTGTGCATAATGTCTGGCTATGGGTCTCTGTATTTGTTCCCATCTGCCGCAGGAAGAAGTTTCTCTGTGGTGACACAGAGAAATCTAATTAAATCTAGATTGTGGTGACACAATCTAGATCTAACACACAATAGCATCTCTGGGAGTCTTTGTTAGTTAAAAAATTAAATAAGCATATGATGAGGCTAGCCTGCATAACATAGTGAGACTTCCAATTGCATGTGGTGGCACACATACACACAGATAAAATGTAGATAAAATAAAATCTTGCATGCATTGTCATGCATGTTACACAGCAAAACTACCAGACTCCCCCCATTTTCTCCCTTCTGTGTTGGTATGTATATGCTTAGCCCAGGGAGTGGCACTATTATGAGGTGTGGTCTTGTTGGAGTAGGTGTGTCACTGGGGGGATGGGCTTAAATACCCTCAACCTAACAGCCTAAAAGCAAGTCTTTCATTAGCAGCCTTCAGATGAAGATGTTGAACTTTCAACTCTGCCTGCACCATGCCTACCTGGATGCTGCCATGCTCCTACCTTGATGATAATGGACTGAACCTCTGAACCTGTAAGCCCGCCCCAGTTAAATGTTGTCCTTTTAAGAGTTGCTTTGGTCATGGTGTCTGTTTACAGCGGTAAAACCCTAAGACACCTTCCTAAATTCTTTGGTAACATTTGTGTGCTTAAGCTAGGAAAAAAAAGCAGAGTAACAAAAGTATCAGGGCTTTCTAGAGAAGCAGGCCCAGTGGGGATGGAGAAAGACAGATATAGAAGAAGATTTTCAGTAAAGGTTTGACTCCCAAGATCTCAGTGGGCCAGCTGGAGACCTGTAGGAGCCAATGGTATAAGTCCTAGACTGAAAGCTGGTGGGTCAACCTCTCGAGCTGAAGCTTGAGAACAAAGTTAAGAAAAGCCTGGTGCCCAGGTCGAACAGAAGACAGTTTTCCTTTATACATCAGAACACTGAAGACCTTCAACTGACTGGGAGACAACCACCCACATGAGGCAGTCTACTTTGCTTGGTCCATCAATCAAATATTCATTTTGTCCAAAAACACTGTCACAGACTCCTGAAGAATAGTATCTGGCAAGCTACCTGGACCCAGTCAAGTGTATACATAAAATCAGCCATCTGAAGAACGGATGTTTCTTGTAACTCGTCCACTCCACCAGGATGGGGTCAACTGGCTTCTCATGCTCCTAGTCCCTTAGCCACTGCTTGTGAAAAGTTTCTGTACATTATCACTTAAGATACCTGGCACTTGCCTTTAATCCCAGAACTTGGGAAGCAGAGGCAGGCAGATCTCTGTGAGTTTGAGACCAGCCTGGTCTACACAGAGAGTTGCAGGATTTTCAAAACTCTTCTCCTTCATCGAAGCAAGGAGAACACAAAGAGAACTTGTCAGCACTCTAGAAATTAACCAAAGATTCACAGCAATCTAGAGAACATGTATCCAAGACCATCTTTGCCAGAGATGGAAACCCCCGTGTATGTCTAATCCACTAATCTACCTAATCCACTATCCTGGATTAGATGATGAGTTCCAAAATACCATACCCAATAAACAACAAATAACAAAAGGTGAGTCAGGCTTCCCCCAAACCAAACACTTGCTCACTGAAGACAGGAAAAGACAGTCAACAAAGAGGGTTCCATAAAAACTTACATTCATATTGATATAGACACAGATGTATTGCTCTAGAAACAACTATAGATTCACACAAGTGTGCAAGTTCATCTGGACTGGTATACACACTTCTCTGCCTGTCAGCTGAAAAGAGCCCAGAAGCAATGACTTCCTAGTAACAATGAGCAGACTCAGCACCCAGAGAACAGGCACCAGAAGCATGAGCACGTGTCATAGAAATGGTAGAAATAAGGCCTAGCCACATAGTCAAGCAACACAGACACATGAGCAAGGGTTCTCCATTGGACCTCAGCTTGAGCCTGGTGACTCAAGTCAAAAAGAGTCAGCACTTATGGGTGTAAGACCCCCATGAAGGGAGGACCTCACCCAAGTCTCAGGAATTTACAGCCACCCAATAACTCACAAGACACCGAACTTGATGCAATTAGCAAGAGGTATATTTTGATCAGCATGCTGAGGTCAAGACCCATGACCCACTCAGGGGCAGTGGGGTCTGACCCCGGGCTTTGGAGCCAGAGAAAATTTAAAGGTAAAAACCACAACCCGGGGGGCGGGGGGAACTACAACCCAGGGGGAGTGAAGGAGGGTTATTGAAGAGTACCTGTGGAAAGTCCCAGCCCATTATTTAGTTTGTGACAGGGTCCAAGGAACAGTCATGGGGAACATTTTGTATAGGCTATTCTCAAGAGTCTATTCATATTCAACCATCTATCTGGTGGTCAGCCAAGTTCCTGAAACACAGAGCTCATGACCAAACTGACTTGCACTCTTGGTTCTTCTCAGCCTGCTATGAGTTTTTGAAAAATTTTAACCCTTTCATGGGCAGTAATCAAGTGCTCACTTGAGCAAAGGAGACAACAGAGTTAATGACTTTTCTGAGGTAGTGTCTTAGTGAGGGTTTCTATTGCTCTGAAGAGACACCATGATGACAGCAACTCTTAGTAAGGACAACATTTAACTGGGACTGGTTTACAGGTTCAGAGGTTCAGTCCATTATTTGCAATGCAGGAAGCATGTTATCATGCAGGCAGACACGATGCTGAAGAAGGAGCCCAGAGTTCTACATCTGGACCAGTGAGCACTAGGAAAAGAGAGACACTAGGCCTGGCTTGAACTTCTGAAACCTCAAAGCCCACCCCAGTGATGCATATCCTCCAATAAGCCTACACCTACTCCAACAAGACTACGCCTCCTAATAGTGCCACTCCCTGTGGTCCTATGAGGGTCATTTTCATGGCCACTACAAGTAGGCTCAAGTCCATTAGTCATATTTTGTTTGGTTGGTTTTGTTTTGTTTTGTTTTGTTTTGTTTTGTTTTGTCTTGTCTGGCACCAATGCTGTCTGTGGGGGTGGAAAGTCGCTCAAGTGAGGGACCAGTCTGGAGCAAGGGTGAAGTGTCCAAAACCCCAAAATCTCCTCCTGAGACTGGCAGGAATAGGACTGTTCCTCCATGCTCTGGACCTGTGTGACCCAGTACATGTAGCCTGTATGACCTCCACCTCTGCCACTCTTTGGTAGACAAATTACAGGTTTAACTTCCTCTCACCCTGTAAGTACATGTCCAGCTAGCACCTTGAATTCCTCTTTATGCAAATGAAGCATTCCCAGAACCTCAACCTAGTCAATAATGTACACTCACTGTTAAAACCTCTACTCACTCCCCAAGGTTTATATACCCTTATTCACTCCCAGTAAAAGAGAGCTGTTTCACTGAAAACCATCCTGGAAAAGGCTGTTTCTCCCCGAACTTTCCTCCAACCAAGGTCCTATGGACAACCCCCCACCCCTCGTCCCAACTTAAGTTTCATTCCTTACAGTCTGGCCTGGTGCACAACAGTGCCTGAACACCCTGAGGGAAGAAGCAGGTGGCAGCTGGCCTTGTACTTGGTTGGTTAATGGGCATTCAATGTCATTCAGGTATTGTAGAAATACAGCTGTCATCATGTCTTGCATTAATTCCCTGGCCATGTGATAGGACTGTTGGTAACTGAGCTGCTGAGAAAGCCCAAGGGAACAGACCAAGTCCACTATGTTATCATATTGGTTAAAATGTTTCTCAGGTCACCAAGATTTCTGCATGCAGAGCTGGATAGAGTCTAAATAAAAGGCTGAGGCAGGAAAGGAAACAGTGTATACATAAAAGCATCTTCTACAAAATATCAGAGGAGGACTCCCCAACATTAACAAGGTCATTGAAAAGAGAAGTCTGAGAGAAACTGTCCCGGGGCAGAGGTATCTGAGATTAACAATGTATCTAATTTGGTTATCAACTGTGATACCTATACCATAGTTGAATGTTAACAACCAGAGAACCTGATGTGAGGAAAATGGGAACTCTGTTTGCAATCTTTATGTAAATCTGAAACCACTATATAAGTTACAAGTTTACTTTTTACAGAGGAATTAGAGAGAGAGAGTTACACGGGTAGCGCATGTCTGGGAAAATGAAGAAGAATAAAGAAGTGTGGCTACCAACCACACAACTAATTAATTCTGCATATACAACTAGTTTTGCATGCAGTCACACAACTCCTGCCTTCCCTGACACTGGTCACCACTGCTTCTTTCTGGACCCAGAATATAGCTGTCTTACCATGATGGGCTGTGGTGAGCATGTCTGCTTAGCAGAGCCTGGGTCCTCTACTCAGGCAACATCTGAGTAAGGTTAGATGAACTGAGATTTTGATCATTGGACAGATGAGTTAAAGTCTTAGGCTCAACAACATGGAGTCTGAACACCAGCTTCTGTTCATTACCTCTTGATTTCTCATCAGTAAAATGGAGGGGGAAAAATAGAGATAGTCACCAGATGTGGTTGTCATAACTAACGGACATAAGCCATCAGGTGTAAGGACTTCTATAAAACTCAGCTCTTGGTCACCATCTGAAACACTGGGATCTGGGGGGAGAGCACACTGACATTTGTAACATTGTATATATGTATAGGTATGTGTCAGTATCAAAATTCATGGTTTTCTAAGAACAAAAGGTGTTGAAATGTTGCATGGTGGTATATGTCTGTAACCTGTAACTCCGGCTCCTAACAAGGATAGCATTGAAAATTCCAGGCTTGAGTGGGTTATATATCAAGACTACCTCAAAAAACACAAGCAAAGATGCTTAGACAGGAAGAAAGGAGCTTTAATTTGGGGAGGGGATTTGTGACTGAGGTTAATAAGAAATGGTCAGAGGAAATGCATGGACCCAGAATTTGAGTTGGCTCAGAGAATCGTGGAGTGCACACATTATAATTGTGGTCCCTGATTTTTTAAAAATGTTTTTATGTTAAGGCTAATCCTGTAAATTTCAATGACTGATTCTCATTGAAGTATAATGAAGGATAAAAACCACAGATGGTGGTATGTGTGTGACCCTTGTGAATCAGAGGCTGTGCCTGGAGGGTGACCTAGATGAAATAGCAAGTTCAAGACCAGGCAGACATGGCCAGAGCCTGTCTCAGAAAAAGGAAAAGAGTGATGTTTGATCAAGAGTCTGCTAGCAGAAGAGACAAAGATGCATGGTATGCAATCTATTTGGTGCCATCAACCATGTGTGTGGTTGGCTTGGTTTAATATCTGCAGTTACAGCAGGAGCAGACCCTGCAGTACCCCATCACAAGGTCTCTAGAAGAACAAAACCTCACTGGACCTAAGGTGAGAGACTTGTTCAGACATCATATGATCCTACTCTCAGCTCTGGACAGCACAAACATCCAAATGCCTGATCCAGAGAGATTCATTCAGCCCAACCATGGAGAGGGCTTACTGGGCTCCTGGGGCTCACAGTGAATGGCAGGAAGTCAGCAAGAGG
The DNA here is from genome assembly GCF_011762505.2 of Arvicanthis niloticus. Classification (NCBI taxonomy): domain Eukaryota; kingdom Metazoa; phylum Chordata; class Mammalia; order Rodentia; family Muridae; genus Arvicanthis; species Arvicanthis niloticus. Next base: position 5,262,327 of record NC_047672.1, read on the forward strand.
ATGAGGAAAAACCTGGGCAACTTGGTACATGATCTAGGAGAAAAACAGGATGCTCCAATGCCAGAGATGGTGAGTCAGGAAAAGGACAGGATGCTTTTTTTTTTTTTTTCCCTGTGGTCCTTCAGACCCAGGTTGGGTTAGTTAAAATCACTGATTAACCCACCTCTGTCTGGAACCCACCGGATAGACGGACTTCAGGCATGCCATCTACAAAGTTTTCACATATGCCTTGGGAATGAGCACTTCAAAGCCAAATTCTGGAACTCTTTGGCTGGAAAACACTCCAAATGTATAGTTGGCCCAGAAATGCTCCAGGAAGGAGACCACAGCGGTGAGATTGTCCAGGAACTGTTCTTCACAATAGCTTTTGAAGTCTACTTCCTGAGAAAAAAAGATGGAAGCGGCAAGAAAGGTGTGTCTGAGCGCTGTGCCTCTCTTCCCTCTTCCTTGGATCTGCCACTTTTGAGCAACATCTGAGGGTAAAGTTCTTCTGGGATTCCCTGCACATACATAAGCATTTCGTAGCTTACCATAGTGATTGCAAGCTTGCTTAATGGTGCTAGTTGGCTATTTTCCCATCTACAGTGCCCAGATGATATCCCCTTCCTCCTCCTCCCCCTTCCTCTCCTCCTCCCCTCCCCCTCTCCCTCTCCCTCCCCCTTCCCCTCTCCCTTCCTCTCCTCCTCCCCCTCGCCTTTCCTCTTTTCCTCCCCCTCCCCCTCCCCCTTCCTCTTCCCTTCCTTCTCCATGTTTGATTTGGCTAGTGTGGCTGCATTTACTTAACCGGACTCCGATTACTCTCAATTCTTATCGGCTCTGGTTCCACTAAACAATGCCTGAGTGTACTTCACTCTACTCTTTACTCACTTGTGCAAACCTTGGAGGGTCTCTTGGGATGAGGCTGGGCATCTCAGTGGCTTCTGGAAAATGCTTTCCAAGGAAGCAGCTCCTGAACTCCTCCCCAGTGGAGTAGTCAAAGGGCCAGACCAGGCAGGGCAGGAAATAGAACATGAGATTTTTTTTTTTTCAGTCTCACTGGCCCCTGGCGGGTGTGGCAAAGCAGTATCTATAGGAACCTCAGAGAATTTTCCCAGAACTGCACATCCCTGAGGCAGCCAGCCCAGAGCCTAGCATAGGAGCATCCATTAAGCATGAAGTCAGAGACCTAGGAGGCCAGAATCAGCTGGAGTTGGCCCTCAATCTAAGGGAGCAGAGGAGCTTCAGGCCTCAGGACACAGGATGAACCCAGGTGTCTGAGGTCTAGAGCTGGCCTACCCAGAGTTTCCAGGCCTGAGCTTCAGCCCAGTGGTGAGCTGAGGGAGAGAGAGGAGGGACTGGGCAGGGGGTTAAATTGCTGAAACTTACCCTGTTCTAGACTTGGGGTTTCCGGCTTGTTCTCAATTGCTTATTTTCCAGGCCAACTTGATGTCATTTGTCTCTCTTTTAGCCCTGTCCTTAAGTCCTGATGACTCATGATTAGAATTGAGCTAGAAAATGGCATAGTTGCAACATCTGAGCCTTCTTGGCCAAAGAGGGGGTGTCTTTAAATGAGCCAAATATCTTTGTCAGCTTTTGGCTCTGAGATTACAAGCCAAATCATGGGACAAAAACATGTGAAGAAATCTCTGGGAACAAGCTCCTCTCGACTCTAAGTACCACAGGGTCAGGGCACAAAGCACAGCACAGCAGTCTCACTCTTTCCACAGTCCTGGTTCATTGTTGAGAACCAAGTTCCCAGCTGCTGCCTGTAACCTCAGCACTAAGCAGGCATCTTTACAGAGCCTGGGCAAAGAGGCTGGAAAGTCTCGCTGAGGTGGCATAGGAACATTGACGGAAAGATCTGTCTGCTTTGTGTCCACATGCTATGGCATTCTAACACACCTCACCACGCTTAGCCTTCCATCCGTGTACCCATCTGTAAACTGACTCTCTCTCCAAGGAGTATGCTACAACCGTGTCGATCACACTGACTTTAAATGGAAGATGTCACAACACATCACTTGCAAATGGACTACAAATCACTAAGGTGTACAAATGCCACCAGAGAGCAGACATAAGGGACTACTTCCCATCTGTAGGTGGGAACATGTAAGGTGGGAAAAGGTAAGGTTTTGTGACTAGAAAATAGAGAAAAGTCATTTGTTCTGGACAGAGCTGGGTAGTTTTATAGGAGTTTGTTTTCTCGGACACTGTTTAAGACATCAAGATGAACACACAAAACCAAACAGAACGGTGGATGAGAACCTGGTGTTTCTTTTTGTGGTTTATTGTGATCTATGACACAGTCTGAGGTGATTGTTGACATTGCTTGTAATCCTATGTATGTGGCTTGTCTTCTGTGGTGGCTACTCTTGGTTGTCAAGTTTACTACATGTGGAATGAACTAAAACCCCAGAGGCTGGGTACACCTGTGAGTCTTTTTTTTTTTTTTTAAACATCTAGAGAATGATTATTTAATTAAATCATTTGTAGTGGAAAGACCCACTTTTAATCCAGTTCTTCTGAGGTGGGAAGGTCCACTTTTAATCTGGGCCACACCTTCTGCTGGCCACCTGTGGTAGTTTGAGTGAAAATGACTCCATAGGCTCATAGGGGCTGGCACTATTAGAAGGTCTGACCTTGTTGGAGGAAGTGTGTCACTGGGATTGGCTTGGGGGTTTCAAAAGCTCAATTCAGGCCCAGTGTCTCTGTCTTCTTCCTACTGCTTGGGGATCAAGATATAGAACTCTCAAGTCTCTAGCACCAGGTCTGCCTGCATACACTCCACCATAATGATAATGGACTGAACCTCTGAACTGTAAGCCAGCTTCATTAAGTGTTTTTCTTTATAAGAGTTGTTGTGGTCATGGTGTCTCTTCATAGCAATGAAATCCTAAGACACACCTACAAGGAAGACACCCATAGGCTTGCCATCTGCCATGCAGTGTGACCGAGTGCCAGCTGGAGCCACTATGGCACGTGGTGGAGAGATGGGAGAGAAATAAGACCAAGTGGTTTGAGCACTATGAAGAGAGGTGGAACTGGAGATGACAGAGTAGAGAGGAATAGCCTGACATGAGTAGTCACTGAAGGCCATGTCGCAGCAGGGGTTTGTGTTGATAACCATGGCTCATAGTACTACCAAAGGCCATGTGGACATCCCTGGTCTGGGCTGCCTCGTGGGAACATGTTGATGTCCAAGGGCTGTAAAGAGCTAACCCTCACTGGCTGAGGTAGTTGGGAGAGCTGGTCCTACCCTTTGCTGGCTTCAGCACTCCAGAGAGTGGGCCCTGCATCATGTCTGGGAAGCACGATAGAGCTGGCCCTGCTGGGGCACAAGCTTCAGAGAGCTGGCCCCACCATTCCTGTGTCATGAGGTAGTGTGGGCACACAAGAGATGTCTTTGCCCCAACACAACACCCTGTCATGCCTCTCACCACCTACAGCTGGTGGGAGAGCTGGCTCAGGGTCATGAGAATAGGAGAGCTAGCCCTGCCCCTTATCAGCTGCAGCACTCAGGAGGGTGGACCCTGCACCTTGCCTGGAGAGCACGGTAGAGCTGACCTTGGTGACAGGGGTGCAGGTGAGCTACCCATGAGGGCATGAGAGCAGGAGAGCTGGCCCTGTCCCTTGCTGGCTGCGGCATGGGTGAGCTAGCCAAGGTAGTGCTAAATTGCTAACCTGGGTGGTGTGGGTGCAGGAGAGCAGGTGGGCTGACCAACTCAGCTACTGAAGAGATCAGAGAACAGAGAGGCTAATTAACATTTCCAGGTCAGCTCAGGAATGACTCCAGAGAGAGAGAGGCTAATCCACATTTCTCAGACAACAGGGGAGAAAACCTGACCTGCTGGTCGGGGCATGTTCCACAAGACAACTGTTGGCAACCCAAGGGCAAGGGAAGCCCCTGCCACCTCATTCCCTAAAGACCAATCAGTTTAAGTCACACTGTTCTGCCAATCATATTGTGCCTAGTCTCTGTTTCTCTAGTCTACCCCTTAAATGATGTAAGAACAGACTAAATGGGCGGTTCCTGTTGCCACTCCACCTTCAGTGTAGAATGGCCCCAATGCGTTGGATCATTAAAAATTCCTCTTGCTTTTTGCACTGGTTCTTGTCTCCGAGTGGTTCACTCGGGGGTCTCCAGTAAACTAAGGTTCTGCTCGCTAGAGTTTTACATTTGATGTGTTAGCCAGGAGTCGGACCTCCTGTGGGGACACACTTGAGAACAGTGAATCAGAGGTCTTGGAGCAGGTACCATGGGGTTTTTTTCAGGGTTTTTTCTTTTTGTTTGTTTTTTGTTTTTGTCTGTCTCACTGTCTGACGAAGCCTGAATCTAAGACTGTCTGAACTTTCCGTTTGCTTGCAAGCATCTGGGGTGCTCAGAGGGCCCACAGTGTTTGGGGTTGTCAAGAGCAACGGACAGATGTGCCATAACATCACGACCACAGGGAACCCAAAAGATGCTTCACTTCCTCTGGGGGGGGGGTCAGGAAGACCCTGTTCCTTTTAGATTTTGGTTTCAGCATAAGTTGGCCAAGTCACGCCTGGTCACTGAATTGTTTCTCTGTGTTTTACATCTTGACCCGCCCAAGGCAGAGGTGCCTAATTTGTCTAGTGTGTGTCTTGTTGTTTGTTTTTAGGTTTGGGACAGCAAAACTCCACCCACTGGAGGTTGTCCTGAGTCATTGGGATGATTTCCAGCAGTGGGCACATAACCTGTCACTAGAGGTAAAGAAGAAGAAGCTCCGGACATTGTGCTCTCAGAATGGCCCACCTTCAAAGTTGGATGGCCTCGGGAGGGGACCTTTGACCTCTCCATAGTTGTGGCTGACCAGCGGAAGGTCTTGGGGCTGGGCTGCCTACCCATCTTGATCAGGTGCCCTATTTTGTGGTCTAGAAAGACTAATTAACTGTCCCTCTCTCTTGGGTTTGGGGTTTCCTTCCCAGCAGGATTTTGGCGCTCCAGGCACAGACCTTGCCATCTGAAAAGCCGAACCAGAAAAAAGAAGTCCTCCAGGATCCAGGGACAGCAGACCTTCTCCTCTTGGACCCTCTCCCTCTGTACCCCCTGCCTGTGCCCCTAGTGCTCCCCCTACACCCCAGTTGGATGCCTCCGCATGGGTCCCTCCCTCGTCAACACTCTACCCCCAACTTCCACACACTGAGGTGTATCCAGGTCCCACCATGGGCACCCGGAGCAAGAGGGCCACCCCTCCAGAGACGACAGTGGCCCTCCCTCTCTGTGCCTGTCGTCCTATAGATGAACATGGAAATCAGGCCATGCAGTATTGGCCTTTCTCTTCAGCCGACCTGTATAACTGGAGGCTCAGCACCCCCCCCCCCCCGTTTCTCAGACAACCCTAAAGGGTTGATCAATCTTCTTGAAACTGTTTTGTTCACTCATCAGCCCACTTGAGATGATACCCAGCAACTCATGAGAGTGCTCTTCACAACTGAAGAGTGGGAGAAAATCATGCAGGAAGCCAGGAAAAATGTCCCATCGGAGACCAGGGCACCCTCGATTGACCGGGCCATCATCAATAGCGGGTTTCCTTTGACTAGACCAGACTGGGATTTTAACACAGCTTCAGGTAAAGAGCACCTAAAGGGTCTGTCGCCAGATCTCAAGGGTGCTGCAAAGCAACTGACCAATTTGACCAAGGTAAGACAAGTATGGCAGGGCCCAGATAAGTCTCCCTCAGCTTTCCTTGAACGGCTCATGGAGGCGTGTCACCAGTATACAACCTACGACCCTAGTACCAAAGAGCACAAGGCCACTGTGACTATGGCATTCATAGATCAGGCTGTGAGAGACATTAAAAGGAGACTTCGGGGACTAGAGGGGTCACAAGACAAGTCTTTGAGAGAGTCAGTGCAGGTGGCAGAGAAGGTATATCATAATAGGGAAACTGAAGAAGAGAAGGAAGCAAGAAGGCAAAAGGAGGCAGAACAGAAGGAACTTAGGAGAGAAAAGAATCAAGACAAAAGCCTGCAGAGAATTCTAGCAATGGTAGTCAGGGGAAACAGAGGGGACCAGGAACCGCAGGGGAGAAGGCAGAGGCCCACACTTGAAAAAGGCCAATGTGCTTACTGTAAAGAGCATGGCCATTGGGCCCGAGAATGCCCCCAACAAAAAGAAGCAGGGAGAAAAGCTCCAAGACTGAGAAAAGTGACTACAGACCCAGAAGGTGTTAGCCCTAGGTGAAGAAAGCGATTGGGGTGATGGGTTCGGAACCCCTCCCCAAACCCAGGGTAACTCTAAAGGTGGAGGGGAAGCCTACTCAGTTTCTGGTAAACACAGGAGCACAACATTCAGGATTACTCCAAACAGATGGGCCCATGTCTAAAAAACACCATGGGTACCACTGGGACCAAACAGTATTCATTGACTACCCGAAGATCAGTTGATCTAGGTGTGGCCAGGTATCTCACTCTTTCATAGTTATCCCAGATTGTCCCTACCCGCTCCTTGGCCGAAACCTGCTCACCAAAATGGGAGCCTGTGGGACAGTGAGCTGTAAGAAGCAGCTGGGTGCTTGGTCGAGCATGAGCTTGGAACCCACAGACCCTTACTGGATGGCAGGTGTTTGGCTCTGCTCCCGGGCCCTGGTTCTTTTCTTTTAGCTTCAGCCCTCCACAGCCCCTCTCACAGAGAGGTCGATGGCCATCAGTCACAAGGAACAGGCCTCAGGCCCTAGAGAGATTTACATACTAATGAGGTACCTGAAGGCCAGAGGGTGGAGCCAATTAAGCATTCCTCCCCAGCCCCTCCCCCTCTCTCCCTCCCTATTTAACTCAGGTCTGCCCTGAGTTTTGGGGGGTTCACAACCAGACTCAACCATCATCTGTCATGCCAATAAACCTATTTTGGAAACCCAAGGACTTTCTCATGTCATTGGGGCAGGGCCGTGAGGAACCATGAAGGAGGCCTTTTAATGAGTCACAGCTGCAGGGCCTAACTTCCAGCCTGGAGGAACCCCCTGCATTCCCTGTGAACTACCCACAGGAGCCCAGATCCATTTCCTCCCGGAAGGGCCCCATGTTAAAGGTCCCCAGAGAGAACCACTCCAAGTCCTGACTCTCAGGCTGGAGGACAAGTCCGAGGTTGTTTGAAACCTTGGACGGGGAGCTCCAGGACTGAGACTGGTGGCTCAAGGCCTTTTCCCGGGCCTGGGCTGAGGCAGCCGGGATGAGAAAGGCCACCAACCAGCCCCCATCCACGTGGAACTTAGAGCCCAGGCCTCCCTGGTGTCTGTGCACCAACATCAGATGTCAAGGGAGGCCTAAGACAGAATAAGGCCCCACATTACCAGGCTGTAATAACAAGGGATCCTGCAGAAGTGCCAATCGGCCTGGAATACTCCCCTCCTGCCTCTGAAGAAACCTGGGACTCAAGACTATCAGCCGGTACAGGACCTAAGGGAGGTAAACCGGAGAGTTGCTGACATTTTCACCCTACTGTGCCTAACCCACATACTCTCCTGAGCACCGTGTCACCCTCTAGGGCTTGGTACACTGTCCTGGACCTCAAAGATGCTTTTTTTTTTTTTTTTTTTTTTTTTTTTTTTTTTTTCCCTGACATTGACTCTCCAAAGTCAAGACTACTTTGCATTCGAATGGAAGGATCCTGATCAGGGGGTGACAGGGCAACTCACCCAGACCAGACTACCCCAAGGATTCAAGAACTCACCTGCCCTCTTTGACAAGACCCTACACCAGGACCTCGCCATCTACCCAGAGTCCAATCCACAAGTGATACTTGCCCAGTACACAGATGACCTTTTGATCCCAGCTGTGACTAAAGAAGACTGTCTAAAAGGGACTAAACGCCTCTTGGAGGGACTGGGAGCGTTGGGATACAAAGCCTCAGCTAAGAAGGCCCAAATTTGCCAGAAAATAAGTAAGTTACTTGGGCTACCGGCTGAAAGACAGAAAGCGCTGGCTCTCCAACGCTCAGAAAGAGACCATCCTGCACATCCCTCCTCCGCAGAGCCCCAAACAGGTACAGGAATTCCTGGGCACGGCCGGGTTCTGCCATCGATGGATCCCAGGGTTTGCTGAATTGGCTGTCCCCCTCTGTCCCCTAACTAAAAACGGACAGCCCTTCCATTGTGGTGAAGAGGGACAACAGGCTTGTGATGCGATTAAGCAGGCGTTGCTGGAGGCCCCTGCTCTAGGACTGCCTGATGACAGCAGACCTTTCCACCTTTATGTAGCAGAGAACAGGGGGACAGCCAAGGGGGTGCTCACTCAGTAGCTGAGCCCCTGGAAGCGCCCAGTTGCCTATCTGTTGAAGAAATTAGACCCTGTCACTGTTAGGTGGCCCACTTGCCTACGGATAGTGGCGGAGGTGGTGGTTCAAGTTAAAGATGCTGATAAATTAACTCTGGGGCAGGACCTGACTGTGACAGCTCCCCATGACTTGGAGAGCGTTGTTCGCCAACCCCGAACGATGACTGATCAACGCCCACATGACTCATTAACGGACTCTGTTGCTAAACTCAGATCAGTGGCCCTCAACCTGGCTACTCTGCTACCTGACCCTGACCTCAACCCGCCAGCTGATTTTACACGATTGTAAAATTGCCTGAAGGCGGGCAAAATGATCAACATCTACACTCACAGCAGGCATGTCTTTGCCACGGCTCATGTACACAAGACAATTTGCCAACAGAGGGGACTTTTAACATCAAGTGGAAGAAAAGTTAAAAATAAAGATGAAATCAAGGCCCTCCTAAATTCCCTACTTAGGCCAACCACAGTGAGCACTATCCTGGCCACCAAAAGGGAGAGAGCCATATAGCTAGAGGAAACAACCTAGCTGATAAGATGGCCAAAGAAGTAGCTCTTAAAGACACTGTACCCGTGCTGATCCAACAGAAAAAGCTTAACAAACCAAGCAGCGGCAAAGTTAAAAAATGACCCCATTGAGCCAACGGCTGGCCCCACCTAGTCTACCCTAAGGAAGAAGAGGCCAGATCTCTAGCTACCCTACCAACTACTATCTTAAGAGTGAAGTCAATGGAAAACCCCAGAGGGAAAAAACCATCTTCCCTCGAGACCAGGCCGGAGACCTGCTACCATAGATGCATGAATGGACTCACCTGGGCAGCAAAAGGCTGATAGAAGCCGTTAGGGCATCCAGCATGTTCACCATGGACCTAAGATACCTGGCAGAGGAAAGAGTTAAAAGCTGCACAGTCTGCCAACAGGTGAACACCTGCCGCACCAGGATAGGCACAGGGAGAAGACCTAGAGGAAACAGACCAGGAGTCTTCTGGGAGGTAGACTTTACAGAAGTTAAACCTGGAAAATATGGCTATAAATATCTGTTAGTCTTTATAGATAGTTTTTCAGGATGGGTAGAGGCTTTTCCCACGAAACAGGAGACAGCTCCAGTCATGGCCAAGAAGACCCTAGAAGAGATTTTTCCCAGGTTTGAGGTACCCAAGGTAATTGGGTCTGATAATGGATCTGCCTTTGTCTCTCAGGTGAGCCAGGGGTTGGCAAAAGTATTGGGGACAGATTGGAAACTTCGTGCAGTAGAAAGAATTTAATAAGACCATAAAAGAGTCCTTAACGAAACTGACCTTAGAAACTGGCAAAAGCTAGGTGGTGCTCCTTCCCTTGGCTTTGTTCCAAGCTCGGAACACCCCGTATCGTTTCAACCTAACACCTTTCAAGATCCTCTGTGGAGGCCTGGCTCCATTGGTGGGCACTGGACCTGACCTAGAGATCTCCCAAAAAGGAGATCAAGACCTTGTCAAAAGACTGGTGGCCCTTGAGACAGTTCAGAGAGAAATCTGGTCCCAGTGGTCTGCCCTTCCTCCAGGAACAACTGAGGTGCTACATCAGTTCTAGGTCAGAGACACGGCTTATGTTTGCCGACATCGGACCCAGTCCCTGGACCCCGCTGGAAGGGCCCCTACTTGGTGTTGCTGATGACTCATGGCCATAAAAGTGGACAGCATAGTGGCCTGGACACATGCTTCTCACATGAAACCAGTGACCAATCTACCCTCCGAGGACCAACCGACTTGGAGCGTGAAAAAGACAAGCAACCATTTAAAGCTCAAGATCACTCGGCAAGGATGGAGAGTTTCCTGACCCTGATGGGAGTTCTGACTCTAATAAGACATAAGGGGCTGAGTGCTGGATCTAGCCCTCTTCAGCCCACCAGCCTGACTTGGATTGTATCATCAACCCTAAAGGGCAACCAGGTGGCCAGGGTAACCCAAGACCACCCCCTTACACCTGGTCCCCCACTAACTTTTGACCTTTGTGACCTGGTAGCCAGATTGGACACCTGGGACATCCCGAACCAAGAGGTAAAGGGGGGCTTGCCGGAATGCCATGGGAAAGCCTCATGTTCACCAATGCCATGCCCAGGAAAAGGACCAGGAAGAAGGAACATAGGGTGCAAATATCCCCAATTAAGAGACTACCTGTGTGAGGTCCCAATTTATATAAGCCCTCAAGATGAGAGATCCAGGTCTGTGGGGAAGAAATCTGGGGGGGGGAGGGGGGGGAAGTCCGGTGGCGGGGTCTCTGCATCCGGCTTCCCACACCGCTGCAAAGGGTCCCACATTCACGCAGCTGTCGGTGGGCGGGCCAGCGGCTGTATCGACAAGGTTCCAGGATTCCAAAAGCTGGGAATCTGGTGACACGTGGAGTCCGGTTTTTCAAAGCTTTATTGTTCGTGGCATGTTGAGTGGGTATAGATGGTATGTGCTTCCCTGCCAAAAGCCAGGGGAGCCTGATTTTTATAGGGAGGGGGAAAAAGGGAGGGAATAACTTAATTAGCTACGCCCCTGGCCTTTTGATAATTCATTAATATTTAAATCTCTGGAGGTGGAGACTTGTTAATCATGCCCTCTACCTGTGTCCTACATGACTGAAGGTGGCAGGTTAAATGGAGTTACCTCATCCAAGGCCCAACACAGGTCCTTAAGCCATCAGCATGGGGGCCCAGAAAGCTTCTACTGTGCTAACTGGGGCTGTGAGGCCTCAGGAGACACCTACTGGAACACGAGCTCCAGCTGAGATTTAATCACGGTGAGTAGACCCTCTAGAGGAAGAGGATGCTAAGTAATTGTGGAGGAGATCTCAACCCAACAGGAACATCCATTCAGGGGCACGTCCCGAGGTCTCCTGGGGAAGCCAACAGCCCTCAGGGACGTGAGTTGGAGAGGGTCAATGCCTCAACTTTTCTTACAACCTGATCACTGTAAAGTTTACCCAGAAAGAGAAAGAGGCCAAAGATAGATGGCTGAAGGGGGGCCTCAGACTTTACCAGGAAGTATACTATAATGGACTCCTTTTTACCGTCAAACACAAGATAAAGGTCCCTACCATCTCTGTGGGACCCAATAAAGAGGTTACAGGTGTCCCCCATAAGCTACCCAAGACCAAGCTCCCGACACCAACCCAAGTAGGGTTAACTACTGTCATAACCCCCACCATTCAGAAAACACCCCTCCAGTTCCCTCAGAATGGACCCCGCTGACTGAGCGTATCAGTAAGGCCTTCCTAGTGCTCAATGAATCCAAGCCCGAAGTGAATTGCTCTTGCTGGCTTTGCTATGCTATAGCTCCCCCATATTATGAAAAGATAGCCTTTGTTTCGCCCAATATTAGCCTGTCTAACAAGTCCTCTTCTGCCAATAGGCCCAGAAGGACTGCATTGAATCTGTAGATTGCTTTCAGCAGGATGGCCATTTTTACTATATTAATCCTGCCAATCCATGAACATGGGAGATCTTTCCATCTTCTGAGATCTTCTTTGATTTCTTTCTTCAGAGACTTGAAGTTCTTGTCATACAGATCTTTCACTTGCTTGATTAGATTCACACCAAGGTCTTTTATATTCTTTGTGACTATTGTGAAGGTGTCATTTCCCTAATTTCTTTCTCGGCCTGTTTACCCTTCGAATAGAGGAAGGCTACTGATTTGTTTGAGTTGATTTTATATCCAGCCACTTTGCTGAAGTTGTTTATCAGGTTTAGGAGTTCTCTGGTGGATGCTTTGGGGTCACTTAATTATACTATCATATCATCTGCAAATAGTGATATTTTGACTTCTTCCTTTCCTATTTGTATCCCTTTGACTTCCTTTTGTTGTCTAATTGCTCTGGCTAGGACTTCCAGTACTATATTGAATAGGTAGGGAGAGACTGGGCAGCCTTGTTTAGTCCCTGATTTTGGTGGGATTGCTTCAAGTTTCTCTCCATTTAGTTTGATGTTGGCTACTGGCTTGCTGTATATTGCTTTTACTATGTTTAGATATGGGCCTTGAATTCCTGATCTTTCCAAGACTTTTACCATGAAGGGATATTGAATTTTGTCAAATGCTTTCTCAGCATCTAGTGAGATGATCATGTGGTTTTTTTTTTGTTTTTTTTTTTTAGTTTGTTTATATAGTGGATTGCTTTGATGGATTTCTATACACTGAACCATCCCTGCATTCCCAGGATAAAGCCTACTTGATCATGATGGATGATTGTTTTGATGTGTTCTTCGATTCGGTTTTTGAAACTTTTACTGAGTATTTATGCATCAATATTCATAAGGGAGATTGGTCTGAAGTTCCCTTTCTTTTTGAGGTCTTTGTATGGTTTGTGTATGAGCATAGTTGTGGCTTTATAAAGCAAATCTGGTAGTGTTCATTCTGTTTCTATTTTGTGGAATGATTTGAAGGGAATTGGTATTAGGTCTTCCTTGGAGGTCTGATAGAATTCTGCACTAAAACCATCTGGTCCTCCACTTTTTTTGGTGGGGAGATTTTTAATGACTGCTGCTATTTCTTTAGGGGTTATGGGACTGTTTAGATCGTTTATCTGCTCCTGATTTAACTTTGGTACCTGGTATCTCTCTAGAAAATTGTCCATTTCATCCAGATTTTCCAGTTTGTTGAGCCTAGGCTTTTGTAGTAGGATCTGATGATTTTTTGAATTTCCTCAGTTTCTGTTGTTATGTCTCCCTTTTCAGTTCTGATTTTTATTAATTTGGATACTGTCTCTGTGCCCTCTGGTTAGTCTGGCTAAGAGTGTATCTACGTTGTTGATTTTCTCAAAGAACCAGCTCCTGGTTTTGTTGATACTTTGTATAGTTCTTTTTGTTTCTACTTGGTTGAGTTCAGATCTGAGTCTGATTAATTCCTGCCTTCTACTCCTCTTGGAAGCATTTGCTTTGTTGTTGTTCTATAGCTTTCAGGTGTGCTGTCAAGTTGCTAGTGTATGCTCTCCCCAGTTTCTATGAGTTTTCCCCTTAGCACTGCCTTCCTTGTGTCCCATAAGTTTGGATATGAAGAGCCTTCATTTTCATTAACTTCTAAAAAGTCTTTAATTTCTTTCTTTATTTCTTCCTTGACCAAGTCATTATTGAGTAGAGCAGTGTTCAGTTTCCAGGTATTTGTGGGCTTTCCATTGTTTTTGTTATTATTGAAGACCAGCCTTAGTCCATGGTGATCTGATAGGATGTGAGGGATTATTTCAATTTTTTTTGTATCAGTTGAGTCAAGTTTTGTGACCAATTATATGGTCTATTTTGAAGAAGGTACCATGAGGTCCTGATGAAAAGGCATATTTTTTTGTTTTAGGATGAAATGTTCTATAGATATCTGTTAAATCCATTTGGTTCATAACTTCTGTTAATTTCATGGTGTCTCTGTTTAGTTTCTGATGCCATGATCTGTCCATTGCTGGGAGTAGGGTGTTGAAATCCCTCACTATTATTGTGTGAGGTGCAATGTGTGCTTTGAGCCTTAGTAAAGTTTCTTTTATGAATGTGGGTGCCTTTGCATTTGGGGCATAGATGTTCAGAATTGAGAGTTAATCTTGGTAGACTTTTTTTCCTTTGATGAGTATAAAGTGTCCTTCCATGTCTTTTTTGATAACTTCTGGCTGAAAGTTAATTTTATTTGATATTACAAAAGCTACTCCAGCTTTTTTCTTGGTACCATTTGCTTGGATTTTTTTTTTTTTTTTTTGGTTTTTTGAGACAGGGTTTCTCTGTGTAGCCCTGGCTGTCCTGGAACTCACTTTGTAGACCAGGCTGGCCTTGAACTCAGAAATCCGCCTGCCTCTGCCTCCCAAGTGCTGGGATTAAAGGCGTGCGCCACTTGCTTGGAAATTTGTTTTCCATCCTTTTACTCTGAGGTAGCTTTTCCTATATGCAGCAAAATGCTGGGTCCTGTTTACCTATCCAGTCTGTTACTGTAAGTCTTTTTATTGGGGAATTGAGGCCATTGATGTTAAGAGATATTAAGGAAGAATGATTGTTGCTTCCTGTTATTTTTGTTATTAGAGGTGGAATTGTGTTTGTGTAACTATCTTCTTTTGGGGTTGTTGAAAGATTACTTTCTAGGTTTATTGAGGTTGTAGTTTCCCTCCTTGTGTTGGAGTTTTCCATCTGTTATCCTTTGAAGTGCTGGATTTCTGGGAAGATATTGTGTAAATTTGAATTTGTCATGGAATATCTTGATTTCTCCATCTATATTGAGGTTTTGCTGGGTATAGTAGTCTGGGCTTGCATTTGTGTTCTCTTAGGGCCCGTATGATACCAGTCCAGGATCTTCTGGCTTTTATAGTCTCTGGTGAAAAGTCTGGTATAATTCTTATAGGTCTGCCTTTATATGTTACTTGACCTTTTTCCCTTACTGCTTTTAATATTTTCCTTTGTTTTGTGCATTTGATGTTTTGATTATTATGTTATGGGAGGTTTTTCTTTTCTGGTCTAGACTATTTGGAGTTCTGTAGGCTTTTTGTATGTTCATGGGCATATCTTTCTTTAGGTTAGGGAAGTTTTCCTCTATAATTTTGTTGAAGATATTTACTGGCCCTTTAAGTTGGGAATCTTCACCCTCATCTATACCTATTATCCTTAGATTTGGCCTTCTCATTGTGTCCTGGATTTCCTGGATGTTTTAGGTCAGGAGCTTTTTGCATTTTGCATTTTCTTTGACAGTTGTGTCAATGTTTTCCATGGTATCTTCTACATATGAGATTCTCTCTTCTATCTCTTGTACTCTGTTGGTGATGCTTGAATCTATGACTCCTGATCTCTTTCCTAGGTTTTCTATCTCCAGGGTAGTCTTCCTTTGAGATTTCTTTATTGTTTCTACTTCCATTTTTAGATCCTGGATGGTTTTGATTAATTCCTTCACCTGCTTGGTTTGGGTTTTTTTTTTTTTTCAATTCTTTAATGTATTTTTTTTGTGTTTCCTCTTTAAGGACTTCTACCTGTTTATCTGTGTTCTCCTGTATTTCTTTAAGGGAGTTGTTCATGTCCTTCTTAAAGTCCTCTATCATCATCATGAGAAGTGATTTCAAATCTGGATCCTGCTTTTTCGGTGTGATGGGGTGTCCAGGGCTTGCTATGGTGGGAGAACTGGGTTCTAATGGTGCCAGGTAACATTGGTTTCTGTTGCTTATGTTCTTGAGCTTGCCTTTTGCCATCTGGTTATCTCTAGTGCTATCTTCAGTCACTGTCTGTAACTGGAGCCTGTCTCTCCTGTTATCTTGCTTGTGTCAGAACTCCTTAGAGTCCAGCTGTCTCTGTGATCCTATGATCCTGTGATCCTGAGCTGCTGGGTAGAAGAGCTCCTGAGACTCAGGCTGCCTCTGGGATCCTGAAATCCTGCTGCTCTGACTGAAGTGGTTCCTCAGCTGCTCTGAGTGCAGTGGTATAAGAAAGGTTTTTTAAAAGATGCAACCTACATAAAAGACTTGGAAGAAGGAAGCTTGTCTTTTTTGTCTGCTCTTCACTCTTTGTTTTGCTGGAAAGTCTGTTCCTTCACTGGCATTAGAGACTACTTTTCTTAAATTCCAGTATATACTGAAGACCAGCTGAGACATCCAGCATCATGAACTAAGCAACTACTGGATTCTTGGATCTTCCTTTGCTAGACAGCCATTGTTGAACTTGCTGGACCACAGCCATCCTAACTCTCTCTCTCTCTCTCTCTCTCTCTCTCTCTCTCTCTCTCTCATTCATTCTATAAGTTCTATTCATTTAGAGAACCCTGACTAGTGTATCTTCCTAGTATAGTTTCAGAAACTGATGTTCCCAGAGGGAGAGAAAAGGCCACATCTGTGTTGAGGATCCACCGACTAGAGCTTCATGACTGCTGAGAATGTTGTGGATCGAAATTATCTTGGATGATTTCTCGTAGCCAGTCATTGCCCACTCCTATGTCTGACATAACATCTTTGTGACGGTCAAAACCTTTAAAGATGTATACATAGCACACTGCACCACTTCAGACAGCATCTGAAGCCTACGGCAGCATCTCCCCTGCTTTACTGTAACCCATCTCCCTGTAGTCGCCACCAATGTACTTGCTAAGTATCTTGACTGAGAGTTCCTATTTCTATTGCTAGTAATATCTTATATACCCACCTCCTCAGTGGAGCTTGTCTTCCAGGGCAACCTAACTCTGTGTCCCCAGGCCATTGGCCACTAATATTTGGCTCTAGAATAAACACTCCTTCTCTTGCCTTTTGGGGTGAGAGTTCTGATTTACACAGACAGTTTCAAATCTTGCAAGGCAAGGACCTCTGCCTGTAATTTCTTTGCAGTGCCTAGCAGAGTTCTCACAGGGGCTCCGAGGAAACACTTAAAGACACTAGGTGAGAGATTTCAAATCTCTAATGGAATCAACAATAAATGGTTCATCTGTACATTGATGTATCAAGTCTTAGAATGAAGCAAAAACACTTTATATAATCGGCACTTAAAAATTTCACACAGTGTAAGAAAGGACACCTACAAACCCAGCAACTCAGAAGGTAACAACAGAAAAAAGGAAATTCAAGGCAAGCCTTGGCTTTCACGTTCAATTTCGAGGCCAATCTGGACTACATAAAACCCTATCTACAAAGATTTTAAAAAAATCTACACAAAAGCTAGCCAAACAAGTGCTTTGTATAATGTCACTTTGTATAATGTGCTTTGTATAGTGCTTTGTATAATGTGAAAATTGCTCTAGTAACCTGTGTCTGGGCTGATGCTGTGAACCCGCACACGCAGCGTTAAAAAGCAGAAACAGAAGGTGAAGTTTTCCTCCCTGAACAAGACCTGGCTGAAGTTTCTTACCCTCATCCCATTCCTTAATTGGCGTATAGAGGGAGCAGCCTTTTTTGTGCAGCCTTTGTGAGGGTTTAGGAGCAGTGGCAACATGCTACCGAACAGGAGCACCGCTAGGGGGCGCGAGCACCACATGCAGCGCTGGGGGTCTTCAGAGACCTGTCCTGTCTTTCCTGAAAGAGTCCCAAGCGTGCAGACCAGAGGCAAACGTGAATTAAGAATATTAGAATAATTTCAACCAAAAGCTAATGTTACTTATCATACTTATCTTTACATTTAATAATTCTAAACGGCCTTGGAGTTGGAATCAACTTGGGGTCGGGGAATCTTGAGTGTTTCCTTCCTTGCCCAGCTGCAGGAAGCCCTGACAATGGGCAGAGTTTCCTACTCCTGTGCAGAGGGAAAGGAGGGCGGTGTGGGGGGCGGGGAAGGTGCTGTTCCAAGGCCCCCAGTGCTCCCTGTGTGGATACAGCATAATGGATCACAGTGGTACTCTGCAGAAGGAATTTTAAGACAAAAATTCACCCTCTTATTTTACCTCCCAAACTAGATTCATAAATTGTAGTCAGTATATTTAACTTTATGTAGTATCTTACAGATTTCCACAGCACATATTATTTAACTTCTCAATAACCCAGCAAGTAAACAAGGACTGTGATCTCTACTTGCAGATGAGGAAACTGAAAAACAACGAAATGAAATACGATGCCTGGAATACAAACATCAGAGCCTGGGCACATCCAGTCTGAGCCTGGAACTCTCTCACCTGTTCTCTTGGCTCCAGCATGAAAGTGGACAGACAGGCCAAACTAACACAGAACAACCCTGAACACCAAACTGTGTGTAGGATGGACTGGAGACCTCTCTCAGTGGTTCACAGCACTCGCTGGTATGGCAGAGGATACAGGATTCAGTTCCCAGCATCCATTTGTTAGAATCCTCTGTGATTCTATTTCCACAAGATCTGCCTACTTCTGGCCTCCTCAGACACTGCATGCATTTGGTGCATGTACATACATACTGACACTTATACTCATTTAAAACACTGTGTGTGAGAGAAGAGAGTTGATGAAATATATATACAGAGAGAGAGACAGAGAGACAGAGAGTCCTGAATCTGGCTTTGTGTGTAGATATAAGTAAACAAAGGCACAGTCATAATTATGGACACAGATACTATCTGTACAGATATAGTTACTGTTTTGGGTGTAGATGTAGTTACATGTTGATAGATGTATGAATATGAAGAAGGGCACAGATGCACGTATCCCTTTGTGTTGGCCTCGCTAAACACTCTAATCCAGGATCACACCTGTGCAAATGTCCCAGCCCCTGACAGCCTCTTTAGTCCATGGAAGTTCCAGGTTAGGGAACATAATGCATGACCTAACCCAGAACTGATGTCTGTGAAGTTAAAAATGCTGATTGCTGACCCCATTTTTTTTTTTTTTTTTTAAAGACAGAGGCTCACGATGTAGCCCTGGCTAGCCTGGCACTTGATATGTAGACCAGGCTAGACTTGAACTCACAGAGGTCTACCTGCCGTGGCTCCTCCTCATGGGGTATTATAATAAAAGCCGCAATGACTAGTCAAGCCAACATTTTAAAGGGGAGCTTCAAATGTTCCTTATTCTTGTCATCAAAGTCTGTTTTTTTTGTTTGTTTGTTTGTTTTGTTTTTGTTTTTTTTCTGACTAGAAATTGTAAGGAGTTCCTGGATAGTCTGGGATACTAATTTATAAACAGGCTATACTTGCCTTTCTAGACGTGAGGATAAAAGTTAAAACTCAAAAAGTCAAACACGTTATTGTATGTTTTTACTATTACAAAATGAATTCTATTCTGGAGATACACTACCCTTCCAGCCGTGGCAGATTTTAAGATAATTATGTGTTTGTCCCTTCAGTAATGTATCTGCTATCAGCTTATTGCATTAAAGGTTTGCTTGTGAATTCGAGATTATTTGCTGATTTATAGCCCTTTCAAATAAAAAGGATTTTCTTTCTTAGGTTTTTTTTTTTTTTTTTTTTAAGAAGTAATTATGATTTCCTCTGTGTGGAGATTCATTTGCCATCAATAACACCCGCCCCTTCTGAGACCCTCTCAGATAAATCCTGTCTGACATTCCTATAATGGGCAGGGCAGAGGAGGCTGCATGAATTACACCAGGCCAGTGTGTGAGAAACCCCATCCCACGATTTATGCGTTTCCAGTGTTCCCAAGGCTTGCTTTGGTGTTCTGAAGAGAGAAGTGGGTGTGTTCACTAGCTGATAGCCCAGACGCGTTTATTGAGCACTGAAACTGCTGATATAAAACCTTATCTGTAATCATGATTTGGCTCTACCTACGGTGCTCACTAATCACATCTTCAAAGCATTTGACTGTCACTCAGGCAAAGGTGTTCTGTATTTGGCTTCTCTGTGTAAAATCTTTGCTCTGGCATCCACAGTAGCTAAGTGCCTTGGTGGCATGGTGCCCCTGGTGAAGACTGGCTTCATTCGTTTAGGAAGCTAGGGAAGAGTGTGAGTGTGCACACGAGAGAGAGAGAGAGAGAGAGAGAGAGAGAGAGAGAGAGAATGTGTGTGTGTGTGAGTGTGTGTGTACATGTGTGTGTGCATGTGTGTATGAGCGTGTGTGAGTGTGCATGTGAGCACGTGTATATGTGCGTGTGTGTGCGTGTGTGCGTGTGTGTGTGTGTGTGTGCGTGTGTGTGTGCCAGCTGGTGGTATGGGTTGTAGTCCAACATACTTGTAGTTGTTCTGTTACACTGCTACCTCACAAAGCTGGTATTTTACCATGTCATTTGACAGTGTAGCTACAGTATAGGCAAGTAACAATTTTGTCTGGAAGATTCTATAGGGAATGGAGAGTAGGACTGGGGTTAAATGATACACATTGATTACACTAGATGAATTCAGGAGATAACTTCATTTTCTGTCCTGTGACTTTATCATTAACTATAGAATTTGATTTTTTTTTCATTTGCTTGAGATGAGGTAGCCCAGGCTGGCCAAGAACTCTCTATATAGCCTTGAATTCTTGATCTTGCCTCTGCCTCTGCCTCTGCCTCTGCCTCTGCCTCTGCCTCTGCCTCTGCCTCTGCCTCTGCCTCTGCCTCTGCCTCTGCCTCTGCCTCTGCCTCTGCCTCTGCCTCTGCCTCTGCCTCTGCCTCTGCCTCTGCCTCTGCCTCTGCCTCTGCCTCTGCCTCCTGGGTGCTGCAATTTCAGACTTGCACCACTTCTTTATGCAGCGCTGAGGATCAAACGCAGGGCCTTTAAATATATATATTATTTTGGGCTGGAGAGATGGTTCAGTGGTTAAGAGCATTTGTTATTCTTTCAGAGAACCTGAGTTCAAGTCCCACACACACATGGCAGCTCACAACCATCCATAACTCAAGCTCCAGGGGGTCCAATGCCCTCTTCTGACCTCAGTAGGTATCAAGTATACACATGTTGCACAGACATACATTAAGCAAACCACTCATATACATAAAAACAAATACATCTAAACAACATTTAATATATATAATTATTACAATCAAATCATTGAGAACTTCATACATGCGTACAATGTATTTTGGTCATATTGACCCCAAGTTCCTCCAAATCCACATCTCCTAGCATTTCATCCTCCTTTTAAAAAAAACATTCCAAATCGAATTTGTGCTTCCCACGTATTTATAGCTGAGATACCATCTGCTGAAGGATGAGCAACCCACCTAGAGCCATATCCTTAAAGAAAACTGACTCTTCCTTCTCCAGAAGCCATCAGCTGTCCACAGCTCTTAAACTGCAGATGGAAGCTCATGGTCTCCTCCCTACTCCCATGCTGGAATGCTGACTGGCAAGGTCTTATGCAGATCTTGTGCAGGCATCCACGGCTGCTGTGAGATCATGTGTACAACAGTCCTGTCGTGCACACAATATGCTGTTTAGCCAGGTCCTCCTGATCTCTGGCTCTTACCACCTTGATGCCCTCTGAGCCTTGGGGAGCAGGTGTGATCGAGATGTCCCATTTCTAGCTAAGCACTCTATAGATCCTTGTTCTCTGCAGTTTGATCACTTGTGAATTTCTGCATCAGCCCCCATCAACTAAACAAAGAGGCTTCTCTGACCAGGTCTGAGAGCTGCAGTAGTCTATGGCAGAGAGAGATGAATTTAGAGGGAGTTTGATGCTATGTCTATTTAGCAGGATAATAGTAGCAGGTTCAGTAGGAGGACCTGTGAGCTCCCTAAGTGCAAGTTCTCGGCCAGACCTACAGTTGCCAGGCATGCATTTTCTCCTGTGGAGTGAGCCCCAAGTCCAATCAGAAGGCAATTGGTTATCTCCATAATATTTGTGTCACTAATAAGCATGAATGAACATATTTTGGCTGGTTATTATTACAGCTCACAGGGTTCACAGGTGGGTAAGGGTGTTGTTGACTTTTTTTCCTCCCTGCAGCCTGAAATTGGGATGTAGAGGCAGGCAGATCTCTATGAGATCAAGGCCAGTCAGTCTACAGAACAAGTTCCACAACACCCAGGGCTACAAAGAGAAATCCTGTCTTGAAAAATAAGAAAAAAAATACTTAAAGATTGAGACCTCAAAACCTGACCTGCCTTCAGCCTTCAGGTTAGAGTGTATGTGCACACATGTGTGGGTTCTTGAGGACCCATAGAAAAGATTCCTCAGCTGGCCTTGGTAAAGGTATTTGTATTTGCACTCCCTGGTCTATTTTCTCCCTGACCCCACTCCTCTTCAACACGAACCTCATTCTAACCATGTCTATGTGTGTATTCTCAGAGAAGCCTTGGTGGGTGAAGGGATAAAAATTTAATTAGAAATTTTAGTTGCTAAAAGCATGCAAATAAATACTTAAGTTGGGGTGATTGTTGGGCTGTAGTGTGAACACACTGGTGTGGGTTCTGTTGGGCTAAATTGTGAGTCCTGTGTCTGCCACCCCAAGGGGCTGGTGCCACGGCTCAGAGAGGCAGATACACAGGAAGTTGACTGTGTTCACTCCACACAGTGCCAGGGTGGATGTTGGGCTGTGGGAAGCCACAGGGCTCCTCTCCAGGGTGGAGAGAACACAGTCTGAGGTCCCCCTTGTGGACCAGAGCTCTTGGGTTAGGACTCACCAGTCAAAGGTGTGGCTGGGAACTGACTGGTCTCAGACCCTTGGGCTCTCAGGCGCCACTGAGAGGCCATGGAAAGGCCAAGATGGGGTGGGCATATGGGCTGGATTGACCCACAGCCAAAGGGGGGGGAGAGGGCTCTTGGTTGCAGCAACTCGCTTGGGTGGGTCATGGCTGGCTTGGCTAGCTCACTTGAGTTGGCAGCCTCAGTGGCTGGAAGTGTAGAGAGGTTGTCGGCAGGAGGTTAGAAGGCAGCTCAGTAGTTGAAGGCCTTCTCCACAGCTCCCCACGATGGGCCCCAAAGAAGAGAGGTAGTCCAGGTTTTAAAACATTTATCGTCATGGCAGAAAGTGGATGAAGCTATACCCTGTATTCTCAGGACAGGCCTGAGGTTAAATACCTTTTGCAAGGAGGAGGACTGGGAAGGAATGCTTAATTGGCTACACCCTCTGGCCTTTAGGTATCTCATGACTATGGAGTTGTCTTGAGGCTCTGCAGCCTGTAGTCACACCCTCTACATGTGCTACATGACCAGTGGCCACAAACTTCTCTTTGGGAGTATCTGTAGAGGGCTGCAGCTAATGTTAAAAGGGGGGGGGGGGGGCATGAGCAGGGTCAAACTCCTACCATCCCTGCCTCTCACAGCCCACTGCCTCACAGGTGATGTCGTTTAAAGCCACTGTATCTGTTTATATATTGGGTCATAAAATAATAAAAATTAAAGCCAAACAGCATTCTTCTGAGAGATTTGTTCCAGAAATACTGCAGTTCTCGTGAGGTTTAGTCAGGTTAGTGTTCAGTACTAGATGGGCTACGCTTTATTCTGAAAAAAAGCACAAATGTTCTATTTGAATGGAATTCAAGTGAACATAATTTCTCCTGGACATTGGTAATACTAAAGAACAGACCACACTAGTGTGGTGGCCTTGGTCCTGGAAAATAACTAAATGAGTTGACTTAGAAACCATAATGTATAATGCTGTAAAAATTCCAATCTTCACTTCTGTTTTGTTAACAAAATAGTGTTGGGCTCACAGATTATCCCTGTGGAAGGTTCAAGGCCACTCACCACAGACCAAAGGAGGCAAGCTTGACCTCACGGCAACTGCTTCAACTTTACCTTCCTCCTTTCAAAAGGCAAGTGAGAAAAAGTGATGAGATTTAGCAGTTACTGCACAAGCCATCTGGTCTTTGTGGAGGAACCAGGAAGCAATTCAGTGCTACAAGGTCTGTTCAAGGAGTTCTCTCTTGCATCCCTGACAAGACAAGAGGACCCAGGACATGTGTAGCTGTAGCTGTGAGTCTGGGCTCCAGGCCCACTCAGTCTCCCTGTTTCCTAATATTTAGCCAATATGACCAGGATGCAATAAAAAAATGTCAAGAACCAGGAAAATCACAGCCTGAAGAGGGAATGTAGATCAGACAGTGTCAATGCCAAGACCCATTGGGGTCAGACTTACTGAACAAAAACCAGATATGGTTATGAACAAAAATGCTTTAGGGGCTGGAGGTATGGTTCAGTGATAAAGCATGTACCTAGTGTATCTGAATTTGACCTCAAGAATGAAAAACTAAGATAGTAAGCCAATAAAAAGGTTTCAGTGAATGACTGTAAATTCCCTAGAAGCAAGTGAAAAACTAGAGACTCCAATAAAGAACATGGGGTTATTGTTTTTAAAAAGAAATGAACATTATAAAAATTGAAAATACAATAACAAGCACAGAAAACTTTCTAGACAGGTTTGGTGTTGGTGGCAGAAGAGAGATTTAAGGACTAGAATCCATCCATGCTTGACCAAGAGGTCAAGACAATAACAAAAGACCCAGCATTAGGTTTATCAGAGTCCCAGCCAAGAACAACATGCAGATATTCAAGGAAATGACGTCAGGCTTTCTAATCTGGTAAAAAGACAAACCTAGGTATTCAAGACACAAAACACATCGCAACAGAACAAACCCAAAGAAATTCACTCCAAGACACAGTGCAACTCAAGGCCAGAAACCAAGAGCAGGAGCATCAGGTCAGAGCAGAGACAGCATCTCTCCCCATGACAAAAAGGAAGCCTGTTTCCATGCTGCATCTCTCAGTGGAGGAAGCTTCCTTCCTGAAACTCAGGGACCATCTCAAAAGAGGGTACAGAACCATTGTAAAAGTCAGAGGTTGGGGAGCAGCTAGGTAAAGCAGTGTCTTCTTAACATGACAGACAGAGGACTGCCATACTCAAGAACTCAGCAGCTGGGGTTGTCTGCCCTGGGATCAAGCCAGACAAATCCAGCTGTCTGAGGAGGGACCCCCTCGGTCCCCATGCCTAGCTAAGGAGCTATGGATAGCTGAGTTAGCTATCTTTATGGTGTGGTCTCTTGTTAGTCAACTGCATGCCAATGGATGGCCTCACGCCGGGGAGTATATGGAAGCACTAATTTGACTCAGTGGGTTATAGGAAAATAATAATAGAAAAGAGGACATGAAGTTGGGAAGGGGCTGTTGAGAGCTTTGGGAAGGAGTTAAAGCAGGCAGTAGGAAGTAAATATAATAAAATGCATTATATGCTTGTATGAAAGTCTCCATAATAATCAAACATGCACACTGAGTTATACATGCATAATAAGTTATACATGCACACACACACGCATGTCATCCCAGTGCTCAGAAGACTGAGGCAGGAGGATTGCTTCAAGCTTTAGGGCAGCCTAGAGGATAAGCTTCTGACAAAAACATCAAAACATCTCTCAACCGTCACAAAATAAATTCAGTGCACAGGTCTCCCCAGCACTTAGAGGCAAGGTGATAAATTCCAAGCCAGCCTGGGCTACATAGTAAGACTTTGTCTCAAAAATTAATTAATTAATGATTCAAGATTTTAAAAGATGCAAGAATTTGTCACAGAACTATCATGAAAGAGCAGCTAAAAGGCCAGGCAGTGGTGGCACATTAATTCCAACATTCAGGAGACAGAGGCAGGAGGATCTCTCAGAGTTCCAGGCAGCCTGGTCTACAGAGTAAGTTCCAGGACAGCCAGGGCTACATAGAAAAACCCTGTCTCAGAAAACAAACAAACAAACAAAACAAACAGCTAAAGGAAGTTCCTTAAACATCAGGGAAGTGAAAGCTGCTGCCAGTAGATTTGAACTCCAAGGCTCCTGCCAAGACCTGTGTGAGGCTGCAACCTCTGGCACAGTGTCACCCCACACTGAGTCAGCCAACTTCATTGTGCAAAATTCCTTCCCTCTAGACCTTGGTGTTGCAGCCTTGAGCACAGTTATCTTCAGGGTGTTTTCATTTTCTGTGGGGACCTGCACACAGACTGCTGGGAGCTAGTTGCAGCAGGACCCAACTACACTGGTTTTACAAACTTTCAGGCTGTGAACCCATCCCATGATGTCTCCGTGATTCCAAGCACAAAAGCCCTGAGACCAGCTTTGGGTCTTCTACCACAACTGGATTTCTGAACCACTGAAGCCAAGTGTGGGGACAGATCCTGAAAAAGCTCATGAATGTGGCCATGTGGGTAGGGGTCTGAGGAGGGTCCAAACAAAGCCTATGTATCGGCTCTTCCAGTAAAGAAGCAGGCAGCCCTGAGGGAGCGTTGGGCTTCAGGAGAGTTCAGCCAGAGAGGTAGACTGGGAGGAAGCCAGAGGAAGCCAGAGGAAAGGGAAACTCGTCACTTGCCTCCCATGGGTAATTCCAGACACAGAATACCACCTCTGGTTAGCACAGGGCCTGCTGTCCTTCATGAACCATTGGGCCCGGCCCTGCCCTGATCCTCCAGCTTGAATGACCATTGTCACACTCTAGGTGGCTGTGTTTGTATTTGCACCTGGAGGTAATATGACAGATGAAACTGTAAACCAAAATAGTTTAGGAAAAATCTAGAATATTCCAACCACTTAGACGGTCCTGGAAAAGAGGAAAAAGCAGCATCAATGCCAATATCATACTCAGATCATATTTCAAAATGTCATCTGCATGTGATTGTGAGATGCATATTAACTGGGGAATTATTATAATTCTATCATAATTTACTACTTTACCAAAATAAACTAGTAAGATAAATAAATACTGCTGTGTATGCCCAGTTGACTAATATGACCCAAACAGAAATAAAATATTAAAGGAGGAGATGTCAAGATTAAGCTAGATTAGTGACAGGGTCTCAGGGTCCTGTTTCAATATAATTAAATATATGATTTAATGTGTTTTTAGCTCAGAAACATCGTAAAAAGGTTTTGTAAAATAATAGCATAGAAATGAAGACACCCTCACCAGGGCTGCAGAGGAATAAAAGGTTGTCATATTTCTGCTTTCTCCTGGCAGGGCAATCCATTCCCATCAATCTCACATGTTGCTGAGGGACACAGGGATGTTTTCCTTCCAGTCACTCATGGTCATTATTTAATGGAAGGGAGCAGTCACCATCTTCATTAATATATTAACCTATGGCTCAGAGAGGCCTTGCAGTAAACTAACTGACAACTCCTCATGACAGGCTTATATCACAGGGCTTAGGGACCTAAACCGTCTAAAACAACAGCTTCTGGGAGAAGTCCAGTGTTCCAACTCCAAGGAAGACAGCTAGCCAACAGAGAGAGGTATCCCTGAATCCCAGCTCACAATAACAACCTCAAGTGTAATCTAGAAGAGCTGGTTAGAAACATTCCTGATATGGGGCTGGAGAGACAGCTCAGCATCTTAGAGCACTGGCTGCTCCTACAGAAGACCCAGGTTTGATTCCCAGCACCCACAGAGTGGCTCACAACTGCCTCTAACTCCAGTTCCAGGGGATTCAAGGCCTTCTTATGGCATCCATGGGTCCAAGTGTGCATGTGGTGATACATGCCTATAATCCCAGCACTTGGGAATGAGGGGCAAAGGGTCAGGAGTTCAAAGCCAGTTTATGTTACATATTAAGTTCAGTAACATCCTAGGCTTTGTCTCAGAATGAATAGAACCAGGTAGTAGAACTTTATCTTAAACATTATAGATGTGTAAAGCCGAAGGCCAGGGGCTAGTGGGTATTGTTACATGGAAAGAGGAAAATGCGTGTAATAAGCTCATTTGTCCAGCACTCGGGAATGAAGGGCTTCCTCTGTTGATTCCTGGCCTGACCACCCCAAAGCACTGCACACCAAAGCTTCCTAAGCACTTCTTTAAAAGAAGATTCTAAGACATCTATGAGGGTAGGGGACACACACATGGACACACGAGTATTCACAAGCATGCATGTCTATCACAGTTCAAATGTGATGGTCAGAGGACAGCATATGGGAATCAGTTCTCTGCTTCCTACATTTGGAACCTGGGGGCTTAAACTCAGGTTATCAGGTGTGGTGTAGATACCACTAACTAGTGAGCCATCTGGCCAGTCCTAATGTGGCTTCTTAATGTCCCCAGCTATATCATATTAAAGTTATACACACAAACAGATCTGATACCGGTGTGCAGAGCATGTCTGTGGACTCTGCTTCCTTTCCCTTCTTTATTTTTATTTTATTTTATTTTATTTTAGGAAAGGGGTTTGAAGAACTGGTTCATTATTTGAAAAAGGCATTTATCAACATTTAAAATCAAAGCACATTCACATGAGATTCTCTTTCTCCCAGAGTCTCGTGTAGCCCAGGACAACTACAAATTCTCTATGAAGCCAATGATGCCACTGAACTCCTGAGCTTCCTCTATCTATCTATCTATCTATCTATCTATCTGTCTGTCTGTCTGTCCCCAAGTGCTGGAATCATGAATATTCATCACCATGCCCAGTTTATGTTAGAGGTAAACTACCTTCATGAAAGCTGGGCAAGTACTTACCAACACAGCAATACTACCTAGCCCACATTCTGCTTTATTTCCAAATGACTCAAAGTACCAGGCATTTCACATCACTAGCATAGAAGGAAACCAACGAGGGGAGGCCACTGGATGGTCTAATCCCGAACACAGAGCTGTCCCCAGAAAGAGCCCCAAGTGACCACTTTGTGTGGCCAAGACACCTGGCTGCCCAACTGATGCACATGAGACTCTACATTCTCTCTTTTCTTCTAGACAGGGTTACTTTGTGTAGCCCTGGCTACTCTGGAAATTGCTTTTGGATACCAGGCTGGCCTTGAACTCAGAAATCAATCTTCCTCTTTCTCCTAGTACTGGCATCAAAGGCATGTCCCACTGCCACCTGTTAACCTATACTCTTGAGAGAGTACTCTGCAGCTCTCCCTTGGGTGTTTCAGTAGGCCTTATCTGTAGCAGTCCTCTCAAAAGCCAGGTTGCACCTTTTGACTGGGGTAAACACCTAGCTGGTCTGCTCCCATGAAGGCATCATATGTGAGCCATCCTAGAGGATCCCCTGCACTCAGAGCAGTGGGTAAGAACCCTCTCCCACAACCCTGTGCTGCCCCAGAGCTGCAAAGGGGAGCCTGGGGAACTCAGGACCTATCACCGACCCAAACTCCAACCCTCCGGAATACCACTCCCCTTCCATCCCTCACTTGGTTCTTTTGCTGGGGCAGACACCTAGCTGGTCTGCTTCCATGAAGACATTTATCCTGAGCCATCCTGGAGGAACCACTGCACTCAGAGCAGGAAAGGAACCACCACTGAACTCAGAGCAACAGGATTTCATAAAAATAACAATGACTTCACTTGGTCCTTTTGTCTGGGGAAGACACCTAAGCTGGTTTGCTCCCATGAAAACACCATATCCTCAAACATCCTAGAGGAACCACTGCACTCAAAGGATCAGGTAAGAATCCTCCCACACAACCATACATCCCAGAGCTGCAAATGAGAGCCTGGGGAACTCAGGACCCATCACACACCCAAACCCCAACCCTCCAGAATACCACTCCCCTTAAGCCCCTCGCTTGGTCCTTTTGGTTTGGGCAGACAGCTAGCATGATCTCCTGAAAACACCAAATCCTGAGGCATACTAGAGGAAGCACTGCACTCAGAGCAGCTGAGGAACCACTGCACTCAGGACAGCAGGATGTCAGGATCCCAGAGGCAGCCTGAGTCCCAGAAGCTCTTCCACCCAGGAGCTCAGGATCACAAAATCACAGAGACAGCTAGACTCTGATGAGTTCTGACACAAGCAAGATAACTGGAAAGACAGGCTCCAGTCAGGACAGTGACTGCAGGTAGCACTAGAAATAACCAGATGGTGAAAGGCAAGCACAAGAACATAAGCAACAGAAACCAAAGTTACCTAGCATCATCAGAACCCAGTTCTCCCACCACAGAAAGTCCTGGACACCCTATCACATAGGAAAAGCAGGATTCAGATTTAAAATCACTTCTCATGGTATGATAGAGGACTTTAAGAAAAGGCCAGCCTGGTCTACAGAGTAACTTCCAGGACAGCCAGGGCTACACAGAGAAACCCTGTCTCAAAAAACAAAAACAAAAACAAAAAAACAAAAAAACAAAAAAACAAAAAACAAAAAAAAAAAGGACATAAACAATTCCCTTAAAGAAATACAGGAAAATACAAGTAAACAGGTAGAAACACTTAAAGAGGAAACACAAAAATCCCTTAAAAATTGCAAGAAAACACAACCAAACAGGTGAAGGAATTGAACACAACCATCCAGGATCTAAAATTGGAAATAGAAACAATAAAGAAATCTTAAAGAAAGACTACCCTCAAGATAGAAAACCTATGAAAGAGATCAGGAGTCATAGATTCAAGCATCACCAACAGAATACAAGAGCTAGAAGAGAAAATCTCATGTGCAGAAGATACCATGGAAAACATTGACACAACTGTCAAAGAAAATGCAAAAAGCCCCTAACCCAAAACGTCCAGGAAATCCAGAACACAATGATAATGAGAAGACCAAACCTAAGGATAATAGGTATAGATGAAAGTGAAGATTCCCAACTTAAAGGGCCAGTAAATATCTTCAACAAAATTATAGAGGAAAACTTCCCTAACCTAAAGAAGGAGACGCCCATGAACATATGAGAAGCCTACAGAACTCCAAATAGACTAGACCAGAAAAGAAATTCCTCCCATTACATAATAATCAAAACATCAAATGCACAAAAGAAAGAAAAATATTAAAAGCAGTAAGAAAAAAGGTCAAGTAACATAGAAAGGCAGACCTATAAGAATTACACCAGACTTCTCAACAGAGACTATAAAAGCCAGAAAATTCTGGACTGATATCATACAGACCCTAAGACAACACAGATGACAGCCCAGACTACTATACCCAGCAAAATCTCAATCACTATAGATGGATAAATCAAGATATTCCATGATATAACCAAATTTACACAGTATCTTCCCACAAATCCAGCACTTCAAAGAACAACTGATGGAAAACTCCAACACAAGAAGGGAAACTACAACCTAGGAAAAAGCAAGGAAGTAACCTTCCAACAACCCAAAAAGAAGATAGCCACACAAACATAATTCCACCTCTAATAACAAAAATAACAGGAAGCAACAATCATTTTTCCTTAATATCTCTTAACATCAATGGACTCAGTTCCCCAATAAAAAAAGACAAAGATTAACAGACTGGATACATAAACAGGACCCAGAATTTTGCTAAGGACAGGAAAGGCACCTCAGTGACAAAGACAGACACTACCTCAGAGTAAAGAGATGGAAAACAATTTTCCAAGCAAATGGTCCCAAGAAACAACATGGAGTAGCTATTCTAATATCAAATAAAATCAACTTTCAACCAGAAGTTATCAAAAAATATATGGAAGGACACTTCATACTCATCAAAGGAAAAGTCTACCAAGATGAACTTTCAATTCTGAACATCTATGCTCCAAATGCAAGTGTACCCACATTCTTTTTTTTTTTTTTTTTTTTTTTTTTTTTGGTTTATTCGAGACAGGGTTTCTCTGTGTAGCCCTGGCTGTCCTGGAACTCACTCTGTAGACCAGGCTGGCCTCGAACTCAGAAATCCACCTGCCTCTGCCTCCCAAGTGCTGGGATTAAAGGCGTGCGCCACCACCGCCCGGCTGCACCCACATTCATAAAAGAAACTTTACTAAGGCTCAAAACACACATTGCACCTCACACAATAATAATGAGGGATTTCAACACCCCACTCTCAGCAATGGACAGATCATGGAAATAGAAACTAATCAGAGACACAGTGAAATTAACAGAAGTTATGAACCAAATGGATTTAACAGGTATCTATAGAACATTTCATCCTAAAGCAAAAGAATATGGCTTTTCATCAGGACCTCATAGTACCTTCTCCAAAATAAACCATATAATTGGTCACAAAGCAGGCCTCAACAGAAACAAAAAGATTGAAATAATCCCTTGCATATTATCAGATCACCATGTACTAAGGCTGGTCTTCAATAGTAACAAAAACAATGGAAAGCCCACGAGAAACTGCACAACGCTCTATTTAACGATGACTTGGTCAAGGAAGAAATAAAGAAAGAAATTAAAGACTTTTTAGAAGTTAATGAAAATGAAGGCTCTTCATACCAAAACTTAAGGAACACAATGAAAGCAGTGCTAAAAGGAAAACTCATAGCTCTAAGTGTCTACAAAAAGAAACTGGAGAGAGCATACACTAGCAACTTGACAGCACACCTGAAAGCTTTTGAACAGAAAGATCTAAACGCACCCAAGAGGAGTAGAAGGCAGGAATTAATCAGACTCAGATCTGAAATCAACCAAGTAGAAACAAAAAGAACTATACAAAGTATCAACAAACCAGGAGCTGGTACTTTGAGAAAATCAACAAGGTAGATACACTTTTAGCCAGACTAACCAGAGAGCACAGAGACAGTATCCAAATTAATAAAAATCAGAACTGAAAAGGGAGACATAACAACAGAAACTGAGGAAATTCAAAAAAACATCAGATCCTACTACAAAAGCCTAGGCTCAACAAACTGGAAAATCTGGATGAAATGGACAATTTTCTAGACAGATACCAGGTACCAAAGTTAAATCAGGAGCAGATAAACCATCTAAACAGTCCTATAACCCCTAAAGAAATAGCAGCAGTCATTAAAAGTCTCCCCACCAAAAAAAGCCGAGGACCAGATGGTTTTAGTGCAGAATTCTATCAGACCTCCAAGGAAGACCTAATACCAATTCCCTTCAAATCATTCCACAAAATAGAAACAGAATGAACACTACCAAATTCATTCTATGAAGCCACAATTACGCTCATACCTAAACCACAGAAAGAACCAATAAAGAAAGAGAACTTCAGACGAATCTCCCTTACAAATATTGATGCAAAAATACTCAATAAAATTCTCACAAACCAAATCCAAGAACACATCAAAACAATCATCCATCATGATCAAGTAGGCTTTATCCCAGGAATGCAGGGATGGTTCAGTGTATAGAAATCTATCAAAGTAATCCACTATATAAACAAACTCAAAGAAAAAAAAACCACATGATTATCTCACTAGATGCTGAGAAAGCATTTGACAAAATTCAACATCCCTTCATGGTAAAAGTCTTGGAAAGATCAGGAATTCAAGGCCCATACCTAAACATAGTAAAAGCAATATACAGCAAGCCAGTACTAACATTAAACTAAATGGAGAGAAACTTGAAGCAATCCCACCAAAATCAGGGACTAGACAAGGCTGCCCACTCTCTCCCTACCTATTCAATATAGTACTGGAAGTCCTAGCCAGAGCAATTAGATAACAAAAGGAAGTCAAAGGGATACAAATAGGAAAGGAAGAAGTCAAAATATCACTATTTGCAGATGATATGATAGTATACTTAAGTGACCCCAAAGCATCCACCAGAGAACTCCTAAACCTGGTAAACAACTTCAGCAAAGTGGCTGGATATAAAATCAACTCAAACAAATCACTAGCCTTCCTCTATTCGAAGGGCAAACAGGCTGAGAAAGAAATTAGTGAAATGACACCCTTCACAATAGTCACAAATAATATAAAATACCTTGGTGTGAATCTAACCAAGCAAGTGAATGACAAGAACTTCTGAATGACAAGAACTTCAAGTCTCTGAAGAAAGACACCAAAGAAGACCTCAGAAGATGGAAAGATCTCCCACGCTCATGGATAGGCAGGATTAATATAGTAAAAATGGCCATTTTGCTGAAAGCAATCTACAGATTCAATTCAATCTCCATCAAAATTCCAACTCAATTCTTCATAGCAATAGAAAGAGCAATTCTCAACTTCATTTGGAATAACAAAAAACCCAGGATAGCGAGAACTATTCTCAACAATAAAAGATCATCTGAGGGAATCACCATCCCTGAACTCAAGCTGTACTACAGAGCAATAGTGATAAAAACTGCATGGTATTGGTACAGAGACAGGCAGGAAGATCAATGGAATAGAATTGAAGACCCAGAAATGAACCCACACACCTATTGTCACTTGATCTTTGACAAAGGAGCGAAAACCATACAGTGAAAAAAGGACATCATTTTCAAAAAAAAAAAAAAAAAAAATGGTGCTGGTTCAACTGGAGGTCAGCATGTAGAAGAATGCAAGTCAATCCATTCTTATCTCCTTGTACAAAGCTCAAGTCCAAGTGGATAAAGGACCTTCACATAAAACCAGATACACTGAAACTAATAGACGAGACGGTGGGGAAGAACCTTGAATACCTGGGCACAGGGGAAAAGTTCCTGAACAGAACACCAATGGCTTATGTTCTAAGATCAAGAATTGACAAATGGTACCTCATAAAATTGCAAAGCTTCTATAAGGCCAAGGACACTATCAGTAGGACAAAACAGCAACCAACAGATTGGGGAAAGCCCTACATCCAATAGAGGGCTAATATCGGATATATAAATACAAAGAACTCAAGAAATTAAACTCCAGACAACCAAATAACCTTATTTAAAAATGGGGTACAGAGCTAAACAAAGAATTCTCAACTGAGGAAACTCGAATGGCTGAGAAGCACCTAAAGAAATGTTTAGCATTCTTAGTCATCAGAGAAATGCAAATCAAAGCAACCCTGAGATTCTACCTCACACCAGTCAGAATGGCTAAGATCAAAAACTCAGGTGATAGCAGATGCTGGTGAGGATGTGGAGAAAAAGGAACACTCCTCCATTGTTGGTGGGATCACAAGCTTGTACAACTACTCTGGAAATTAGTCTGGTGGTTCCTCGGCAAATTGGACATAGCATTACCTGAGGACCCAACTATACCACTCCTGGGCATATACCCAGAAGACGCTCCAACATATAACATGGACATATGCTCCACTATGTTCATAGCAGCCTTATTTATAATAGCCAAAAGCTGGAAAGAGCCCAGATGTCCTTCAACAGAGGAATGGATACAGAAATTGTGGTATATTTACACAACGAAGTATAACTCAGCTACTGAAAACAATGAATTTGTGAGATTCTTAGGCAAATGGTGGAACTAGAAAATATCATCCTGAGTGAGGTAACTCAATCACAAAAGAACACACATGGTATGCACTCACTGATAAGTGGATATTAGCCCAAAATCTCGCAATACCCAAGATACAACTCACAGACCACATGAAGCTCACGAATAAGGAAGACCAAAGTGTGGGTGCTTCGGTCCTTCTTTGGAAGAGTAACAAAATACCCATGGGAGCAAATATGGAGACAAAGTGTGGGACAGAAACTGAAGGAGGGGAGACTATTCCACCTGGGTATCCATCCCATGTGCAGTCACCAAAGGTAGATGCTGATGTGGATGCCAGGAAGTGCAGGCTGACAGGAGCCTGATATAGCTGTCTCCTGAGATGTCTGCCAGAGCCTGACATATACAGAGGCAGAATCTCACAGCTAACCATTGAACTGATCATGGGGTTCCCAGTGGAGGAGTTAGACAGAAGACTGAAGGAGTTGAAGGGGTTTGCAGCTCCATGGGGAGAGCAACAATACCAACCAACCAGAGCTCCCAGGGTCTAAACCACCAGCCTGGGAGCACATAGGGAGGGACCCATGGCTCTAGCTGTATATGTAGGGGAGGATGGCCTCGTCAGCATAGGTGGGAGAGGAGATCCTTGGTCCCAGGGAGGTGTATGCCCCAGTGTTGGGAAATTTGAGGGTGGGAAGGTGGGAGTGGTTGGGTGGGTGGGGGCACATCCTCACAGAAGCAGGAGGAAGGTGATGGGATCAGGGGTTCCTGGGGGTGCGGAATGCAGAAAGGGGATAACATCTGAAATGTAAATTAAATATCCAGAAAAAAAAAAAAAAAAAAAAAAAAAAAAAAAAAAAAAAAAAAAAAAAAAAAAAAAAAGCCAGGTTGCTATCACTCAGGTCAGCTATGGCGCTATACAGGTGGAAATGCTTGAGCTCGGGCTCCACACAGTACTGTGCTCAAGCCATGTGGATCAGTCATGCTTTGTTCTTGTTTGTGGGGATGGCTGTGAGGCAGGAAAGTATGAATAGTAGCTTAGCAACTGGGACTCTATTTGGATTGGGCTGTGCCCACCCCTCTTCTAATAATCCACCTGGAAGCCTAGCTTTTTTATGTGAATGTGCTGTGAATATATACTTCTGTCATGCACCTAGGAACCTGTTAGCAGCCTCAGACTCTTGCCTGCATGGGCTCTGCATACACCCATCTCTGAACAATGACATAAGTTTCTCCTACCTTGACAACCATCCAACCTGGATGTGTTATATTCAAATGTATACTGTCTTAGTTAGGGTTTTATTGCTGTGAAGAGACACCATGACCATAACAACTCTTTTAAAGGAAAACATTTAATTGGGACTGGCTTATGGTTTCAGTGACAAGCATGGTGGCATGCAGACAGATATGGTGCTTGAGAAGAAGCAGAGAGTTTTACATCTTGATCTGAAGGCAAGGAGAAAGAGAATGTGTGCCACACTGGATATAGGTTGACCATAGGAAACCTCAAAGCCTGCCCCCACAGTGACACATCTCCTCCAACATGGCCACACCTCCTAATAGTGTCACTCCCTATGGGCCAAGACTCATTCAAACACATGAGTCTGTGGGTGCCATACCCACCACATGTACTCAATACACACATGTAGCTTTTGTATTTCAGACACTAATTATATTCCCCCAAAAACCATTTACACAGAGGGTCTGCAAATAGCTTCTGTGAACCTGCCCCCAGTTAGTTCTGATTGGTAAATAAAGATGCTGGCAGCCACTAACTGGGGAGGACAGACAGAGGCAGAATTTTAGGATTTCTCGGACTCAGGAGCAGAAGGACAGGAGGAAAGAGATCCACTATGCTTTAGGAGATTGTGAAGAAAGGAGAGACAGAGGCTTCCATGGGGTATAGAAGCAAGGAGAGAGTCCTTGGCTCCAAGCCAAGAAAGCTCAGCCCACAGGGCACCACAAATGAATCCAGAGAAGCCAAGATGGAACATAGAAGTTAGTAGTAACTTAGAATTATCAGTGGGAGGTAGATTCTAACAGCACAGAGGTTAGGCAGTTGCCCAGCTATTGTGCTGCTTAAGACATATTAAAATATAAAGACTGTGTGTGTGTGTGTGTGTGTATTTCATTTGGGAACATAAACCACTGAGGCAGGTAGCAACCCCTCACCTGGATTTATTAATTAATAATTAATTTGACATATACAGGCCAATTTAGTCTGAACTGGATTTATGTTACGTGTACTCAGAAACTTTTAAGGATCATTCCCTGTTTATGATCTTATTCCTATGCATAAGTGGGTATGCATAAAATTAAAATGAAATCCATTGTGTGAAAGGGCACAAGCAGTAGAAATATGATTGTGTGACCTAATCTATCAAGCAAAACAGAACCACACTCACTACACCCTTAGGAGCCAAAAGTCTACAACCCATCAAAAGGAAGCCTCAAATAGTGACCATGGTCCTTAAAAAGCTTCACTATTGTGGCCCATTGCTCTCTTGCAGTATAATCTGCTTTTCTTACCATTTTGTTTTAGAAAGATTTTTTTTTTTTTTTGCTACTTTTGCAAATCTGTGTTAAGACCTTATTTAAATTCTTTGGGTGAGAGACAAAGGACCTAGAAACACCTGGCCTAGACCCCAGCCATCAATAACAGCAGAACTAGATGTTCCCACCTCTCATCAGAACAAGCAAGCACCCACTCTGGGTACAGGGATGAGAAGAATGGAGCCTGGCCCCTGGTCCTGTACCAATAGTTTCACTTCACCGCATGGGTACATGTCTTAGCTAGTACAGACACCATGACCAAGGCAACTCTTAAAAGGAAAACATTTAATTGGGGATGGCTTACAGGTTAAGAGGTTGAGTCCATTATCACCATAGCAGTGTCCAGGTAGGCATGGTACTGCCAGGAGCCATCAAGGAGAAGCTAAAAACTAGCAGGTGATCTTCCTGAGGTGGTTCCACTATGTTCTGTTAAAGTTAATGACAGAATTGCTTCTTTAGGCAAGGCCAAGAAGAATATCATTTTAGGAAAGATTCCTGCTATTAATATGTTTTCCCTAATATATATATATATATATATATATATATATATATATATATATATCTCACTAGGTATTAGCACACAGATCTCTGCAGAACAATGAAGATATACTGTCTTGTAGTGATACTATATAGACACATAGATGATTTCTTAATTCTTAATGATGATCCTATAAGAATTCCAAAAATTATACTAATAATTATTAAGATCTTGTACTGGCTGGTTTTGTGTGTCAACTTGACACAAGCTGGAGTTATCACAGAGAAAAAAAAACCTCCCTTGAGGAAATGCCTCCAGGAGATCCAGCTGTAAGGCATTTTCTCAGTTAGTGATCAAGGGTGGCAAGGCCCATTGTGGGTGGTGCCATCCTTGGGCTGGTAGTCCTGGGTTCTATAAGAAAGCAACCTGAGCAAGCCAGGGGAAGTAAGCCAGTAAGTAACATCTCTTCATGGCCTCTGCATCAGATCCTGCTTCCTGCCCTGTGTAAGTTCCAGTCCTGACTTCCTTTGGTGATGAACAGCAATGTGGAAGTGTAAGCTGAATAAACCCTTTCCTCCCCAGCTCGCTTCTTGTTCATGATGTTTTGTGCAAGAATACAAACCCTGACTAAGACATATCTTTTATAATAGGACTGCTATTAAGTCCTTTCTGATTTCAAAACTGCAATGAGAACTCTGCCAGTCTTCAAGTGTCACGAGTTAATTGCTTCAGAGATAGCAATAGGCATCTACAACTTAGAGCACATTCCAAGAGGTTGTAAAACAATTAACCACAGGTCATAAAAAGGGAACCAAAGATTTACTATAGATGCAAGGAAAGGAGATAAAATATTGACTTGGCTTATCTATTCAAATCTTCACTAATAACTTAGTCACAAAAATTCTGGTTTCTAACTTTCAATGACTCTGTTGAGCTAGTGACAGATATTGAATGTTTAGCCAGATATTTACTCTTAATGGATATGCATGTAAATGTTCTCTATTGTAAACTTCTTATTCAATTTATGATTTATATTCATTTGTAAACTTGTGGGGAACTTTTTTTATCATGTGATCATGTGTTCTGAAAGATGTATAAGTGCTGAAGACAAAGAGAGGAGAGGCCTCTCATCCCCTTTTCTTAGAGAACTTTCATAGGAAACTTTTCAGAGAGAACTTAGAAATACAGATTAAACTCTCTTTTCAAAGTGTCTTGTTTTTCTTCCTGAGACTTCACCTAGCAGGCTGAGAGTTAAAGTGTCACAGTTCCTGCTGAGATAGAACACAGGCTGCATTACTTAATCCCCCTCTGTTTAATATGAGGTGCAAAACACCAGAGACTATAGCTTCTGGCCTCAGAGGAACTCAGACAGGCAGAGCAGCTACCGAAGCAAAGTGACTTAGACTTAAGATAGGTAAACATTTTATTACCAAGCAGCAACCCTAAATATCCCACCCCCACTGACTTTCTTCCACTTACCTTCAAGAGAGAACCAAGAAAGAACAGCTGGGGCATGGCTCCCAGCATATTACAGGAGGAGCTGAGAGTTCTACATCTTCATCTGAAGGCTGATAGGAGAAGACTGGTTTCCAGGCAGCTAGGATGAGGGTCTTAAAGCCCATGCCCACAGTGACACACCTACTCCAACAAGGCCACACCTACTCCAAGTAGTGCCACTCACTGGGCCAAGCATATTCAAACCACCACAGTACCATATGGGGTAGCCCATCTGTCTAGTGCCTAGTCACATAGGTTGTCAAGAGCACATGAGAACACTCTCCATGTCTGGGTATGAGGGAAAGAGTCGATGGATAGCTGTTGCATTTGACATCATTGTCTCTACCATCAAGGAAATTCAGGACACGATCTCGAACAGGTCGGGATCCTGGAGGCAGGAACTGATGCAGAGGCTTTGGAGGGGTGCTGCTTGCTGGCTTGCTCATCATGGCTTGCTTAGCCTGCCTTCTTATAGAACCCAGGACCATAAGCCTAAGGATAGAACCACCCACAATGGGTTGAGTCCTTCCACATCAATCATTAATTTTAAAGATGCCTTACAGGCCTGCCTCTAGCCTAGGCTGATGGAGTCTTTTCTCAGTTGAGATTCCTTCCTCTCTGATGACCAGAGTTTGTGTCAAGAAGCTATAAAACTACACTTGGGGAGGGTGCTTTAAACTTTTTGAACTTTCATAGTTTTATGAATGCCCTCCTTTCTCCTGGAAGAAATGTTTCGGTGCATAATAGCTAAACAACAATGTACATAATTAGGATTGCTGTTTTTTTCTGTTTTTTTTTAATATTACTATATAACGTTCCTCTCCGTCTCTGACAATTTTCTTTGCTCTGAAGTCTACTATATTCAATATTAACCGTGTTTTCTATTAGTGTTACATCAGACATATCTTTGCAAACTTTTTCTCTCAAACTACCCATTTTTTTTTATAGCTGAAGTGAGTTCCTTCCATTGCATGTGGCTGCCCCATGTTCTTTGTTTTGAGGCCTGCCCCTCAGCATAGCTGCAGCCAATTTGTTCCATGCCTGCCAGCTATTTCATATTGTGGCTGTAATATGCCTACCAGTCATTGACACAGAAAAATAACTTGACTCAGAGCAGGGTCATGCTGACCAAATACCCTGTTATATTCTGTATATTATGAGGTTTGTTATTTTAAGGAACTCCACAACTATAAGCTTCATGTAGGACCCACTGAATTAAAGTTCAATGTGAGCTGTTATGTCTAAAATGGCTTGAGTTAGGTCCAACTATGGGGCAGCACTTCCAGCACCTGGGCATGAGCTCATTGTGGTTTTTGCAGTTCTAGCGTTTATATGCTTGCCCTGAGAAATGTCCAGTGCACAGCTTTGAGCTGCTGCCCTGGTGTTGGGCCTAACACGAGGTCTAATCTCCATTCCACCTTCACCCTTCAGTCATGTACACAGGTGGAGGGCTCACAGGCCCTAGAGAGATTTACATACTAATGAGGTACCTGAAGGCCAGAGGTGGAGCCATTAAACATTCCTCCCCAGCCCCTCACCCCTTCTCCCCTCCCCTTTTTTAACTCAGGTCAATCCTGGGTTTAGGGGGGTATGCATCCAGATCCATCCACCATCCACCATGTGAATAAACCAGTTTTGGAAACCCAAGGGCTTCCCCGTGTGTTGGGGCCTCGCCGATATGAGGAACCGTGAGGAGCCAGGGAGAGACTTTTAGTTAATGAACAGCCGGGCCCAACTTCCAGCTGGAGGAACCAGAGCGTCCCCAGCCAACTACCCACAGCATGGCGGGAAAAACCCTGGGATCCCCAGCCCCCTTTCCCAACATCTGGCGCCTCAAACGTGGAGCCTTGGAAGCCACACAGCCATGCAGCCACTGATACAGCGGGAAAGGTAAGCCACCCAACTCATGAAACAAGCAATCTGTTTTTTCCTCCTGTGTTTCAGTCGGAAGCCATCTCGTGGATTTAAGTAAGCCAAAGGAGCTTTTGCTACCTCCTGGCCAGAGCCACTCTGGTGTTGGTTCAAGGCTTCCCTGGCCTCTGCTTAAATCCCGACAGCCCAAAACGGGCGTTGGCAAAGACTCTCTATCTAGACTCCCTTTAAAACAAAAAGAAAACTGGTAACGCAGCAGCCATTTAAAAGCCATAAGGGCGGCTGCCAGTTCTTAAATCTGCGGGAAGGCTTGGCACTCTTGGACCATTGTGGAATCCCCCAAAGCCAATAGGCCAAGGGAACGTTCCCATTGGACAAGGCGTTTCTCCTCTTTTTCTATCATGGGAAACTCCACCTCATGTAAATGTTCACTTCAGGCCAGGCAAATATATTCCCTACTAAAGACCCACGGGATAAGAATAGGCAAAAAGCAAGCCTCCTTGTTTTGGGAGGAAGTTCTTCAGATAGCACCATGCATGGCAGAGGATAATATTTACAGTCCAGACTCATGGAGCAAAGTAGCTTCCCTTATCAAAAACAGAGATTTAAAACCCCCCTTGTGAGTTTTTGCCGATCTTAGCTGCAATTCGGCAATGTATAGGACCATCGAAAATAGGACAGACTGAGAACAACACAGCTCCTGGGGCCCCTCAGTTAAATGAACCCAAAGATCAAGGTCCCAAAAATCACCTTGTTTCAGACCTTGAGGCCCTTATCCAACTAATAAGAGAGATAAAATCCATATACCCACCCCTCCCCCCTTATGCCTTGGAGAAAATGAAACCATGTGCTCCTCCTGTCCCTCCCTCCCCCATCCAAAGGCAAGGCTCCATTAAAATACCAAAGGAGCTTTCCCCAGCCTCCCCTCTTACCTCCCAACCAAAGAGAGATAAGTCCCCTCCCCCTTCTCTTAGCCACAAAAGTAGCAGTCCTTCAAAATCTGTAGATAAAACCCAAACTGCTCGAACATTGCCAGTTAATATCCACCCCACTTGAGCTAAACCACTTAACTGGTACCCAGTCCAAGCCTCCGACCTAAAAGAACTCAGGCAGGCAGTGAAGGAAGATGGCATTCACGCACCGTGGACAAAATCCCTCCTACAGAGCCATATTGTCAATTTAAACACCCCCCAAGATTGGAGAGATATTTGCCGTTCTGCCCTTCCTGATCCAATGTTTCTAGAATGGGAGGCGTATTATGGTGATGAGTGTCTTCAGCAAGTCAGGCAAAACCAGGGAAGGGAAGATGACACTCCATGGGGTTTTAAAGAACTCTTTGGCCAGGAAGATTTCTCTACTGGGGCACAACAGGCAAGTCAGCCAACAGGCTACTATGACCAGGTCCGCCTCTGTGCCATTCAAGCCTGGAATAGGCTTGCTCCACCTTCAGGGTCATACGACCCTGCCCACTCCCTGCTCTCCCTTCATCAGAAGCCTGGAGAACCTCTATCTGATTTTATCCTCAGAACTAAAATGAGCTCAGAAAGAAAAATCTCCAACCCCACAGCTAGAGACCTTCTTCTTAAAACCATTGTTTGGGGAGGCATGACTTCTGAATCTAGACTAGCTTGCCAGGGTCTCCGGGAGGAGCATCACGATAGGTGGATTGTAGC
Source organism: Arvicanthis niloticus (assembly GCF_011762505.2). Lineage (NCBI taxonomy): Eukaryota > Metazoa > Chordata > Mammalia > Rodentia > Muridae > Arvicanthis > Arvicanthis niloticus. The sequence goes on from NC_047672.1 coordinate 5,304,918, forward strand.
AACCAGAGAAATAGGAACCCCATCAAATCAGGTCTCATCCATAGCTCAGGCATTTGTGGCAGCAATAAAAACAGAAAAAATCTGCCTCAAATGTGGGGAGACAAGACATTGGAAGGATGAATGCCCTACAACCTACCATCCCTAGGGCCGGGAGACACAGCAAGACTGTGAACGCTCGAGTCCCCTGCCCTCGAGCTACAAGAGCGAGGCTGGCGGGGCCACCACCAGTGGCACCACGCTCCCACAGGCTGTGGCCAACGCCGAGACATCTGTGGCACCCCCAGACCCGGCGCCTAAGAGCCCTGTGGCCAGCGGTGTGCCCCAGGCCCCGGCGCCTGCCAGGCTGCTTGCAGGGAGCCCCGGCAGAGACACAGCCCCCAGGCCTCATCACCTCCCAAAGGCAGCGGGGATGCAGAGAAAAAGGTTCTTGCCACCAAAGTCCTTGGCACTGTCAAATGGTTCAATGTCAAAAATGGATATGGATTTATAAACCGAAATGACACCAAAGAAGATGTGTTTGTACACCAGACTGCCATCAAGAAGAATAATCCATGCAAGTATCTGCGTAGTGTGGGGGAGGGAGAAATTGTAGAGTTTGATGTGGTTGCAGGAAAAGGGGGTCCTAAAGCAACAAATGTGACTGGCCCAGATGGAGTTCCAGTAGAAGGGATCCACTATGCTGCTGATCGGTGCCGATATGGCAGGCGCCGTGGACCTCCTCACAATGTGGTGAGATTAGACAGATGAAAGATGGAGTCCCCGAGGGAACACAACTCCTGGTCCATCGGAATCCAACCTACCGCCCGAGGTTCCTCAGGGGACCCACTCACCCACGCACGAGCCCATATCGTTCCCTACAGGTGGTAGAGGACACGGAAAGAGCCAGCTCCAAGAATGTTCCCCCCAGTTATTGCCCACAGAAAACCTCTCCGCAAAACTCCAGGACAGTGAGTAATCCCCAGCCTAGTTCACAAGACTAGGCAGGCTTCTTTCTGTCTCCCCACTCTTTCTCCACATGTTCCTTGTTAGCTTCTTCTAATTTTTAGCTACCACTAGCTCCTGCCTAGTTCAAAAAACTAGGCCCCACTCTTTCTCCATGTGTTCCTGGTCAACTTCTCTACTTTAACTCCTCCTCCTCTTTCTCTCTGTCTGTCTCTCCCTCTCCATGTGCTCTCCAGCTCAAGGGCAAGATGGCGGCGAACCCCTAGCCTCCACTTTGCCCATCCCCCAGCTCCACAGAGAGGGCTCCTTCACAGAAAACAGCTGTCTTTCAAGTCACAGTGCCTGCTGTGACCCTCCTAAGACTCCTTCCTTAGGTGAGAGATTCCTACAGCCTTTCACTCTCTGACACTTGACTCTCCTATCAAGCCTATGTGTCTCTCCCTATAAACTTTCTTCAAGTTAGCCTTTTGATCCTTCTCTACAATTAAAATTTCTAAGAAAAAGAAAGGTGGAATACAGGTCCTCTCTGCCAGAGCACCCAGACACCACATGGCAGAGCAAGGCACCTCCCCATTGCTTCTAAACCTGCCATACTGCTTCTCCCCAACAGGAGGGCCTGCAACAAACGTTCCTGTTTTTCAACCAAAAAATTTTCCTTTTCTTTCTAACAGGAACACCTAGAGCAACAATGCTTGTGTTTTTCAACCAAAATTTTGTTATTTTTTTTTTATTTTAATGCTGCCTTTTCTCTCTAATACTCGTGATAGATGTCCAACATTATTTTTCAACCTTTATAATTTCTTCAAGGTTTAAAAGCCATCTAATTTCCTTCCACAGTTTAAGTCAACGTGCTGATCACCATTTCTTGAGTCTTAATGAACAACTAATTTCTTTTACAGGCAAACTGTTGCTGCCAATCCCAGATACAAAATTAACATTGTTTTTCTCCCTCAGCCATCCAAAAACAGACTCAAAGATACCTTCCAGGACTAAACTTTCCTCAAACACCTTTGCTTTTCCAGGATCTTAACGACAGGCCATAAGGTGCTTGTTCCCAAGCAATTTAATGCTCAGTATCCAGCCTACAGACATCTCCCTGCCCGAGGTGCTGCTTCCCTACTGTGATTATCCTACAGGTATACCCACAGATCCAACAGAGTCCAGCCATCCTCTGGAACCTGCCTGAGATGCCAAACTGCTTTCTCCCAGCCACCTCATCTGACTGCAGACTCCAGAGACACGCTGAGATCCAGTGACAGCGCCACCTCCTGGAACCTGCCAAGCTGCCTTCTTCCAGCTATCTCATCTGACTGAAGACCCCAGAACATGCTGAGATCCAGAGACCCACACCAGGCTCCAGAGATACACCCCAGAACCCAGAGATGCTCACTACAGAAGACATATCCAGACCTTCCAGCTACAAATGAACTTTTTTGCCAAAGTCACATAGCTAAAGTTACATGTTAGTGAGGAAAACATAATGTCTATTTAGATTAATCAGATGTTATTACCCTCAAACTGTACCACCTGTGTTCAATTGTTTCAATTATCCATTGCCTTCCTAACCCCCATTCCCAGCTCCCCTCACCCTTTGTCTTAATTGTGCCACACTCTATGGCCTTCATAGTGTTTTATTTTGACCACCTCATCCAAAATTTTCACTAAAAACAGTGAGATATTGGGCCATGAAGACGTGGTTTGGACATAGCCTGGTTGAACGAGCTTTGAACCCCAGACACCCTTTAAGGGACGGTAGGACGTTCAGCTCTGTTCCTAGGCCCCCTTGATAGAGCGCTGGGTTTGAGATAGCCGGGGAACCCAACAGGACATTGCCTGTCAGGGACAACACATTATCTCCCCGAGCTCCCAGATTCCAGACTACTTCCATGTGGTCCACATCTCTCATTAACATAGAGTTGCCCCTCCTTTTATGAAAGAAAAGAGGGTGGGATGTTGGGCCTAACCCGAGGTCTAATCTCCATTCCACCTTTACCCTTCAGTCATGTACACAAGTGGAGGGCTCACAGGCCCTAGAGAGATTTACATACTAATGAGGTACCTGAAGGCCAGAGGTGGAGCCATTAAACATTCCTCCCCAGCCCCTCACCCCTTCTCCCCTCCCCTTTTTTAAACTCAGGTCAATCCTGGGTTTAGGGGGGTATGCATCCAGATCCATCCACCATCTGCCATGTGAATAAACCAGTTTTGGAAACCCAAGGGCTTCCCCGTGTGTTGGGGCCTCGCCAATATGAGGAACCGTGAGGAGCCAGGGAGAGACTTTTAGTTAATGAACAGCCGGGCCCAACTTCCAGCTGGAGGAACCCAGAGCGTCCCCAGCCGACTACCCACAGCATGGCGGGAAAATCCCTGGGATCCCCAGCTTTTTTTTTCCCAACACCCTGGTTGGTCAGTCTTGTGTGTATTCAATAAACCATCCCTGTCTGAGATTGGTTGTTCATATGGTTTGTGGGGTGACTCCTGAACCCCAACATACTACAGGAAAACAAAAGTTACTTTTACAGTTGGAAATCCCTTTGTGAGTTTTCCATAGTATTTTGTGTTTGTTTCTTCCTGTGGCTTCATTCGTGGTTGCTCTAGCCTCTTCTTCTCTCCTGTAGATATGGTTGTCAGAGCTGATGTTTCCTGGAGCTCTTCTTCTGGCAATGTGTTCTCTCCATCATCTCCACCACTCTCCTTCTGCTCCTTCACCTTTCAGGTGAGCTCATCCACTGAGCTTTTCATTTCAATTATTTCGGTTTTCAGTTCTGAAATTTCCACTTGGTTTTTCTATTTTTGCATTTACCTTCTGGTATTTTTAGTTCATGAGCTAAAGCATTTTTATCATAGCTGTATCAAGACTTTTGGTGGGCATTTTCTACACCGTCTCCTTTGGTACCATGCAGCACACACTGGGCAGCTCCTGATGCCCTCACTGGATGGATGTTGTGCCCTACCTCTAGTCTTCACTGACACTCCAGGGTTGGTTTTCCTATGGAGCTTGATTTGAACGAACCAATCTTCATTTAAAAGCATACAGAAGTACAGGGTATGGTGACACACACCTTAATTCCAGCACTTAAGAGGCAGAGGCAGGCAGATCTCTGTGAGTTCAAGGGCACCCTAGTCTTCATAGTGAGTTCCAGACAGCCAAGGCTACAAAGTGGGACTTAGTCTCAAAAATAAAATAATAGCCTTGGAGGCTTTCTGTTTCCTGGTTACTTGGCTATAAAAAGGCATCTGTTTTTGTCTGGGCTGACTGGAGTTTCTGGGTTTCTGCTTCTTCGGTTCCAACACCGAGATATGCAAAGGAAAGAGAAAACCCAAGAAACTCAGCCTGTAGTGTCCTATATATAAGCACATTTTGGTTTGGGTGTTTGTTTGTTTGTTTAGACAGGATCTTACTATATGGCTTTGATTAGCTTGGAACTCTACATAGACCAGACTAGCCTCAAACTCAAGAGATCTGCCTCCAGAGTACTGGGATTAAAAGCATGTGCCACCATGTCGAGCCCATAGACATAGATTCTAACTTTTGGTTATAGCTGCTTTTTCAAAGTTTTGTGGTTTTTTTTTGTTTTTTTTTTTTTTTTTTATCATTTTGGCAACTCTATCTGTACATTTGAAATGTTTTTAAAGTATCATTTAGTCAAAATTATATTTTGAATTTATTTTTGTGTATGAATGACTGTGGAAAGCTAGAAGAGGGCATCAGATCCACTGGAACTGGAGTTACAGATGATTTTGAGACACCGTGTGTGCGGATGCTGGGAACTCAACCTAGATCCTCTGCAAAAGTAGCAAGTGCTCTTAACCACTGAGCAACTTCTCCAACCTCAACATTTAAAACAAAAAACAAAAAAACAAAAAAAAAACAGTTGTTTGAAATGTTAAAGTCTTTGAGACAAAGTCTCACTATATAACCCAGGCCAGCTTTTAACTCATGGTGATGCTTCTGCATTTGTCTTCCAAATTCTAGAATTATAGATACATTGTTACTAGGATAACCACTGTGCTAGTTCTAACACATGTGTTCATACGTGTGAAACCATCAAGACCCTCCTGATAATATAACCCAGCCTCAGTGTACACTGCACACTAAGGTATGCTTAGCAATCTAGCAGCAACTTAAAGCAAATGAGAGACAGCGTGCAGATAAATGCAAACCCTGCGTCACAGTAGCCAAGGCATTGGACACTGTCCACACTGGAATTCCTGGGGCTCTTGACGTCTACTCTCTGCATAGACAGGGGTAACTGTGTCTTGGTTCAGTTGTCACAGTCAGCCTGACAAGAGCAGCTTCTTAATGTAAGCCACTTTGCTGACACTTTGCTGCTGTTCCTGACACTAGATGGTCAATGGTTTCATGGCTTCCTAGGCTTCTGTGATAGCTCTGTGTCCTCCTCAGCTGAGGGAGCCACTTGCTTGTTTCATTTTGGAGGTCAGATGACCAGATTGGATAAGAACTATTCTGAGACTTGTAGGTGCCTGTTGCATACACAAAGAGTCTTGTGAAAACATTTAAACATGGAATTTAATGTCAGAAGGCTATCCTCATTCATGCTGACTTTCTGGTGACATTCCAATAAAGGCAAAAACTGTATTAAGCTTTGAATATGTATTGTAATTTCACAATAGAAATTGTAAAAATCCACCCATAGATATTTTATGTCTGGGGCTTTGCTTGCAGACATAAGTCACTAAACGGGCTGCAAAGTGTGTTGTGACATTCCAGTAAGCACTTGCCAACCACAGATGCATATCTTTACTTCCATTTGAATATATAATCTAAAGGAATAAATATTTTGGGGGACTATTCATTGAGAAGTGGTGTACTCACCTTGTTTTTCAGAATGGAATTCTGAAGGCCACCAGTGGGTGGTCCTCTGGGACTGAAGACATTGAAGACTTTTGCTCGAGGGCTGTAAGGGTTAAAGTCTGATCCCATGGTTTGTGACCTAGTTAGCCACCGCCGCCTTCTTCTTCTTCTTCTTCTTCTTCTTCTTCTTCTTCTTCTTCTTCTTCTTCTTCTTCTTCTTCTTCTTCTTCTTCTGCTTTTTTCTTCTTTTCCTCCTCCTCCTCCTCTTCCTCCTCCTCCTCTTCCTCCTCCTCCTTCTCCTCCTCCTTCTCCTCCTCTTCCTCCTCTTCTCCTTCTCCTTCTTCATTCTGTTGAGCTTTCTCTAACTTAAATTGTGAGTAAATTATTACTGAGCCTGGAACACATATCATTTGGCTAGGCTGGCTAGCCACAGAGCCCAGTGGTCCTTTTCTCCATCTCCTCAGTGCTGGAATTGCGGCACATGTGGCTGCAGCTAACTTTTTATGTGGGTGCTGAGGACCACACTGAGGTCCCCATGCCAGTGTGACAAGTGCTTTCCCAAGTGAGCCATCCCCTCAGCCTCAGTATTTGACATTTTTAAGAGTGACACAGAGAAGTTAAACTACCCAAGTTCTTTCTATGTTAACTACTGTTGGTACAAGGTGATACACAAGCACGGGGCATGAAAGTGAAGAAGAAGTTAGAGGAAAGAGAAGGCCAGTGTGAGCCAAGAGAGACCAGGGAGTGTAATGAAGGATAAACATAATCATATTACTTTGTATACATACTAATTTTACATACAGAAAATGGCAGAAGTATGTTCATTGCTATTTAGAGATTATTGGAAATTTTGTCCTAATCATCCAAAGCTAAAATGATCTTTTAAATTTAGATTTATTATTTTATACATGAGTGTTCTGCCTGTATGTATGTATGTATGTATGTATGTATGTATATATGTATGTATGTAAACTATGTTCATGCGTGAAGCCCTCAAAGGTCAGAAAAGTGCTTCAGATCCCCTGGGACTAGAGTTAAAGATAATTGTGAGCCTCTGTGTGGGAGCTGGGAATTGGACTTAGGTCTCTGCAAGAACAAGTGCTCTTAACCACTGAGCCATCTTTCAGCCCTATTACATGATTTTATGAAACTCAAATCATCAACTCTAATGGGCTATAATGCCATTTGACAGAGTCTAGAGTCACCCTGGGTACAAATCTCTAAGCAGGAGTGTAAGAGACTCTCAAGGTAAAGTTAACTGCTGTGGGAAGACACACCCTAAACGTGGGTGGCACCATTCTCCAGGGCTGTGGCCCTGGATTGCATAAATAAAAAGGACACAGTAAACTGAGCACCAACATCTGTCTCTGCTTCCTGTGGATGCCATGTGACCAGCCTAGTATTCCTGCAACCGTGCCTTCCAACCCCAGCAGACTTCTGGATAAATCTTTCTCTCGAGTTGCTTTTGTCAGGGAGTTTTATTCCAGGCAACCACTGCAGCATCTCAAATGGCAATTAAATCCTTTTCTGACTTTACTGCTATTTAAGGTCTGACTTTCTTTTTAAATTTTAATTATTTATTTTATTGTTACTTAAATGTATGAGTGGGTGTTGTGCATGCTGTCGTCAGCAGAGGGCAGAAGCTGGTATCAGATCCCCTGGAACTGGAGTTATGCTTGTGAGCCACTCCGCATGGGTGCTGAGAGTTGAACTCCAATCCTTAACAACTTGAGTCCTCTGCAAGGGCAGAAAGTGTTCTTAACCCCTGAGCTATCTCAAATAGCAATTTTTAAAACCAATTTTTAACATAATATAATTCAAAGATTATATTTGATTTGATTATGTTTGATTCTTGTATGTTGAGGAATAGTGGTAGGAAAGCATTAAGTCCTTGTGTTCTGTAATCAAACTGTTCATTCTGTGAGAGCAGAAAACTTTATGTTCACCGTATAGACAAAACACTATAATGTATAACCTCTGTTCCAGTGTTTGTCAGTATCCTGTGGCGTGACGGTGTGGGTAATACAAAGTGTTTCTATTCCAGGTTCTGAACCAGGGCTACAAGTGGTGTGGTGGCTCATCCTTGGAGTCAATTCTAACACTCAGGAAGCAGAGGCAGAAAGAAATCCCTTGAGTTCAAGTCCATCCTGGTCTATATAGCATGGTCCAGACGAGCCAGGACTACCTCATGAGACCCTGTCTCACAAAACAAAACAGAACTGGAGCTGCAGACCAGACCTGTAGTGAAGTCCCATGAAACAACACAGGTGAATATTATATTTACATTTCAGATTTTATCCCCTTACCCCCTTACCCCCACCACCCAGGAACCACCTATCCCATCCCCCCTCCTTACGCTTCTATGAGGATGTGCCCCCACCTACCCCCCCACCACCTCCCCACCCTCGAATTCCCCCCCACTCGGTGTTCAGCCTTCATGGGAACAAGGATCTCCTCTCCCACCTATGCCCGACAAGGCCATCCTCCCCTACATGTACAGACGGAGTCATGTGTCCCTCCTTATGTGCTCCCAGGCTGGTGGTTTAGACCCTGGGGAGCTCTGGTTGGTTGGAATTGTTGCTCTCCCCATGGGGCTGCAAACCTTTTCAGCTCCTTCAGCTCCTTCAGCTCCTTCTCTCTAACTTCTCCATTGGGAACCCTTGATCAGATCATAATATCCAAAAAAAAAAAAAGAACAAAAAAAAAAAAAAAAAACCCACAGGTGAACATAGCTGGAACACCTGGCTTGGTGGAGTGTTTAATTTTAAATTAGTTTTCTGTTGTTGTACATTCAGAAACCTTTTACTTCCCAAATGTTTCCTAACACCCACATTTGGTATTGTACTCCAGTATAGACTTGTGACCCACAGTTTAGGAAGCTCTGTGCTTGATAATAGAAAAACACACAGAAAATATGGGGAAAGCAAAGGAAAACTTAAAGCACTAACAGGAGAGGATGATGCATCTGAAATCCCAGCAGAATCAGATACAACCTTTTGCTGCTCAGACAAGTAAGGACTGGTCCGCGGGGACTGCACTGGGAACAAAGGTTTCTCAAGAACCTTGGTAACTGGGTGAGATTGATAACTACAGTGAGATCCACAGCATTAATAATAAAGGGATCGATGACACAGACAAATATATTTACAAGCCACTGACTCAAGCTGGGATCAGCAATGACCCAGATGTATTACCACTTTGAACTTTATTTATGGGTCCTCATCCTAACATGATAAACAGTTGGCTTATAAACTAAAGACACTGAAAACTGCTACATATAACTCCAGCTACTTTTCCTTTTATTCACTATGTGAGAGATGTCAGCAAGGCCACTGGTCCAGAATAACTCCTTACTCATCTAATGAATGGATGACTGTGTCAAAGGATGAGCAGCCTACAGCTAATTCTTAAAAAAACAACAGTTCCGTCCTCTGCTGACAAACTCGGTGAGAGCACCAAAGTTCTACCACGGGGCCAGCAATGTCTCTCTTTGAGGCCAATGTGACTGCACTGTGAAGGCAAGTGCTGCCCAAGGCTCCTGGAGGGAAACTGAACCCTAGGCTTTCAGTCGAGCCATTCCACAATTAACTCCAAGAAGAAAAGACAGAAGAGCCAGGAGCCTCAGATCCAGCCCCACTGCATGAAAGACCTTCCTTCCATCTTTCCTTTGTCCTTCACTTCCTGTCTTTGTTGTGATTACTATTGCTGTGATGAAACACCATAACCAAAAGCAAGTTGAGGGCTGTCTTAGTCAGGGTTTCAATTGCTGTGAAGAGACAGCATAACCATGGTAACTCTTATAAAGGAAAACATTTAATTGGGGCTGGCTTACACTTCAGAGGTCTAGTCTATTATCATCATGCCTGGAAGCTTGGTGACATACAGGTGGACAGGGTACTGGAGAAGTAGTTGAGAGTTCTACATCCTGATCAGCAGGCAGCAGGAAGAGAGAGTGACGAAGTGTACTCCCACTTCCTCCAACAGTGCCACACCTGCACCAACAGAGCCATACCTTCAATAATGCCACTCCGAATGAGTCTATGGGGAACATTTTCATTTAAAACACCAAAAGGAGGAAAGGGTTTATTTCTCTCAGAGTTTCATACTATAAATAGCACTGAGAATAGCAAACTTTGACTTTTTCCTTTCTAATTGGCATCCCCTTGATCTCTAGCTGTCTTACTGTTCTATTAGATCTTAAAGTATTATATTGAAGAGATAGGGAGAGAATAGGTAGCCTTGTCTTGTCCCTGATTTTAGTGGAACTGCTTTAAGTTTCTCTCTAATTAATTTGATGTTGGCTATTGACTTGGTATATATTGCCTTTATTAAATTTAGATATGCATCTCGTATCCCTGATCTCTCTTAAGGATTTTTAACATGAAGAAGGGTTTATTTTGTGAAAGGCTTTCCAGCCTCGAATGAGATGATCATGTGATATTTCCTTTCAGTTTGCTAATGTGGTGGAATGTACTAGTGAATTTTCTTACACTGAACCACACCTGCATCCCTGGGATGAAGCCTACTTGATCATGATAGATGATGTCTATTGTGTGCTCTTCGATTCGGTTGGCAAATATTTTATTAAGTATGTTTACATCAATATTCACAAGGGAAACTGGTCTGAAATTCTGTCTTTGTTGTGCCTTTGTGTGGTTTAGGTAGTCAAAGTGACTGTGGCCTTATAGAATGAGTTTGGCAATGTTTAGTTTGAGGAATATTGGTATTAGCTCTTCTTTGAAAGACTGGTAGAGTTCTGCACTAAAACCATCTGGCCCAGGGCTTTTTGAGGGGGGAAGACTTTTAATGACTTCTTCTATTTCCTTGGGGGTTATAGGACTATTTAGATAGTTGACCTGATCTTGATTTAACTTTGGAACATGGTCTCTGTCTAGAATATCATCCATTATATTTAGATTTTTCAATTGCATGAAGCATAGGCTTTTGAAGTAAGACCTACTAGTTCTTTGGATTTCCTGTGTCCATTGTTATGTCTCCCTTTTCATTTCTGATTTTGCTGATTTGTACTGTCTCTCTGCCTTTCAGTTAGTTTGGCTAAGGGTTTGTCTGTCTTGCTGTTTTTCTCCAGGAGCCAGCTCTTGGTTGTGTTGATTCTTCTTAATTGTTCTTAATTGATTGATTTCAGCCCTGAGTTTCATTATTTCCTGCCCTAAAACCCTAACCTCCTCTCCGTGAGAGGAGGCCTTGGGAACTGCAGCGTGTACTACATGGAGCTCTTGCTGTTCTCCATGGTGATGATGCCTCACTGAGAATAACCACATTGCTAGATTTCAGCTGTCTTAAAGTAGCCCACCATGTCAATGTTACCAGCAAGGTGCCATGAGAAATTAGCAACAGAAGCCTGTGGGCCACCTAGACTTGGGCTTCTGAATCATTACGTAAACAATTATAACGGGTTCATGGATGGACATGAATACACACGTGGAGACCACAGGACATTTATGGGAGGGTTGTTCTCTCTACAGTGAGGGACCCAAGGAAGGAACACAGGTTTCTAGGCTTGGCAACAAGTGCATTTGCCTGCTGATCCATCTCATCAGCTGATCATCCCAACCACGGTGTTTCATACGCTCTTTATTTGTGTCTATCTTCTCAACAGAGAACATAGATGCATATGTGTGTTATTGACATTGTGCACATTCTTTCTGCCCCAAGAATGAATGTTAACATTAATAAAAAATACACATTAACAAATGGTTTCCATGGAGGGAGCTGTGGGGAGGCTGGAGGTTAGAGTGACTTAAAAGCCTCTATGGAGACTCTCTTTTGTTGTAGGCTACATGTCAAATGTAATTGGGTCCTTCACTTTTTTTCTTCCCCTGTAACCCCTCGGGCTAGGATTGAACCTAGGGCATTGTGCATGGAAAGCAAATACTCTACCACTGAGTTACATCCCAGGTCTGAAACTCCATTCAGCTTCTAAAACGATAAAGCTGGACGAAGACACTCAGTTGACAATATGGCCATCTTGAGACTGATTCTTGCAAATGGCCGACAGAATGCTTTCAAGACTGGGAATCTTTAGCTATTTGCAAGAAAAAAAAAAGGCACCTCAATCCACACTGTATACACCGTAAAGACAGTTTAGTCTGGTAAGAGATGATATGAAACTATTGTCTTGTGTCACAGGTGCCACTAGAAGAAGCTAGGTTAATTCACCCATCTGTATGCATTTACCAAACAAAGCCCACACTATGCTAAGGACCCACAGGTTAGTAAGGCATAGCCAGACCCAGGCTCCTTTCAGGTACTAAGAGGGACAAGGTGACCCATTGAATATAGTAGCAATGTGGTAGTGTGGTCTAAACCCAGTTTCACCTAGTTTCCCGTGTGAGTATGGATGGTGGTTTCTGTATCAGGGTCAGCTCATAAAGACCAGGTGACCTATGGCAGAAAGTAGCCAGAGCCTCTACTCCAGTTCTCTGGAAGCTGAGCTTTTAAAGCCCAGGATTGCCAGCAACTGTCTGGGGACCCACTGGGTTACTTCTCCACACTTAAACTCTCCGACTCACCTCCAGTCTCAGTGAGTCAATTTCATCCCATAAAACAGTTACCTGAAAGAGACAATTCCTCAATATAGTCTGAGATCTGCCATGGCAAAAGGGAAGCTTCAACCATCCCTCCTATGTTCAACAATTACATAGGTATTTTCCCCACCGGAAACGTGTAGCCATAGCTGCAGGCTCCATTCACTGTGGCTGCTCTTCAGCTTCCTCCCAACGCTGCTTAGATTAAGATATTTTTCTTGTTTTCGAAAGAGATTCATTATCCCACTCCAGCCTCCAGGAGGCTAATCTCTATTCTGTATTTATCAGATGTGCCTAATCCGCATTATCATCCTAGTTTAGAGGGGAGAGATCTACTCTAAAGTTGGAAACAAGTGACGCTGTGGCATGATCCTGAACCCAGAGCCCTGCTAGATACCTAGCAGCCTAAGACCACGAGCATGCCCACCTCATGTGCCTGTACCTACACATCTCCAGAGTTTCTCTCTTTAATTGGAGGTGATTCAGTCCAACTAATACAGCCCATGCACTGCCAGGACAAAAGCCAACTGGTGATATCAGGTAGATCAAGAGCAGTTGTCACACTCTCAGGAGTCTCACATGGTGCCTACCAATCAACTGTAACAGTTTCCCTCTTCTGGCCTCTGAGGGAACTGCACTCAGGAGGACCACAGACACATAATAAGCCATTGTAAATTCACGTAAAATAATAAAAAATAAATCTAAACAACAAGAAAAACACAGCAAAGGCATGGTCAAGGCTAACAGTATTTATAAAAAGCTATGTCCCAAGATTTGGAGACTCATTATCTCTTTTGTGTGGTTGATACTGTATTGCAAGAAAAACTGAGTCACCTGGCTCTGGGTTTCCTGATTTTTCTTATACTCCTTTGTGAATGTTTGTATTTCCTGAGGAGCTGTAGAGCAACATACGCACATTTCTTAATACTTGGTCCACAGGGTCAACAATGATTGTGTGTTAAAGAGTACTATACAGTTTTTTTAATTAACTTATTTTAAGACTATTTTATTTTATTTTGTGAGTACAGTATTGCTTTCTTCAGTCATACCACCAGAAGAAAACATCAGATCCCATTGCAGATGGTTGTGAGACACCATGTGGTTGCTGGGAATTGAACTCAGGTCCTCTGGAAAAGCAATCTGTGCTCTTAACCACTGAGCTATCTCTGCAGCTCCCTGGAGTACTATATTTTAGGGACAGCAAAATACATGACAGCATGGATGTAATATGGTAGTGATTACATCATAAAGTACATCATAAAGTGTCCATGGAGTGAGTCACAGTATCTGCAGACAAGACACTGTCTGCATGTGTAGCCCAGGCTGCCTGGAACTTACAGAGATCCATCTCTGCCTGTGAGTTCTAGGATTACAGGTCTGGGACAGCACACCAGAATAAAAAAGATGGTCTTGAGAGTGAAGAGTTACAAATCATTTTTTTATTCACAAAAAAAAAGAATACTATTTTTTAAAAAGGGCTTTAAAGGGGCAATTAGTATAAGGATTAAATAGTCTTAGCAAATATGAAAAACAGTAACAAAAACATATAACATCCCAATAACAAAAACAACAACAAAACAACCAAAAGCAAGAACCCCAAGAAAAACTCAAACAGAAAGTTATGCTACGAAGCATTCTCTCACATCAGTTTTAGCAGCTCAGACCTACAGCCTGTGGCCGGTCTTGGACACTTGGTGGCAGGACAGTCACCTCAGTTCTCTCAAGGGCTGTTATCAGAAAAGTATAAGCCCCAGAAGCAGTCTGGCTGGCTCACTGTCTACCTAAAATTAGGGCCTATTCACACTAAGGAAAAAAGCTATGAGGAAGAAGATTCAGCCAAGGAATTGTGTGGTTGTCAGGGACGGGGCTCTGCAGGTGGCTTCTGAGGCAGCAACTCTCTCTTCCTGGGCTGTGGCTAGTTCCAGCTCATGCCTCAGTTTCTCAAACCTGGGAGAGGAAGGCAGTTAAGACACAGGCTTGATGGGGACCTGCCATGTCAGGCTGCAGCCTCCTACCACCTCAAGTGTACTGGACAGTCAACATTGATCTTTTAACTGAAATCATTGTTTGAACTCCCAATGAATAAGAGTCAGACAGAAGCTGGGCCTAGAAATTTTCTCAGCCTTAAAAGTATGTCAGAATTTGACCTAAGTACAGTATGATCAATGTTCTACTAGAAAGAATAGGACTCTCTCCTATAGCTCATGGGCAGCCTACCACAGTCATCAGCACATGAGGTATATACGCATTAATCATGACTAGATACTGATGGACCACAAGATTTTATAGATAGACATAACACAGACTTGCAGGCACGGCACCCGAACAAGGTCATGAGGCACATGAACAAGCTGAGACTTTGTGCTCAGGGGCACCTTGCAGCCAACTTGTAAGACAGAGCCTGTCTTGCTGGAGCAGCATTTCTCCAATTGTGTGTCTCAGAACAGTGGCCCTGCACAGGCTCTGGAACCCAACACAAACCTGGTTCTTTTTAGTACTAAAGCTGGGAAACCGCACCCTGGCTCTCTATGGGAGTCTATAGACAACATTCCTGTGAAGGATCTGATCATCCCTGCAACAGAGACATCTGCCTGGTTTCATCCTGAAAATTTCTTAATCTACTTAATTCGGAGAATCCTTTTCATACAAATGGGTAAACATGACAGAGAGCACTGTTAAAGAAGCAGAATCTGGTCTTTACAGGGTATGTTCCTGAAGATAAATATAAGTATAGTAAAGCATAGAGGTGCCCACCTTGAGATCCCATCAAGTGGGAGGCAGACCCAGGCAGATCTCTGTGAGTTCAAGGACAGCCTCTCAGAACATAGTAGAGATCACAAAAGGGATCACAATGGCTCAGACACAGAGTATCACACACCGTTTCCTGGATAGAAGTTCCTGTTGAGTAGACTAGCACAATACTTCAGTTTCTCACAAGAGGTTAACTTCCCAGAATCCTTGTGTATAGACAGAGAAATGAACAATCACAGTACATGAGGTGGGTGGCTGGCTAGGAGTGTGGATTTCTAAGGTGATGGGTGAAAGCAGAGATGGGTGCATGAGCAGGCAGGCATCCAATGGGCAAATGGTGCCAGACATTAGCTTGACCCAACTGCCTGTCTCCACCTGCTCTTGCTGGGTCTGGAGGTCACTGGTCTCCTCCTGTTGGTCTTTATCACTTGGCCTCAAATCCTGCAAGTGGTACTGTAGCAGGGCCAAATCCTCCTGCGGTTTCTTGTTCTCCTGCCTCAGCATATCCACCTTCTTCTTCAGCCGAGTCTGCCCCATCAGGAGCCGGCTGTGGATGTTGCTGGAAACACCCTCTGCATAGTAAGCTCCTGTAGTCTCCTACTTCTAGGCCCCATTAACCTCATCAAGACCCAGGTTCCCATGAACACCCACAAAAGAGCCCAGTACAGTACAGCCATGAAGGGCTCCACTTAGAAGACCAAAAGCAGAGCACAGCAGATTCAAGAACGAATAAATGATTTCCGAAGTTCCCAACACCAATAGGGATCCATGTCCCTCCAAAAGAAAGAGGACTCTCCACCTGACCTTCACTCTCCAAGGTATTGGGGAAACATCAAAAAGTAGGGGGCAAATAACCTCAAGGTAGGACCATGGGGAGAATGTTCTGTCCGTGTCCGTCACACTCAGCTCTGTAACACCCTGCCTGAGCCCCAGAGGCTCAGGGCTGCCTAATAACCTCTCATGCTAGGAATTACTGTTCTGAGGAGGCAGGACAATGCAGAGAGAGATAACAGTGTCTGTGACACTTAGCAAAACTGAGTCCAAAGGGTCCAAGGCACACTGATGGCTAAAAAACAGAAGGCATAGAACCAGAGCTGAAGAATCTGTTCCAGAAACAAAGAAAGGCAGAAATGGCCATTCCACATCTGGTGGGCTCCCTGACAGGCACTTATAGATAGAAACCAATCTCCTTCTTGAGCTCCTGGAAGTTCTCTGAGTACTGGGTATTCTCAAGCTCCAACCACTGGAGGTGTGACATGACCTGCTGATGCTCCAACTTGGCTTTCTCATGGAAAGGATTTGGCCTGCGGTAGGGTCTGGCCCCAGGAGGATCAAACACCATGAGGACAGGCCTCTAAGATTACATGAACTCAGGCTGCATCCTAGACTTCCCCAGCCCAGGGAATGCCACATTCTAGATCCTATATCCTGGGTCCTTCTGGTGCTTTTGAAACTTGTTATTCTGACCCCAGGGCAGCAGAGGCTAGGCATCCATATGGAGGGTGTCTTGGCTCGCTGAGTTCACACAGTAGACCTGGTGGGGCAGTCTAGCCTGTTATATTCTCAGAAGCCTATGCCACAGGTCTTGGCCTACCAAGACCTTTCTCCTATTTTCACAGCAGGGAATCTAGACCTTGGGTAACTAATACTACAGTGGCAGACATTGCATATAATCCTTGGGATGAGACCCAATGTCAGAACAGCTTTATAAACTGTCTAAAGGATTCAAATGTGTCGACAATGTGACTGACCACATAGACCAAAGCAGCGCTGTTTAAAATGTGGCTCCCAGACCTCAGCACTGGTATTGTCCTGAAACTGTTATACAGGTAAATCCCGAGGCCAAAAAAAGAACCTTGGATTGCAGAGCCTGCAGAGACACATAAACATGCAAACATGTACATGTACATGGGCACTTGTCCACATGCACACAGAAAACCAGCATTTGTCCTGGCCTTCGTGTGCCTAGACTTGACTCACAGGTAGATGTGGGCACATCTTGGGATGTTCTGCAGTGAATTAGAATGTGCACTGAGGCCTCTCATTTCAGGTAACACATTCTCCGTTCCCCATCCAAGGAGCACTTGTTGAGGTCATAGACCTCATGTCTGATCATGGTAAGGTCATGCAGGCATCTGTCTTGAGGATACAAAGTTCTTCCATTCATCGGGACTTAGGACAATGAGCCTAGGTCAGAAATGGTGACCTCATATCACAATCTATGTGACAAGTGGGACGGGGAATTCATTTGGGTCAAAGATCAGTGGCCTCTGGGTGGCTTTGGGTCCCTGTTGGCCATGTGCAACAGCTTGACAAACCCAGTTCTAATGTTCATTGGGATTCCCAAGATGATGCACTCAGACATGCTTGGAAACAACCAGAAGAGTGGTCAGATAGTGCAATTTACATAGTGGATGGAACATTCTGACTTAAGTTGTTGTGGTGTGGCTCAGCACTAGGACACACCTACAACCCAAGATCTAAATAAAGTCGACCCCAGGTCAAGAGGCAGAGCAACTAATCAGATGTAGGAAGTGAACATAAGTAAACAGAAAGGAGAGTCTCTAAGGGTATTTAAGAGTTGACGAATATTTAAGACAGGGTAGAGAAGAAGAAAGGAGGTTTTCCTTCTGGGACACTAGTGGGAAGGTCAGCTGGGTGCTTTCTCTGATTCTCTGAGCTAGCAGGTTTTTCACCCTAGCACCTGGCTCCTGAGTTTTCATTGGTAAAACTAAATGGCTGGGATTTTTGTTTTTAAACATTTTGGCTAAGATTTGGCAAGACTCCACAGACAGAGAGATCACTCCTGCTGTGGGCAATCTGAGAAGCCATCAGATTTGATAAGTCACCTGGGAAGTCTTCAAGGATAGAATTAAGGAAGAGAAGCATCATATTAGAAGGCTGAAGACCCTGTAGAGTGCTATTCTAGATGGCTTGAAAAGAGAAGCAGAAAATGAAAAGCCAAATAACTTTATGGCAATTGGCTCAATACCCATTATGATTGTTATCATTTTGGTATTTTATTCTTTATTCTTAATAGCCATAATGGCTATCAAACAGATAGAGGTCTTTAAAGAGAAAACTGGTAAATCTCTTAAGGAAATACATAAAAATACAACTAAACAGCTGAAGGAAATTACTAAAATTGTTCAAGACCTGAAAGTGGAAATAGAAGCAAGAGAAAAATCACAGTCTGAGGGAATCCTGGAGATGGAGAACCTAGGAAAGATAACAGGAACAGATGCAAGCATCGATAACAGAATACAAGAGATGGAAGACAGAATCTCAGGTGTCGATGATATAATACAAGAAATTGATGCATCAGTCAAAAAATGTTAAATCTAAAGATTTTATGGCACAAAGCATCCAGGAAATGTGGGACACCATGAAAAGTCCTAATCTAAAAATAATAGGAATATTAGAAAGTAAAAAATCCCAGTCCCAGAGACCAGACAATATTTTCAACAAAATCATAAAAGAAAAATTTTCCAACCTAAATAAAGAAATGCATATTAACATACAAGAAGCTTACAGAACACCAATTCAATTGGACAAGAAAATCTTCCCACCACATAATAACAAAAACACTAAATCTACAGAACAAAGAAAGAATATTAAAACCTACAAGGAAAAAAAAGCCAAGTAACATATGAAGGCAGACCTATCAGAACTACACCTGACTTCTCAACATAGACACTAAAAGCTAGAAGGGTCTTACAGGCTCTAAGAAACCAGAGATGCCAACATAAACTACTATACCCAGCAAAACTCTCAAATATCATAGATACAGAAAACAAGATATTTCAAGAGAAAAACAAATTTAAACAATATTTATCCAAAAATCCAGCTGTACAGGAAATACTTGAAGGAAGAGTATGACCCATGGAGTTTAACTATACATAAGAAAACATAGGAAATAAATAATTCTACACCAGCAAAAACAAAAATAAGTAAAGCACACACAAATAAATACACACACACACACACACATACACACAAACACCCAACAACATTAAAATCACAGAAATTAACACTCATTGGTCATTAGTATCTCTCAACATCTATGGACTCAATTCCCCAATAAAAAGACACAGGCTAACAGAATGGATGTGAAAACAGGACCCATTGTTTTGCTGCATATTGAAACATACTTCAATAACAAAAGTAGACATTACCTCAGAGTAAAGTTCTGGAAAAAAGTTTTCCAAGCAAATGGACCCAAGAAGCAAGCTGAAGTAGCCATTATAATATGAAAAAAAAAAAAACTTTCAACCAAAATTAATCCAAAGAGATAGGGAAGGACACTTCCTACATATAAAAAAAAAAAAAAAAAAAAAAAATCTACCAAGAGGACATCTCAATTCTGAACAAATATGTCCCAGGCATAAAAGAAACATTACTAAAGCTTAAACTACATGTTGAACTGTACACATTAATAGTGGAAGACCTCAATACCCTAAATTAACAAAATTGGAAATGAAAAGTGAGACATAACAATGAGACACTGAGAAAATTCAAAGAATCAAAATAGAAAAATCTAAGTGAAATAAAAGATTTTCTCAATAGATGCAACTTATCAAAGCTAAATCAAGATCAGGTAAAGGCATTTGAATAGTTCTATTACCCCTAAGGAAATAGAAGCAGTCATTAAAAGTCTCCCAGCCCAAAGGGAACAAACAAACAAGAAAAAAACCAAACAAACCATGGCCAGATGGTTTTGGCACAGAATTATACCAGGCTTTCAAAGAAGAACTAATACCAATATTCCTCAAACTATTTCACAAAATAAAAATCACAGGAATATTCTCAAACTCATCCAATGAGGCCACAGTCACACTGATATCTAAACCACACAAAGATATAATAGACTTTCAGACTAATTTCCCTTTTGAAAATTGATGCAAAAATACTCAATAAAGTACTAGCAAACAGAATCCAAAACCACATCAAAAATATCATCCACC
Organism: Arvicanthis niloticus; assembly: GCF_011762505.2. Classification (NCBI taxonomy): domain Eukaryota; kingdom Metazoa; phylum Chordata; class Mammalia; order Rodentia; family Muridae; genus Arvicanthis; species Arvicanthis niloticus. The sequence goes on from NC_047672.1 coordinate 5,324,939, forward strand.
ATGATCAAAATTGATCCCAGGGATGCAATGGTGGTTCAATATGTGAAAAATCCACCAATGTAATCCACCATGTAAACAAGCTGAAAGAAAAAAAAACCAACAACAACAAAAAAAACGAATGATCATCTCATTATATGCTGGAAAGGCCTGGGACAAAATCCAACACTCCTTCATGATAAAAGTCCTGGGGCCATAAGTAAATACAATGTGTACACCTAAACATAATAAAAACCAATATACAGCAATCCAGTAACCAACACCAAATTAAATAGAGAGAAACTTAAGGCAATTCCACTAAAATCAGGGATAAGAGAAGGCTTCCCCTCTCTCCCTGTCAACACAGTTCTTGAATTTCTAGTTAGAGAAATAAGACAACTACAGAAGATCAAAAGGATACAAATGGGAAAGAAAGAAGTCAAAGCGTCACTAAATAAACTTCTAGGGATATCACCATCCCTGACTTAAAGCTGTATTACAGAGCAATAGTAATAAAAACTGTATGGTATTGGTACATAAACTGACAGGTTGATCAATGGAATTGAATTAAAAACCCAGAACTATTTCTTAAGGTGCTTTTCGGCCATTCAAGTTTCCTCAGCTGAGAATTCTTTGTTTAGCTCTGTAACCTATTTTTTTAAATAGGGTTATTTGGTTGTCTAGAGTCTAATTTCTTGAGTTCTTTGTATATATTGGATATTAGCCCTCTATCGGATATAGGATTGGTAATGATCTTTTCCCAATCTGTTGGTTGCCATCTTGTCCTATTGACAGTGTCCTTTGCCTTACAGAAGCTTTGCAATTTTATGAGGTCCCATTTGTCAATTCTGTTCAACATCCTTAGTCATCAGGGAAATGCAAATCAAAACAACCTGAGATACCACCTCACACCAGTCAGAATGGCTAAAATAAAAAATTCAGGTGATAGTAGATGCTGGCAAGGATGTGGAGAAAGAGGAACACTCCTCCATTGTTGGTGGGATTGCAAGCTGGTACAACCACTCTGGAAATCAGTCTGGCGGTTCCTCAGAAAATTGGACATAGCATTACCTGAGGACCCAGCTATACCACTCCTGGGTGTATACCCAGAAGATGCTCCAACATATAACAAGGACACATGCCCCACTATGTTCATAGCAGCCTTATTAAAAATAGCCAGAAGCTGTAAAGAACCCAGATGTCCTTCAACAGAGGAATGGATACAAAAAATGTGGTACATTTACACAATGGAGTATTACTCACCTATTAAAAACAATGAATTTGTGAAATTCTTAGGTAAATGGATGGAACTAGAAAATATCATCCTGAGTGAGGCAACCCAATCACAAAAGAACACACATGGTATGCACTCGCTGATAAGTAGGTATCATCCCAAAAGCTTGAAATAGCCAAGATTCAACTCACAGACCACATGAAGCTCATGAAGAAGGAAGACCAAGTGTGGATGCCTCGGCCCTACTTAGAAAGAATAACAAAATAGTCAAGGGAGCAAATATGGAGACAAAGTGTGAAACAGAAACTGAAAGAGGGGCCATCTGGAGAACATTCCACCTGGGTATCCATCCCATGTGCAGTCACCAAAGGTAGACGCTGATGTGGATGTCAGGAAGTACATGCTGACAAGAGGCTGATATAGCTGTCTCTTTAGAGGTCTGCCAGAGTCTGACATATTCAGATGCGGATGCTCACAGCTAACCGTTGATCTGATCAAGGAGTTCCCAATGGAGGAGTTAGAGAGAAGACTGAAGGAGCTGAAAGGGTTTGTGGCCCCATAAGGAGAGCACCAATACCAACCAACCAGAGCTCCCAGGGTCTAAACCACCAGCCTGGGAGCACATAGGGAGGGACCCATGACTCCATCTGTATATCTATGGGAGGATGGCCTTGTTGGGAATAAGTGGGAGAGGAGATTCTTGGTCCCATGAAGGCTGAACACCAAGTGGGGTGGGGGGGGATTCGAGGGTGGGGAGGTGGCAGTGGGGGGTTAGGTCGGGGCACATCCTCATAGAAGCAGGAGAAGGGGGGATGGGATAGGGGGTTCCTGGGTGGTGGGGGGACTAGGGTAAGGGGATAAAATCTGGAATGTAAATATAATATGCAATAAAAAAAAACAGAAATAAACCTATACACCCTACAGACAATTGATTTGACAAAGAAGTCAAAAATGGAGAGCATCTTCAAAAAATGGTGCTGTTCTAATTGGATGTCTGCATGTAGAAAATGCAAATATATATATATATATATATATATATATATATATATATATATACACACACCCTATATAAAACTCTAGTCCAAGTGGATCTAAGACCTCAAAAAAAAAAAAAAAAAAAAAAAAAAAAAAAAAAAAAACCAGATACACTAAATCTAATTGAACAGAAAGTGGAGAATAGCCTTGAACTCATTGGTACAGGAGATAACTTTCTAAAAAACAAAACAAAACAAAAACCACCAATGGCTGGAGCACTAAGATCAACAATTTAAAAATGGGGTGCAGGTCTGAACAGAGAGCTTTTAACAGAGGAATCTCTAATAGTCACGATGCACTTAAAGAAATGTTCAATGTCCTTAGTCACCAGGGAAAGGCAACTCGTTCGACTCTGAATGGCTAAGATCAAAAACTCAAGGGACAGCACATCCTGGTGAGGACGTAGGGCAAGCACAACACTCCTGCACTGCTGGTGGGAGTGCAAACTTGTACGACCACTATGGAAATCAATTTGGCAGTTTCTCAGAAAACTGGGAACCGTTCTACCTCAAGACCCAGCCATATCACTCCTGGGAATATACCCAAAAATGTACTACCATCTCACAAGGACACTTGCCCAGCAAATACCTCAATGTCTCGTGTGTTCCAGGAGTGGGGATGGCTGCACTGTGGAAGCTGAGCAAAACTGAAGCCGAGCTTTCCTCTCTGCAGACTGTGGCATGGAGATAGCCAATCACAAAGAAGCACAGCAGGGCTGCTAGTGGAGCACCTGCCTCAAGTAGGAGCATGGGTTGGGACACACCCTGGAGAAGCTAGAAGACTAGGACCAGGCAAGCAGAGGATGGTGGCACCCTGTCTAACACATTGGAGCTTCAAGGCTGAGAGGAGTTCATTTTTCATTCCAATCCTACTTGACATTTGATTTTGTAGATTAGAGACAAAGCTACTAAAGATCTGAAACAGGGGAGTGACCAAGGGAGACAGGTGCTCTGGCCCCAGTCTTGTGGTCCTCCTGCCCAGTGCCTGCCTCCCTCCACTTCAGCGAAGTGATCCTCACTGTTTCCTGATACAAACCTAACGTACATCTGTACCAACACACTGTGCATGAAAATCCTTTCAACACCTTAGGGTATCAAGAAAACCTCTTTGAAAATTGGCCGACATCTGGCTTTTTCAGAAGAATGGTCAAGCCTCCTCCATTATAATCTACAACATCTTCCAAACTAACATTCCTTCCATCCTCCTTCTCCTCCTCCCCCTCCTTATCATCATCATCATCATCATCATCATCATCATCATCATCATCACCATCATCATCATCATCCTTATTCTCCAAGAAGCCAATGAGGCACCATGTAGCTAGCTTGACCACATAAGGTAAGAACCATGTTTAAAGTGATACTTCATGATGTAAAGACAATGACAAAATTCTAAGTCATACCACATTGGGTGAACCAGAGCATCTATTATTTTGGTCCTGATCACAGGAAAGTCCTCCATCTAACTTCTCCAAACAGAGCCAGTATCTTCTTCCTCTTTGTGGAACTTATATCTAACTCGTCCTCTGGACAAGTCCTCCACGGAATGTTTTTTCAGACAGGGCCCCCATGCCCTTTGTGTTAGTTAGGGTTACTATTGAAATACCATGACAAGTTGGTCTGGAAAGAGTTTATTTGGCATACACTTCCATATCCCCATAGTCAACTGAAGAAAGTCAGGACAGGAACTCAGGCAGAGCTTGGGGCAGGAGCTGATGCAGAGGCCATGGAAGGGAGCTGTGGACTGGCTTGCTTGCTCATCATGGCTTGCTTAGCCTGCTTTTTTTTATAGAACCAGCCCAGAGATGATAGCACCCACAATGGACTGGACCCTCCTCCATCAAACACTAATAAGCAAATGCCCTACAGCTGGATCTTCTGAAGGCATTTTCTCAGTTGAGGTTCCCTCCTTTCAGTTGACTCTAGCTTGTGTCAAGTTGACACAAAACTAGCCAGGACATCCCTTCTTCAGACAGATCCTCTATCTGTCGCTCAACAGGCTATATTCATCACTTTTGTGTCTCTGTGGCAGAATGCCTGACAGAAGCAAGTTATAGAAGAACACACTTGGGGCTGGAGAGATGGCTCAGAGGTTAAGAGTACTGACTGGTCTTCCAGATGTCCTGAGTTCAATTCCCAGCAACCGCATAGTGGCTCACATCCATTTGTAATGGGATCTGATGCCCTCCTCTGCTGTGTTTGAAGACAGCTACAGTGTACTCGTGTACATTAAATAAAGAAGAAGAGGATGAGAAGGAGGAGGAAGAGGAGAAGGAAGAAGAGGAAGAAGAAGAGGAGGAGGAAGACACTTATTTTGGATCATCCAGATAGTCTCTGTCCATCATGACAAGAAAGGCCTGGAAGAGTGGTCCAGATGATGTCAACAGGACATGTGTTATAGAATGTTCACATGGCTACTGCAATTGCCCAAGCAGCAGAGAAAAGGGCCATTCCAGTGACCGGTGGCTTTCTCCTTTTCCCTTTCATTTCATCTGGATCCTGCCCATGAGATAATTAATGTAAGCACATCTGGGATGGGTATTTTCCCATCAGTTAACCAGCTGGGTGTGGCCCCATAGACAAACTAAAAGAGAGCCTTGCTGTCTCAGGTTATCGTAAATCCTGTCAGAATGACAAGTAACCATAATAGTTTGCTTTCTGTAACTGTGATAAACACTATGATCAAAAAGCAACTAAGGAGGAAAGTTTTATTTAGCTTACACTTTCACATCACATCCACCTTTGAGGGAAATTAGGGCAAGAACTCAAAGTTAGGAACCTGGAGGTAGGAACTGAAGCAGAAACAGTGGAGGAACACTGTTTGCTGGATCTCTCTCAGGCTCTGTTCCGCTACCATTTCTATGTGATGGCTAAAGAAACTCCATTTTTATGCCAGGCATCCATCTTGGTACCCACTGGCCATTTGTCTGTGACTCCAATCCCTGGATGGTAAGTTCCTGGTAGCCCTGACTTTGTGACACACCCCAAATCCCACCCAAAAAACATACAGCCATGACTATCTATTTGTTATGGTCTAACTGCTCTTTTTTTTGCTTCTGTAACTTCTTACACAAATACCTAAAGATGGTTTTGAGTTGCCTTTACCACCTAAGTAGGCAGGACAGTCCAGTTTTTGCTTGCTTCCATAAATATTGAAGTTCTTATGGTTTTTGCCTTTTTTTTTCTTTTTCTTTTTTTTTTTTTTTTCTTTTTGGTTTTTCCAGACAGGGTTTCTCTGTATAGCCCTGGCTGTCCTGGAACTCACTCTGTAGACCAGGCTGGCCTCGAACTCAGAAATCCACCTGCCTCTGCCTCCCAAGTGCTGGGATTAAAGGCGTGCGCCACCACTGCCCGGCAGGTTTTTGCCTTTTAAAAAACCTTTCTCATACCCATTCTTCAAAACAATCTCAAATATGGCTCAGAGATGTTCACCCTGCTAGCAAATGATCAATAGATCTAATTTGATTGAGTCCATGGCCCTTTCCCAGGAGTCACAAACTATTACACTGATACTTCCTACACCTCTCCCTGATCACTTGGGCAGGAGTGGTACCACCCACAGCGGGGCAGACCTTCTTAAACCAATAATTAACAACAACAACAACAAGAAGAAGAAGCCTTAAAGATTTGCCTACAGGCCAGTCTGATGAAGGTTTTCTCCATAGAGGTTCCCTCTACCCAGACAACCCAGGCTTACGTCAAGTTTACAAAAGACCATCCAGTACAGCAACCACCACACTTCCTCCTCTTCCAAACAGGATCTATCCTCCCACTCTAGTCAGCACCCTTTTCCCATTCACCTTCAAGCCATTCTCGTGGGATCACACGGGATTCTACAGACGTCACTCTCTTCCTTTGATATCATTGGTGAAGGCACTGAGGCTGTACCTTCCCTATATTCACAAACTGTGCAACACAAACATGAGCTGTACTGTTGCTTATAGTCATTACAGTGACCTTGTCAGAACTCTGTGGACATGTATTCAGCATGGATCAAGCATTGTGGTAAGTTCTCCACACCCATTACCCCACCTAATCTTCATTCATACCCTATAAGGTCAGCAGGATCATCACATTCATTTTACAAAAAGACAGACTTGCCAGGCGGTGGTGGCGCATGCCTTTAATCCCAGCACTCAGAAGGCAGAGGCAGGCAGATCTTGAGTTCCAGGACAGCCAGAGTGAGAAAAATGCTGTCTCAAAAAACAAAAACAAGCCAGGCGGTGGAGGCACACTCCTTTAATCCCAGCATTTGGGAGGCAGAGGCAGGCGGATTTCTGAGTTCAAGGCCAGCCTGGTCTACAGAGTGAGTTCCAGGACAGCCAGGGCTACACAGAGAAACCCTGTCTGGAAAAAAACTAAAAAACAAACAAACAAAAAAACAGATTCTTTTCTTCAGAAATCACCCTTCAGGTTCTGCTCCTTAAAACATAAAATTCTCTACATTCAAAGATATTTATTACAGCACCATTTCTAATATAAAAATGTTGGAAATAACTAGTCAGGCGCAATGCTGTGGACCTAAAGTTGGGACACTCAGCTGAGGACTGCTTGAGCCCGAGAGTTCAAGGTCAGCCTGGGCTACAGACTGAGAAACTATCTCAAAGAAGAAAAAACAAAAAAAAAAAAAAAACAAAAAACGGAGCTGGGGCATTGGCTGCCTTCCCTTGGGTACACACGCATGCACGAAAATGTAAGGATGTGTGAAAATTTACGGTATAGCCATCCCTAGGGTGATTTCCTCAGGGCACCCCAAAACGAAGTACGCGAGCTTCAGATTTTAAAGGACTCTATTACTGTCTGTGACCAGCAGAGGGGACCTCCCACCAGTCTCAACCTTTTAGTCCACCGAAGCCCGTGGCCGGAAGTCCCGCCCCTGCCGGAAGTGATGCCGCGGAACATCCCGGAAGTCATCGGCGTCTGTAGACTTGGGACCTGCGGGCTGTGGTGTAGAGCGCCCGGGCATGGCTCGCATGAAGCGTAGAGGCGTCCGTCGCGGTCCTGGCGGCGGGGAGGGACCCCTGAAACGGCTGCGGCTGGCCGTGAAGGACTTCGTGCGGGCTACCTCCGAGAGCGAAGCCTGCGAGAGCCGCAGCGCTGTGGCGGGCTCCCGGCCCGGCGGCCGAAAGAGCCGCAAGGAGCTTCGTAAGGAGAAGCGACACCTGAGGAAAGCGCGGCGCCTGCAGAGGACAGTAGGCTCCGCGTTAGGGGACCAAGATGGGAGTGTCGGCCTGAACGGTGGCCCGGAGAGTCGACCGCCTGCTGAGATGAGACCGACCCCCGCCAAAGCCACCGCAACCCCTGCCAAGGCCGGTGCTCCCTCCGCTAACACTAAGGCCTCGGCGACCCAGCCTCAGGCCAATAGTTCCTGCCCCAAGGCCACGGTGACTTCAACTCGGGCCAAGGCTAAAGGTGCTCCCGGAAAGCCTGGTCCCGCCACCGCCACTGCCCGGAAGCGAGCACTTCTAGCGGCCAACGAGGAGGAGGACCGAGAGATCCGAAAGCTGGAACGATGCCTCGGCCTCCACAAGCGTAAGAAGAAGGGCGATGGTAGCTCGGTGCCGCTCAGCTTCGCGCGCGACGGTCTGGACTACATCCTGGGGGCCCTGGGATGTGGGAAAAGCGGCGGCCTGTACGAAAGCAGCGAGGAAGAGGAGGAAGAAAAGGTGGAACCCGGACAGACAGTCCTGGAGAGTGACCTAGAGAGCAATCCTGAAGAAAGTGAGGAGGACCCAGACTGGCAAGTGCAGCAGGAGGATCAGGAAGATGTAAATTCGCAAAGGGAAGGAGAAGCAGAAAGTGAGCCGCGAGGAAATAAAGGGAATAAGAAAGTGCGTTTTGCAGAAGTTGTAGAAAAGAGGGAAAGTTCTTCCGAAGATGACATAGACCATCAGGTATGGCACAAATAACCTGTGGGACCTCTCAGTTGTCATTCCAAATGGAGTGAGGGGGCAGAGTACAGAACAGTATTAGCACTAACACGGTGGCAGGCACAGCCTGCTGAGAGACAGGCTAACCCAGGCCATTCTAGTCATTCAGAGCTTCACTTCACCCTGTATTGATAGCTGCTCTAAGTTCTCATGAGTTTAGTGTTTGGAGTAAGTAACAACATCAACAAACGGATTTTCCACTGTAAATTTTTGTTTGCAATTTTATTCCTGTTTTCAAGGACAGTCACTGTGTTGAAAGTGGTGAAAAGTACATCCCTCCTTGGTTGAGGAGTGAGGAGACAGTAGATGTCCACAAGAAAGAAGAGCTAGACAGGCTCAAGAAACATGTTAAAGGCCTAATTAACAGGTAACCTCACAGAAATATGACGTACAATCACGTAGCTGTAATGACGATGGAAAGCAAATGATGGGACTAGGACCACACAATGCTTTTGATCCTTGTTCTTGGTGTGACATAACTGCACTTAAACTTGAAGAGGTAGAATGCCCAGCTGTTTGATATTGCCTTTTATGTGTTTGAAGACAGTCCACGGAGTCATTCTGAGAAGCAGAAAGGAACAGGGCATGACTCTGTGTCCTCCTAGGAGCGACCTGGCTAAAGTCTGCAGGTCTGGCCTGCAGAAGTGAATTCATCTAGTGGTAAACAGGGTCCTCAGCCCTTGAGTCACCATCTGTGTTTTTGTTTAATTGTCCATTTTAAGAATAAAGCATCAGAAGGTTCATTGGAAGCCACGTGGGTGGGAATTTGTCACTTACCTTTCCTTGTTGGCTCACTAGTCTTAACAAATGAACTGGAATCACTTATCTCAAGCCTTCTTCACTTCTTTCATGTCCCTCTTCCAAGCCCCAAAGATGACCACTGTCCTGTCCTCCAGCACCTCATTCAGTTTTGTCAGATTTCAAATATGTATTGTTTTTTTGTTGTTGTTGTTGCTTAACTTGTTATTGTAGATGACTGAGAATTACAAAGACAGTGTAGGGAGGTCTTTAGAGGGATCACTCTCAGGCTAGGCTACAGTTAAAAGCAAAACAGAGAGATCGAGCTGGTGGTATGGCTAAGTTGGTAGAGTATTCATTTAACATGCACAAAGCCTGAAGCCTTCCCTTGCTTGCCAGACCACATAAACTAGAGGTGGTGGTACTTGCCTATAATCCCAGGACTCAGAAGGAAGAGAGAGATTGAGACTGATCCTATGCAGTTTTGTTGCCTGAAGATTTAGGTGACTGCTACTGACATCAAGATGCATGGCTGTTCTGTCACATCTCCTTTTCTCTCCTCTGTGCTTTTTATTTCTTTTTAATTAAAGCCCATGATATCCTGTGACTTTGCCATTACCTGTTATTTTGACAGCAGGTTCAGTTTTAAGCACAGGTACACAATGGACTTAATAGGAACTGAGTGTGTCATCCAAGAGATGAAACAAGTTCAAGTTTTTTCCTTAACTCACCACCTAGGAGTAATCTCTGCCTCTGTGGGGTATTAGATCAGCTATCTGTGGGCATATGTCCAGACTGAGGGAGGACCCCAGGGTATGCTTCAGTGGCCATGCTGTACTAAAAGACATCTGTTATTATTTCAATTATTATGTAAAAGATAACTGGTATTTCAGGATTCTAGAGTGTGTTATGAGCAGTATGCACTAGGTTTTTGTGGCAAAGTCAGAGTGGTTTCTGGTTCAAAAATGCACATAAATAGAATGTGCTGGTAACACTTTGTTCACATTTCGCTGCAGGTTGAGTGAGCCAAACATGGCTTCTATAAGTGGGCAGCTAACGGAGCTGTACATGACCCACAGCAGGAAGCACATGAACGATACCCTGACAGCTGCCCTCATGGATGCCTGTGTCACTGCCTCAGCCATGCCCAGCAGGCTGATGATGGAGCATGTCTTCTTAGTCAGCATCCTCCACCACACGGTCGGAATAGAGGTATGCCTGCACCTTTTCTCCGTATCCTAACTATGTCATCTGGAATGATATTCTAGCCTGGGAGTCAGTGAGGTTGAGAAGTGAAAGCCTTGGGAGGCTAAGGACAGAGGACAAAGTGGCCCAGCTACCTCAAAAGCCCTGCCGTGTAAGATCTGCCCTGGCTACCTCAGAAATTGTGCTTCTGTGCTCATCTCCCCACCCTGCCCCGCCAAGGGCTATGCTTATTTTTACATGTGAATGTCTGAGTTCATTTTCCTGCCATTACAAAACGTAATGGATGCCCTGGACAGCTTTCCTTGTGCCCCATAATCACAGTAATTGACACTGTTCTGTGGCTGCTGTGGTACTTCCCCCATCCTATACCACACTAGGACAGTTCAGCAGACTTAATCAAAGTGATTTTAATGTAAACGGCATTTCAGTGAGTTATTTTAAAAGTCATAGATGTGACCACCACAGCACATCAGGAATTCACTTGATTTGAAAACCTGAAATGATTGGTCCTACTTCCCATTGAAGCCTTTGCTAATTGCATGAAGGACAGTGAGATGACTTGTTCAAGGGGAAGTCATTATAGTACTTTAGGTAATGACAGTCACTAAAGCTTGTGCCAGATACACTGTGCTCTCAGGATGCTGCTTTCCATTAAACTGTGCTGAGAAAAGGCTCCCAGGAACTCACGGAAGGAAAAAAAATGTTAAAGGTGTTGTCAGCTACTGTGTGCCTTCCCTCAAGCACTTAACACTCAGGCCTTTGCAGATTTGTGCTGAACTTCACTTCTCAGAGTCGGTATTAACAGCATGGTATTTGTTCATATTCCTAAGTTATACTAGTATGTTTAATGTTAAAGAAATAATGGAATTTAAATTTAGGCCTGTTTATGGGCTAAAAAACATACTGAATTAGTGTCTCAATATTTCTTACTCTCTGAAGATCCTGTCTTTGTTAACACAGAACATGAGCATGAGATGACAAACTGCTGTGTGAGGGTGTTCTTAGTTTTTTCTAAAACGAGAAAACATGAACTGGGAATCAAGCCTCAAGTCTTTAGTTTTAAGGCTTCTGGAAATCAGTATTGCCAGTCTCTTGTCTCTTTCTGGACTCTTTAGCTTCATTGTTTTGCAGTCTAACAATCCTGTGTGGACCTGCCCATTAAACTCTAAGCTGACTGTGGATCTCATCAGTCCTCCTTTGTCTATGTGTCATACATAATCTGAATTTTACAGTAACTCTACACATGTCCACTGACACTGAACCAGGTTTTGACCACCTGCCCACAACCTACTTACCCGTGTCTAGTTCCTGGAGACCCAGACAAAATGCTGGGAATCACACCCAGTGATACTTCCCTGCCAGTTTGTCCCACATCACTGTGTGAGCAGCCCTTTCTTCCCCTATTACAGTTTCCTCACTCATCTCCAGCTGGATGTCCTGCAAAAGAAAATAGTCACCAGATAATGCTGCCAGCAGGAGGGTCAGTCACTGCAATTTCTACTTTCAGGATATACTGCCTTTGTTAGAACAACCACAGGTTCATGCCCTGGCCTTGTTCTTCCAGACAACAAAAGGACTACCATAGTGGCCTTGTCCGACTTCATCAGGCCTCTGCTAGTTCTTGGCCTGGTGCTTTCCCCTGGTTATCATCTTTACAGATTCTGACATAACTCAGGTTGTCAGGTGGGAAACGAGCTCCCTTATGCCAAGCCATCTCACTGGCACAGTTTTTAAAGAAATTTTTCCAGGGAGTCACAGTAATGTCTGGCTAAAAACCACTTTGTTGTTGATTCTAAAGAAATGAAAGTATCTTTACAGAAAAGATTTGCATGTCGAGGCAAGCACTCAGTACTGTATTTGCTATCTAGAATCTTCTCATCCATACGTGAAGCTACATTCTTAGTTACCAGCGCCCCTGCTGGAGTTCTTACCCCATCTGTATTTACGTGGCAGTTTTCAAGGCGGGTCCCAGAGTGACATGATGTTTCTTCTACCTCCTTCAGGTTGGTGCTTGCTTCCTTGAAGCTGTGGTGAAGAGGTTTGATGCTGTCTATAGAGATGGAGGTGAGGGGAAAGAACTGGACAACCTCTTTACCATGATTGCCCATTTGTACAACTTCCACGTGGTGCAGTCTCTCCTCATCTTTGACATTTTAAAGAAGCTTGTTGGAACTTTTACGGAAAAAGACATTGAGCTGATCCTGTTGATGCTGAAAACTGTGGGCTTTGCATTGAGGAAAGATGACGCCTTGTCACTTAAGGAACTGATCACAGAAGCCCAGGCCCAGGCCAGTGGTGCAGGCAGCAAGTTTCAGGACCAGAACAGGGTAGGAGTGCTGCTTGAACTGCTGAGTCCATGGAGCACAGATGACAGAATGTAAATGAGTGTCTGAACACTAGTGTTTGTGCCCTAATGCTCTCTGTTTTCTTTTGCCTTATCTGCTACTGTGGCTTTGTCCTTAGTCTGCAAACTGACCTTGGTTCGGGGGGGTTTGTTTTTGTTTCCATGAATTTTTGAGATGGAGTCTCATTATGTAGCCCAGGCTAGCCTCAAACTTATGATCCTCGTCTGAGTGCTGGGGTTACATGTGTGTACCACCATACCCTGCTTGAACCTTGTTTCTTCATTAAGAACTCATACATATTTCATGATTATAATGAATTTGTTTTCCCTCTGGGAAGTTGTTTCCCAGAGGCTTGGGTGTCAGCCTGGGTCAGCTGTGTGGCACTGCTGCCCGAGCATCAGAGATGTGGGTCTTACCAGCCAGTTTCCCTTCTGTAAAATAGGTCCTGCCTCACATGAGGTGCACCTGAAAGGCCCTCAAAAAGAAAGGAGAAAGTGATCTATTGAAGAGCACCAGTGTGGGAACCTAGGGCCTTTGCCAGAGAGAAGATAGGCCAGGTCCAAAGCCTCACAAATGGGCCCAGGGAGCCAGGCTTTTTTCCTTGGGTAGAGGAAAATCTGCACAGATGGTTGGCAGATCCTGTACTTTGCTGGCCACTTTGACCCCAGTGTAGAATGATGGGAAGTGGCCAGAGCAGGGAACGGCTTCAGGAATCTTGAAACAAAAGTAGCATGTGTAAGTGTGGTGGCAGTGGATGTAGCCTTAGAAGTCAGAAGTAACTTTTCATGCGATTGGAGTTTGCAAGAGGTGAGACTGTAAGGGGAAGATGACCCTACTTCTGAATAGTCAAGTTGGCATCTAGATTAAGTCTTGAGGGAGGGTTTGCCATGAAGGATACTGAGTCACTCTCATACCAGGACTGAGATTGTGGGAGTAGAGGAGGGAAGACCTGTGGATAGTGCTGAGGTTTGAGACTCTACTGTTCTAAAAACTGTATCCCTGACTGCAGTGTTGAAGATCACAGAGACTGCCTCCAGCTGTCAGTGTTCTCATAAGTGGTGCCCCTCTGCTTCAGCTGTGATGTATTTCTTACCAGGCTTAATCATTAGTGACTGTTAGTGATGAGTTTGCATGAATTTCTTTTCCTTAAGGTACGGTTTATGTTGGAAACAATGCTGGCTTTGAAGAACAATGACATGCGTAAAATCCCTGGCTATAATCCTGAGCCTGTGGAGAAACTGAAGAAGTTACAGAGAACTCTGGTGGGTGACACCCTATTCTGTTTTTTCCTGAACCTCCATGCCATTATGGACCCATTGTGATGATGGTTCAGGCTATGTTCAGCACATGTCTTAGAAACTGTACATCTGGCCAGTTGGTAATGGGCATGTACCTCTTTCTTCTCATTTATTTATTCACTTTACATTCCGATTGTAGCCCCCTCTTCCTCGAGGTCCCTTCTCACACAGTTCCTTCCCCATTGCCCCATTCCCTTCTCTGAGAAGTGGGAGAGCCGTCCCCTGGGTATCACCCCACCCTAGCACATCAAGTCACTGCAGGACTAGGCGCATCCTCTCCCACCGAGGCCAGACAAAGTGTTTCAGGGAAACAGGATCCACGGGCAGTCAGCAGATTCAGGGACAGCCCCTGCTCCAATTGTTGGGGGACCTACATGAAGACCAAGCTGCACATCTGCTATATATGAGTGGCATATACCTTTAAGCCCAGCCCTGGGAGGCAGAAGCAAGGTGGATCTCTGAGTTCAAGGCCAACCTGGTCTACAGAGTGAGTTCCAGAACAGCCAAGGCTGCACAGAGAAACCCTGTCTCGAAAAACCAAGAAGAGGGAAAGGAGGGGGAGAAGGAAGAGGAGGACCAAGAGAAGCAGCAGCAGCAGCAGTGATAGGAGGGAGGAGGGGACTGTACATCAGTAGTGATGATTCCATCAAATTAGTTAAGTACCCAGTATGACTCTCTCCCAAGGTGCTAAACTCAGGCTATATGATGGCTTCCTCTGTTAGTACTCAGAAGACCAGGCCCCACCTAGAACCAGGAACCTCTCCTCAAGTGTTCAACCTGTAGTCTTGACAGCACAAGATGGTCACCATGGTCATTCTGAGTCTTCAGTCACATAGTGTATCATTGATATAGATCCCAGGTCACACACATTTGAATGGTGAACCCATAGACTTCACACACAGAACACTGAGAGGTGATGGCTCTTTCTGGCATTTTTCCAATCAGTTGTCTGTGACTCATTGCCACAGTCATACACCAGAACTGCCATTGTCAAACAAATCATGACAGAAGTGCAGGTGGGAATCAGCTGAAACACTTCATGAAGCCTTTTCTTTTAATCAGGTTCGAAATGCTAGCTCAGGTTCTGAGACTCAACTTCGCATCTCCTGGGATGGCATCTTGAATGCAGAGCAAACTGGTCGCTGGTGGATTGTGGGGTCTGCATGGAGTGGGACTCCAATGATTGACAACAGTCACCATACACACCTGCAGAAGCCACTTGGAGGCACGGTATGAAGACCCTGTTGGCTGCCTGGCTATGGGCACCCTGGTGCATCAGAAGTCTGTTCTGCTTAAAGTAGCTCTCTGTTAATCCTTAATGTTTTTGAAATGTACCACACATGATTATCAGGAAGCTTCATAGAAATAGCCCATGTCGGCCTTCAGTTTCTCTGCTTAAGAGTTTTTAAAAGTTTCAACCCCAATTCAGACAAAATCTAGAAATTGAATGAGAGAGGTATGAAAATGAAACTCATTTGATTGGCGCTGTTGTTGGGACTCAGCAATACGTTGTTCCCAGGAGGTATATGTTCTCGGCCCTACTGTGGATTCAAATTCTAACTCCAGTGTCCTTGTCTTTCCTGCCCGGGAACCCTCATCTCACTTGGTGGCTCCAAGTTGCTGTGTTGCTCTGGCGGCAGCTTGTATGTGAACTTGGGTCTTCATCTGATGCACAGATCTGACCCACCTCCTGAGGAGGCTCCCACTGAGCTTTTTTCCTTTTGCAGATTTGTCCAAGAATACAGACACGGTGTTTACATGTATGCATGTACACACAGTTTACAGTCACGTGTGTTCAAATGTGAATGGT
The DNA here is from genome assembly GCF_011762505.2 of Arvicanthis niloticus. Taxonomy (NCBI): domain Eukaryota; kingdom Metazoa; phylum Chordata; class Mammalia; order Rodentia; family Muridae; genus Arvicanthis; species Arvicanthis niloticus. The sequence goes on from NC_047672.1 coordinate 5,340,510, forward strand.
ACTCTTCAGAAATTCAAGTAGACACATGCTAGAACAGTGTCCTGTCTCTGAGGAGACAGCTTTCATTGTGATAGTGGAACAGTCTGGGCATTGATCTTTCTCTTTTCAGGTTAGCTCTAAGATGCTGGAGCTTGCAAGGAAGCAGAGAATGAACACTGACGTCAGGAGGAACATATTCTGCACTATAATGACAAGTGAGGACTTCTTGGATGCCTTTGAAAAGCTGCTGAAGTAAGCAATGGATGTGACAGAAGTTGATCTCCTTTTTAGCTTTTGGATAATTTTTTTTTTTTTTAAAGATTATTTATCTTGCTGGGTGATGGTGGCGCACGCCTTTAATCCCAGCACTTGGGAGGCAGAGGCAGGCGGATTTCTGAGTTCGAGGCCAGCCTGGTCTACAGAGTGAGTTCCAGGACAGCCAGGGCTACACAGAGAAACCCTGTCTCAAAAAAAAAAAAAAAAAAAAAACAAAAAAAAAAAAACAAAAAAAAAGATTATGTATCTTATATATGTGAGTACACTGTTGCTGTCTTCAGACACACCAGAAGAGGGCATCAGATCCTGTTACAGATGGTTGTGAGACACCACCTGGTTGCTGGAAATTGAACTCGACCTCTGGAAGAGCACTCAGTGCTTTTAACTGCTAAGCCATCTCTCCAGCCCCCACTTTTGGATAATTCGAGCTACTGAGTCTTTCCTGTTACTTCCCTCTTACATGGTCCCATGTGACCTTCATAACACATTGATCCCTGCTGGTAGTCGTTGCATTGGTAAATGTTGCTGTGTAGTACCAAGATTTGAGAGTTTGGCTGTCTGTGTTAGGTAACCAGCCACCTGATAGTCTGTCAAGGTTGTTGGTTGTTGAGAATTGTTATCTCTGTCTTTCAGACTCTCGGTGTAAAACTTATAATATATTTTCTGTAATTAGTTGTAAACTTTACAAAGTATTTCTAAAACAATTGAATATTAACCTCTTCCTTTATCTGGTTCAAACTTAGACATACTTGCAAGTCTGATGATTGGGTTTCTGAACCGGGCCTTTTTGATACGAAAACCTCAAGCTTGCTTCTGTTTCTAAAACCTTACTGTATGCTGAATGTAGGTTCCACTGAGTCTCCTAGTCAGTGCTGGCATGGTGATACAACCTGTTACCCTAGCACTTACGAGGCTAAAGCTGGCGAATCATGCTTCCAGGCCAACTAAGATACAAAGAAAAGGCATACCAGACTTAGCAGCGACTCCCTGCCCACCCAACTTCTGTTCGTGAAAATCATTAGCCAAGCTGGGACTATAACTCAACAGTGTGAGATGAGACCCTGGAGTCCAGCATTCCAGCATTGCAGATTTGTTTTGTTTTGTTTTGTTTAATCACTGTCTGTTCTTGGGGATATGTAACCCCATGGATTGATTAGTACAGCTGAAATGAAACTGGTTGTTTGGAAGGCCCACATACACCTTGAGCAACCTGCTGCTTCTGTTGGGGTTTGTTTGTTGTTTGGGGAAGTTGTGGGGGGAATGTGGCAGCAAAGTTGCTGTTTTCGCCTAAGTCTAGAGCCTTTGTCTCTAGCCATTGGAGTCAGAGGACAGTCAGTTGGGGCTAGGGACATGGCTCAGTGGCAGAAGGTTTGCCTAACATGTCACAGGGCAGTTGATTCTACTCTTAATATGCCTCCCCCGTGCCATCACAAGGAGGAAAAAAGACGAATCAGTTGCTTTTAATTGCCAAAAACTCAAAGGCTGTATGTTCTTTCGCTGTTGGGTAGAAACCAGTTATGGGTCCTCTTGGTGCCTGGGATACTTGTCAGTCAGCTCTACAGAAAACTAAGCACCAAGGCCCACACCAGCACGGGTGGTTCTAAAGGATTCTCTGCCCAGAACAAGGGGTCAGTCTTGACTTCATGACTGTTTGACATGTTTATATAGCAGCCTTAGAGGCTCAGAAAATACATCCTTGGTGACCTCTGTTTCAAGGAGAGTATGTGCTGCAAAGAAAGGAAGGCGGTTTAGCAGCTGTGGAACTTCCTGTGTTTCCACTGTGGTGGTTGCTTCCAGACACTGGGACTGTCCACACTCACAGGGCTGTGATTTTGCTGTGAGTTTTACCTGGAGAAGGTGTATTTTGGGGGTTTGAGACAGGTTTCCCTATACAGCTCAACTGTTCTTGAGCTCCACATCTGCATAACAATATAAACTAGTCCTCAGCTTTGTAACTAGTATACAACTTGGGATTTGTGTTGTGTCTTACACATTAGGCCGTGTTATTGAAAAAAACCGAGGCCCAAAGAACCTAGGAACAAAACAGGACTATGGCCCAATATATGGCTGCTGCCATCATCTTGATCAGCTTGTTTGCCACTGGACTCCTCAGACAGGGAGGAGCTGATTTTGCCATAAAAATTGAAAGCAGACCCCACCACTCACCCCTCAGCATCTGCACCAGGCAGGAAGCTGGCCCTGCCCCCTTACAGGCCTCAGCACTCTGAAGAGTAGGCCCTGCACCTCACCTGGGCAGCACAGTAGAGTTGATCCTAGTGACTAAGTCAGCCCCAAGGACATAAGAACAGGACAGCTGCCCCTGCCCCTTGCCAGCTGGTTCATTGGGTGAGCTAGCCAGAGCAATGCTGAGAGCTTGCCCTGGTGGTTTGGGGCATAGGAGAGCTGGTGGGCTGACCAACTCAGCTACCTTCCAGGCCCAGGGGCAGGGCTTTGAATCGGCCTGCTCCAACGTCTACCCCATCTGTGAATGGCTGGAGCACATGAAGGGGCCAGTCCTACAGATCCAAAGCTGCAGGAGCTTCATGACACAGGGCAACAACAGATTATCTAAGAGGACTTCTGGTGAGGACCCAATATTGATAGTATAGCAGAAGCCAAAGACCTTGAACCAGACCAATGGCACAGCATGTTGCAATGAATATTTGCAAGTAAAGGTGTTTGCACAAAAGGTTATATAGTGTGTGACAGGCCATGACACACTGCAGCCCCCACCACAAGATGGTGTGTTTGTTTGAATTCTATCTTCTTTTCTTTTGGAGGGGCGATTGCAAGGGCGGGTACAAAGGGGTGAGGAAATGAATGGGATTGGGGTACATGATATGAAATTCACAAAGAATTGATAAGATGTTAAAAAAAAATTGAAAAAATATATTCTTACTCTGGCTGTTTGTCTGCAGGCTTGGGCTGAAGGACCAGCAGGAGAGAGAGATAGTTCATATCCTCATGGATTGCTGCCTGCAAGAGAAAACCTACAACCCTTTCTATGCTTTCCTGGCTAGCAAGTTCTGTGGCTATGAAAGGAGATTCCAGGTAACTTGTAAGACCACCAGTACATCTGCCTGGCTCATTACCAGGAGTTCCATGTCCCCACCATGGGTCGTGTCCATGCTAGCAGCCAGGCCTACTGCATTGGAGAGAAGATGGGACAGTGGGGCAAGGTAACAAGGATCCAGCCCAAGGCAGCTTGTTTGTCACGACTGGAACAATTGTGGCCTTCTGGCTGGATGCATCCCTCTAGTGTTTTAAGGCACTAACAACCTTTCTTCAAAGCTGTGTGTTGACGTGTGGGACAAGACTTCAAAAGGGACTTCTATGATGGTGTCAGGAAGAAAGAGACAGTGAAGTTGTTCCTATTCCCAGGAACTGGGTTATTGACGAATGACTAAGAAGTAGTACCTTTAAAGTCCATTCTGGTGAGTGTTGCAGTGATTTCTTGCGTTTTAACCTTTTTCTTCTTCACTGTTAACCAGATGACTCTCCAGTTCAGCATATGGGACAAATTCCGGGACTTAGAAAATTTGCCAGACACTAAGTTCTCAAATCTGGTTCATCTGCTGGCACACTTGTTGAAGACAAAGTCACTTCCACTTTCTGTTCTAAAGGTATGTAGAATGCAAGAAATTAATGAGTATAAGCAGCTTAAGACAGTATAAGTTATTGTATTTGGTATATTTTAAAGTGCATTTTCTGAGATTCTGAAATTTGAGGGTTTTGCTGGGGGTGACAGGGTTTCTCTGTGTAGCCTTGGCTGTCCTGGAACTCGCTCTGTAGACCAGGCTGGCTTTGAACTCAGAGATCTGCCTGCCTCTGCCTCCCAGGTGCTGAGATTAAAGGCAAGTTCACATACACACCAGCTATGAAGTGTTTTCATTATAATAGCCATCACAGAAAATATTGTCAACACATTCTATATATGTACTTAGAGAATTACTATCCAATTACAGGTTTGGATTTGTTTTGTTTTGTTCTGCTTTACATTTATTTGGGGGGGCGGCTGCATTGCTGAGGTCACAGCTCATTTAGGAGCATAGACTGAAGTAGAGCTTTGTTTTCAGGGTTACTATTGCTGTGATAAAACAAAATGACTAAAAGCAACTTGAGGAGAACGGGGTTAATTTCACTTCTATTTCCAGGTAACAGTCCATCACCAAGGGAAGTCAGGGCAGGAACTTGGAGGCAGGACATGATGCAGAGGCCCTGAAGGTACTCTGCTCAGGCTGCTTTCTTAGCCCAGGACACCAACCTAAGATGGCCCCGCCCACAGTGAGCTCAGCCCTCCTCCATCAGTCACTACAGCCCATCTGTTTTCTTGAGATAGGCACTACAGTCTATCTTACGGGGACATTTCTCAGTTGAGCGTCCCTCCCCTCAGATGACTCTAGCTTATGTGAAGTTGACATAAAACTAGCCAGGACAGACTTTCTTTATAAAGATGCAATTATGAATCTCTCTTCACTGCAAAATACCATAAGGCTGTAGTTCACCACCCCTGCACTTCAAAGCCTTGAGACACTAGTATACAGTGAAGCACAGGAGTTGTGGATTCCTGACCTTTTGACAAGACTAAAGGAGATAAACAACAGAGACAAGGCAAGATGCTAACTAGGTTCCGTGTCCTTCTGTGACGTTGCTGGTCTGCAGGGCAGCATCCTATGCATTTGACCTTCCTGCCTTTCATCAAAGTTTGCTCACAATTTCCTGGTGACCATGAACTGGGCAGGAGCCAGTTGTGTGTGGTAGGGCTTATATTAGGGTTCTCCAGAGTAACAGACTAACGAATGAATCGATATATAGAAAGGGGATTTGTTAGAATGACTTACAGGCTGCAGCCCAGCTAATCAAACAGTGCCTGTATGTGGACAAAATGTCCAGGAACCAGCAACTGCTCAGTCCACAAGACTGGGTGTCTCAGCTGGTCTTAGTATACACTGGAATCCCAAAGAAGCAGCTTCTAATACCAGTGAAGGAATGGACTTGCTCGCAAGCAGGGCAAGAAGGCAAAAAACAGAAGATCCCTCCTTTCTTGTCCTAACATAGGCTTTGAACAAAAGGTGTAGTCAAGGCGCACACCTTTAATCCCAGCACTTGGGAGGCAGAGGCAGGCGGATTTCTGAGTTCAAGGCCAGCCTGGTCTACAGAGTGAGTTCCAGGATAGCCAGGACTACACAGAGAAACCCTGTCTCAAAAAAAAAAAAAAAAAAAAAAAAAAAAAAAAAAAAAAAAAAAAACTTACAGGTGAACCCTCCATTTTGGAATTTTAGTTAATCCCAGATGTAGTCAGGTTGACACCTAGGAGTAGCCCTCACAGAGCACATCCCTGACCTTGTTCCTGGGCCTTATACCCCTCAGCTCTTCCCAGAGAAGCTACTCTTTAATATAGTATTTATCCTGTTCTTAGGCTTTTACCTGTTCCTGTATCTGCAAGCAGAGCGTAGTGAGCACTGCTCAGGCCTCTCTGGGCAGAGCCTTGTCACCACACCCTGTCTTCGTGCAGCTTTTCTTTTTTCTTTTTTTCTTCCAAATAAGATGAAGGTCAGTTTATTAGCATTTTAAAAAGGAAAAGCTACAGGCAAGCTCTAAAAACCCTCAGTAGCTGGAGAAGAGAAGGAAGAATGACTATGCCATTTAAGCTGCCATGGAGGTCAGACACAAGACAAAACAACCTTTGTGGTGGGATGTGTTGGAGGAGGAAAAGCCCAAAGTGTTCAAGAAAGCATACTATGAAGCTCTCTTCAAATTCAGCCTGAGTTTGTGTTTTCTCCATGTTGGTGTCTGTGGTTATCTAGGTATATTGTATTTATCCTACTGCTTAAAATGAGATGTTTTGCTCAGCTTTCTAGGAAGCACATATGCATGTGTGTGCTAACCTAATTCTCTGTGGAGTTGTAACGAAAGAGTAACTACTTTAAAGGACAGAGGACTCCAACCCTGGGTTTAGAGTGTATATACTTTGTATCTGTGATCACCACTGCATTGTAGCTCACAGCCTGGGGACCAGCCCACCTTGTCTGTGTCATTCATTGTGAGCAGTTGGCTTCTGACAGCCAGTGCTGTAGAGAGCAGGAAGGGCCACAGACCATGGTAGAACTGAACCAGCATGATGATGCTTTCCTGTCTCCTGACCCTTAGGTAGTTGAATTCAGTGAGTTGGATAAACCCAGAGTTCACTTCCTACGGAGAGTGTTGACTTCGCTGTTGATGGAAACAGAAGATGATGACCTGGCTGTAATTTTTTCAAGGTATGTGCCTAGTGTTCCCTGATTGGACATAGGAAAAAGGCAGGGAGATCACTCCCATTTCACTGTGGCTGGTTTATAAAACCAGGTTTATGTCTAGTACACAATTTTAGTCCTAATTCTAAGGTATAATGTTTATGCACTAGATTGAAGAAAGGCAAGACTGCTACAAGCTCAAGGCCAGTCTGGCATACCCAGTGAATTTTAAGCCAGACTAAGATTCGGAGTGAGACCCTGTTTCAAAAAAAAAGGAATTTTTATTTTGTTTTTGTTGTTGTTGTTGTTTTTGAGACAGGTCACACTATATATCCCTGGCTGGCATGGGCCTTGCTATGAAGACCAGGCTGGCCTTGAACTCATGGATCTACCTGCCTTTGCCTCTGCCTCACCAGTGCTAGGGTTAAAGACAAGCGCCACCACACCTGACAAAAGTTCTTAACAGAGAATATACTTTGAAAGAAGCTGGAGCTGGGTGGTAGCACACACCTTTAATCCCAGCACTCAAGAGGCATTAGGCAGGTGAATCACAAGTTTGAGGCCAGCCTGGGCTACAGAGCATCAAGTTCCAGACAGCCAGGGCACAGAGAAACCTTGTCTCAGAAAAAAGCAGAACCACAAATCAGATAGATGGATGGATGGATGGATGGATGGATGGATGGATGGATGGATGGATGGATTGATTCTGGGTGCGACCAGTTATGGCAGCATATGCCAGTAATCCTGGCACCCCACAGACTGAGGCAGTAGGATCAAAAAGTTGATGCCACCCTCTCCTTTTAAAAAAAGAGGCCAGGTATAGTAACATTCTTGTGGTTACACCTTTTCTAGAGGCTGAGCCAACCATGATTCTTTGAGTACAGGAGTTCAAGGCCAGCTTAGACACAATAGCTAGGCTTTGCCTAAAAATACAGAGATTTTCTTCAATAAGCAAGCCACAGGGTTGGAATATCTCAGTAGCAGACACTTGCCTATCTTACAAGACCCTGGGTTTTATACAATCATTCAAACAAACAAACAAACAAACAAACAAATGCCTAAAAGTAGGTTTTGTCTTGCTTCTTGAGGCACCAGGCACTAAGATCTCAAAGACAAGCTTCTCCCTGACCTGTGTCTCCAATTTCCTTTCAGAGTGTCTGACAACCCAAAGCTGGGCATGCTGCGAGAAGGCCTGAAGCTCTTCATTAGCCACTTCTTACTGAAGCACACACAGGCTCACCAGAGTGCTGAGGAAGCCAGTCTGCTGAGAGAGAGGGCAGGCCTGGCATCTAAGTCTTTACAGGGCAAAGCCATCCTGAGAATGTAGCCAAAGAATAGGGAACATTTGGCTAAGAGACTGGTGATTTGTGAGTTCAAGGCCATCCCACCTCTGTGAGAACAGGAGGAATTATGCTCTGTCATGGCTTAAATACTGTATTTTCAGATTTTTAGAACCAGGGTTGCATTGTGTACTTCCAGTGTGTGTATATATGTATATAGCAGGTCAGAGGAAAGGGGGAGAGAAGGTGGGGATTAAGCCATGAGGGGAGGGTTGGGATCATAAATTGAGGGCCTTTTTAATCTTCTGAAATGTTGGTTAAAAGTTAAAAGTTAAAAGCTGGGCACATGGTGGAACATGCCTTTAATCCCAGCACTTGGGAGGCAGAGGAGGCAGATCTCTGAGTTCCAGACCAACATGCTCTACATAGTGAGTTCTAGGACAGCCAGGGCAAATTGTGCAACCCTATCTCAAAAAAAAAAAAAAAAAAAAAAAAAAGGTGAAATGCCTTAAGAAGCTATGATGCTTAGGTTCTGATAGCGCCCACTCCATAGTCCCACTAACGTCAGTCGGGTAGGTATGGAGTACTTGGTGGGAGGAAGAGAGCTAAGAGCAGAGATAAAATGATTGTGTTAAATGAGGATAACGTGGGCTCACAGACAGTCTGAAAAAGGAATGGCCTTGGGTGCAAGGCTTCCGTGAGTCCTCTTTGTTTTACAGCCTTGCTTTCTCTCTCAATGCTGTGGACTTGGCTAACCCTGACCTTCAGTTATAACTAAATAGAAGTAGAAAAGCCGTGCTCTATGGAGAGCACCCTCTCCAGGCAGGCAGGCAGGCACAGACGGGGGATGCTGCTCTTACGTGATTCACTCCTTCTGTTAGAGTGTTGAACAGCACATCCTATAGCAGTGTGTTTGAGATGACCACGTACAGTCAGGAGGTCTCCATGCAGGTCCCTGAGAACCGAGCCTTGAAGTGAGCCAGCAGTGCCTGCTGCTGTTTTTGTTGCTATGATAAAACCTGACAAGAGCAGCATAAGGAAGGGTGGCCTGGGCTCATACTGTGTAGGCACATCATACTGAGGTATCATGCTGCAAGAGCTCAAGGTATCTGGTCACATTGCATCTGCAGTCAGGAAGCAGAGATAGACACAGGTACTCAGCTCACTTCCTCCTTTTCACTGAGCCCAAGTCCCCAGCCTATGGGGTGGGGCCACCCCCGTTCAGGGTGGGCTTCCACCTAGATTAGCCTACTCAGACTCTCACAGCCACTCCCAAAGGGTTGCCTCCTAGGTAATTGGGATCCTATCAGGTGGGCAGTGTCTATAGATGTGGGGGTTCGGAGTAGAGCTCCAGAGTAGAACACTTGTTCAAACTCTAGGCTCACTCCCCAGCGTTACACAAAAAAGAAAAATCTTCTCTAAATGTTATTTATGTGTGAGTGTATGGACTTGTGTACCAGTGCTTTTGAAGGCCGAAGAGGGCTGTCCTGGAGGTGGGGCTCCAGGTGGTTGTGAGCTGCCTAATTTGGGTTGTGGGAACCAAACTGAGCTCCTCTTAAGAGAACAGCAAGCACTCTGAAACAAGCCACATCTCCAGCCTGGGTATGTCTCCCCCCTCCCCTCCCCAACATATCTCCTTGTAACCCTAGCTGTCCTGGGACTCAATTTGTAGATTAGAGATCTATATATAGTAGAGATCAATATGTAGATCACAGAGATTCACCTCTCCACCCCACGCCCCCATGGAATTAGAGGCATATGTCACCGTGCTGGGCCCAGTTCTATGTGTGTCTGTGTGCTTCTTACAGTGAAGGTTAAGAACTAGTGCTTACCTAGGTGCAGTGGCACACACCTTTAATCCCAGCACTTTGGATGTAGAGGCAAGCAGATCGCTGACAGTTCTCAGCCAGCCTGGTCCTCATAGCAAGTACCAGGACTGAAGAACCTGTCTCAAACAACAACAAACATGTATAGAATCACTTTTAAAGGGGCAATTTCATCTATAAAATAAATATGTAAATTTTATGTAAAAATAAACAACTTTAAGCTGTTTTCTGTAGTGTGTCACCACCAGTGACACTGAGGCTGGCTTGCGTCTATATGGGATGTTGGTTTGGGTCCATCCCAGAAACTGCTGACACAGTGTAAGATTGTTCATACTTGGTTCACCACCAGACTCTTCCCTTTATCGTGTGACTTTTCTGAAAACAAAACAAAAGAAAACAAAACACGTTGGATAACAAGAAGCCATGGTCATGTCCTACCGGAGGAGACAGTTGCATGTAGAGGATTAGCCTTCTGTGCTGACTCTAGGCTGCACAGTGTCCGGGGATTTCTCTATTTCCAATGTGTTAATCTTACTCTGCATTAAGAAGCAGATCCCTTCTCACCACATGCTATCACTGCACTCCTAGATCCCCATTCCACCTTAGGATAGTTGAAGGAACTATGCTTGTTGGTTTCTGTGTATAGTGTTTTGCTTATATGTCTGTTGTAAGCTGCTGTGTGAGTGGTGTGAACCTGGGTCCTCTGGAAGAGCAGCAAGTGCTCTTAATTGTGTAGTCATCTCTCCATCTTATTTAAACCACTTTGTGTGGTTGACATACAGACAGCTATGCAGTATCAGTGTGCACAGCTTGATAAGTTTGCGGGTAAGTATGCCTTCATGAAACTGTCACCATCATTAATGTCATGACATACCCTCTATGTTTCAAGTCCACTCCCGTCCCTTATTACTGTGGCTTGGGTTCAGGTAAAGTCACTTAATGTCAGGTGTGTTTAAGTACATGGCACAGCTGTTAGCTGTGGTCCCCATTCTTTGAAGTACAACGCCAGAACTATCCTCCGTGGCTGTTGGTACCCTTGAACATCACAGCCCGAGGCCCTTGAGAAGCAAGGAAAAGGGCCTTGAGGTCCTTTTCTGCTGTTGAGTTTGTTTTAGAGATCATAGAAAGGTGAGGTCTACTGTGTTTCTGTCTTGCTTATTTCACTGAGTATGGTCCATCCATCCCATTCATGCGGTCACAAATGATAGGACTGTTGGCTCTGAGAAGGCTAAGTGCATTTGGACACTGTTCTCTGTATCCATTCTTCCATCTTTAGACAGGCTCTTGTGAGTGCTGCTGCAGTGAACATGGGAATGCCGTGTCTCTGGCACCCTGACCTTGGTTCTAGCAATAGGTATACTGTACCCTATGGCATTTCTATTGTTAGCTTTCTGAGGAACTGCCCCACTCTTTTGCCTAATGGCTGTACCAATTTTCATTCGGCCCACACAATACAAACAAACCCTTTCATTACTTGTTCTGTTCCCATGTTTTAGCAGTAGCCATGCAGACAGGTGTGAGGTGAAGCCTCACTGTGGCTTTGATTCCACACTCTTGGCCATTTTATGGAGAAAAACTTATACACATCCTTTGCCCAGCTTTTGCAGGGTCTTGTATCACAGCAACAGAAATGAAATTAGAACCAAGAAGCTAGTGTCTTGGGGCTTATTATTTTGTTCTGTTTTAGTATTTTTAGAATACCATCCCACTGCCCTCTAGCCTGCAGTTTCTGCCAAGGACTACTTCAGTCTTATAGAGGGGAGGATGGTCCTTGGTATATATCCTTTCTTTCGATGCCTCCACAATTCTCTTTGATTCTCTCTTTGAACAGTTTGGTTATAAGGTATCTATCTCAGTTAAGACCACTTCATCTATTTGGGGTTCTCTGTCATGATCTAGGAACTCACTTTGCCTATAGCTTTGAGGTTTCAGTCACTTCTCTGTCAACACCCCTCCCTCACAGTTTAGGACCCTATGCTGCATGTTTTAATGTACGTGATGCTATCCTGAGTCCTGTAGGATTCTTTCTGGTCTTGTTTTGGGTTTTTATTTTATTTGGTTGGTTGGGTTGGGTTTTTGGTTTTTGTTTTGAGACAGGCTTTCTCTGTGTAGCCTTCACTGTCCCAGAACTCACTTTGTAGACCAGGCTGGTCTCAAACTCAGATCTGCCTGCCTCTGCCTCCCAAATGCTAGGATTAAAGGTGTGAGCCACCACTGCCCAGGCTCCTGTAGGATTCTTTGATCTTTTTATTCCTTGTCTTTTTGTTCAGTACGTAGATAGTTCCCATGCCTGCTGAGAGCTTGCAAGGGCTCCCATTTGACTGTTCTCTGGTGAAGCTCCCTGGAATTCCATAGTTCCTGTATTTGTGTTCTTCGGTTCCAAATTTCTAAGGTTCTTGAGGTTTCTTTCTCTTTATAATGCCCTGTTCAGGTGTTGCTCTCCTTGCTTGTAGTCTTGCTGTGTTCTCGAAGTTCAGTGGGCTGCTTCAAGATCCTTGTAATGCTTGTTAGGCTATTTGCAGCTCCCGTGTCTCGGGTTATGCCTCTGGAGCTCCACTTCATTCCATTGGCGCTTGCTGTCAGTGTGCTCTCAAGCCTTGCATCACTGTCCTGTATTTTAAGAAGCAGATGCCTTCTGCTTTTACTGACCTGACTTGGAAAAAGCTTCACCACCATCCTAGCCAGGGTTCAGGGGCATGCAAATATATGAGCCTAGGGGAGACAGTCACATTCAAACCACCAGAGAGCTGTGAGTATGGAAGTGTGCCACTCGTCTGAGACGGACCGTGGGTGTGTGTCTGTTGCTGCGGTGAGACAATGATCAAAAGCAACTTGGGGAGGAAAGGTTTTATTTAGCTTATGTGTCCTGAACTGAGGAGGGCCAAGGCAGGAGCTCAGACAGGGTGGGAACATAGCGGTAGAGGCCATAAAGGAGTGTTGCTTACTGGCTTGCAACGCCTGCTTTCCTATAGCACCAGCCCTTGGCACTGCTCACAATGGGCTGGGCCTTCACACAGCAGTCACTAGTTAGGAAGATGCCCTGCTTGTTTGCCATCTTACCCCCCTGGCTGCCACCTCCACCTCCAGGGTTTTTTGAGATAGGGTTTCTTAGTGTAGCCCTGTGTGTCCTGGAACTAGCTCTGTAGACCAGGCTGGCTTTGCCTACCAAGTCTCTGCTGTGCCCAGCTACAGCACCATCTTTTGGAGATTCCTTCCTCTCAGATGATTCTGGCTATGTCAGGTTGACACAATGTGCCACTCATTTCTGAGATACCAGGTTTTCCTCCTAGCCCCTTTACAGAACAGGGAGGGAATTTTGTGAATGTCATGTGTATCAGTATGTTTACACATGGCATTTATGAATACATTAAGCCTGGCTTCACACAGGTGACTCAGGTGCCCACCCAACACTCTAGCAGTCACACCCTTCCCACCCTATGTCTCTGGTTCCCTTTCTTCTGTGTGGTAAATGTGCACTTGTTCAGTGACACATTGCACAGAGTGCTGTTAGGTTGGCTGACTAAAAGACTGTAGAGAGCTTTGTGATTAGTTCAAGATGTGTGTCTGAGTCCTCTGGGATTGGTGCAAAGGGGGCAGAGCCGAAGCACCTGATGTTGAGTGGGGGGATTGGTTCTCATTTCCATGGTCTGAAGTGTAGATAACACCATTGTTTCTGTTTGTAGTCCACTTGAGCCCTCCTCCATTCTCCTGATTTATGGATTGTAAATTACTTTTAACAAACCATTATATTCATGAAGTTTTACTGTGTGCTGTGTCCTTCTGACATATTCCAGACACGGAAGCTTTGAAATTCCAAATATTCCTCTTTATCAGCAAACCAGATGTGTGTCTCTAGTGTGCCACAGCTGTGAAAGTATGGCTTGTTGCCAGTGGCAGCTGCCATGTGACTTTGTGGTTCTGATTACATAGAGATACATGTCCCAGGAATTGTAGGTCAAAGCTGGCTGACTGTGGCTCTCAGAGGGGCCCTTACCTCACCTTATATATGCAGGCCTGCCTCTTTGCCATCTCGGTAGGCTGCTGAGATTGAGTGAGGCACATGTGCTCCAGGGTCTCCTCCCCCATCCCCATTGTTCTCTTGACATATCATGAGAAATGTGGTTACGTTAAGACCGCCTGCTTCTGCCTGGCTTGACTGACACGCAGGACCCATGTCTTCCAATTTCCCTTTCTTCTGACAGCACCATTCTGTACTCTGTGTCTCCCGAGACCATTGCCCTCTGCCACAACCTTGGAGCTGCTTACACTCACCGTATGGCCGCTTGCTTCCTTTCTCTGGCCTACCGTGGCTAACTGGGCTGGGTTAGGATAGACCCCAAGGCACCCAACTTCAAGCTTCCAGAATTCCACCAGCCAGGCATCCCAGTGGAGCCATGTCTCATAGAGCCAGTCAAGGATTCTAGAGGGCGAGTGGAAGGGAGGCTGTATGGGAGGAACTTTACAAAGAAACAGTGCACAAAGTAGTGAGCCGTGGGTCAGAGGATGACAAGACAGAATGCAGAACTCATCTGCTGGTGGCAGCTGGTAAGCCAGTCTAGGAGCTGTGGATGCCTGACTGCCAGCTCTACTCCACCTGCCAGGTTCTCCTGATGACTAAGGGCTCCAGGTGTGACGAGAGCTGCAAGCTTGGACACCTGCAGGAGCACAGCCGGGAGGTGGGGCAGACATGCTCACTCACCACAGCCCCACCTCAGACCAAGGTCAGGGACACCCAGAGTTCCATGTCTGTCTCAGACGTACTATGGAGGCGGATATGTGAGCGTGGACTGCCTGCTGCTCTCTCACACCCTGCAACTCTTCTGAAGTTGGTGGTACATTTCCCAACACAACAGCTTGACCAGTAGAACTTCCCAAGGTCATCCTACAAGTCAGCCCTGAGGCCAGATGTGGAGACAAGTCCAGCCTCCACTGCAGCAACTTGCTTTCATTGAAACCACAGGAGCTCCTGAAGAGATGAGGTGGTAGGACTGGGACTCTTCGGGTGACGCCTCTGCTTAGCAGCCACACTCCCTTAGAGGTTGCTGGGATGGTCTCTGCTCTGTTCTCACTCTGGCTGTCTTCCACTGGCCGCATCACAGTCTGGCAGCGAATTAGGAATGTGCAAAGTGGGTGAGTCCGTAGTCCCCTGGCATCCCACTCACAAAGAGAATGACTGCAGGAGACCAGTGGCAGTACCTTCTCAGGACAGCACCCTGTGACTTGATGACTTCTCACGAGGCCCTCCTTTTAAATGCTTTCCAGGCCCCACGCTGCCACCCTGGGGCCCAGCTCTCAACACGCAAACCTTGGAAGCAAACCACACCACTGCAGTAATGGACACTGCTCAGAATTTAGAGGCTGAGGAGAGGGGGGTGTGGAGAAATGTTAGTTAGGTGTGAGGCACACTGCATTTTCTAAGACCTGAGAAATCTGTGGTGGTCAGAGCCAGGTAGACCTCACCACTCCACCTCTGGAAGGAGCCTGTGGACCTCCAGCATCTAGGATCCCTGGAGGAGAGCAAAGTCAGGAGGGAAGAGTGCTGTGACTGGGCCTCTGGACAGGTCCAGCAGCTAGACATGGACCACAGTTGCCCAATCAGGTGAGACACATGCAGGGAATGCAGGTTCTGGGATGGGAGGACTTGGCTGTGTGCTCTCCAGAGCCTCATTAGCACCCTATCCAGAAAACAGGACAAAACGTGTGCTGGAATGCTTGGCCTATGGGTCCACACGACCACAGAGAGAGTAAAGATCCACGTGAAGGAGCCCTGACAGGCCAGGGTCACTTGACCTTTCCTCCCCTTTGTGCCTTGCGTCATGGGGTTATAGCACAATGGTAGTAGGGACTTGGCTGTTTGGAGGCAGAGCTCATGAGAAGGGTCCATTTAGCTTGAGTAGAGCAGGGTAATAGTGAAAAATTATGTTTGCATGAGATGGTGCCTAGGGGACGTGGGTCCAGTGTGATGAGGTCCAGGTTGAAGGGTGATCTCAGGGCTGTGACTTTCATGCATGCTAAAGACAACAGTATAGCATGTGCCCCACTGGAAGGCAGCTTTGCCCGTGCTGAGCAACTGTGACTTTGGACAAGTCAAGTCCTGAGAAGGATACGGCTGCTGCCAACCTTCCCTGGGTACCCAGCTCACATTTGCAGCAGTATTAGGGATAGTTTCTGAAGGTAATGATCACCTCCTTCCCTGTAAACACGCTGTCAGTCATTCCTTGACAGCCTTCTTGTTGGCTGTCAATTATCCCAGCACCTGAGGGAGAAAGGCAGACGGCACGCTTGGCAAGGTAGCCGAGGAAAGGGACACCTGTAGTTTTGAAAGTAGGGATGGTTCTTGATAATGGGCTGTTCGTTTCATTTTACCTTCTCTGAAGTGTTTCCAAGAAAAGAACAGTTTATTGCTTGTATTTGCTAATCAATTTAGTTCTCCAGTTGCTCACAGTCTGCAGTGCTAACCATGTTCACTTTTACACATGTTTGCATATAAAGTTACATGTTCAAGTTTACATACATCTTGATGCTGTTTCCTGAGCAGATGCCGCCCCTCTTCACTGCTGACCTTTAGGCTCCCCTTCCATGGTTGCAGACTTCTCTGCTCTCAGGACCATCACAGCCCCTGAGGCTGTGCACTGGAGCATCACGTGTCATAAGGACAGCCAGGTATACTGCTCCTGGCTGGGTTGTATATATAGCCACTTTCTCTAAAAAGGAGCAGATGGGGTTAGCATGCCATGTTTACTTTTCATTTCTCTTTCAAATAGAACACCCTGCCCCACATTTTAAATTATCCTACTACCCTGGAAATTTTTTAAAGATATATTTATTTTATATGTATGAATGTTTTGCCTGCACATATGTATGTATGTATGTATGTATGTGCACCATGTGTACATGACCACCTGCAGAGGTCAGAAAAGGGCATTGGACCCCCTGGAACTGGGATTACAGTTGTGGGTACTAAGAATCAAATCTCCATCCTGTGCAAGGGCAGCAAGTGATCAGCCACACTGGGAATCTTTTAAGATCCCTGACCAGCTATGATCTAACATCCCTCTTCCCAGGCATCTGGATGGCTTTGAATTAAACATGTTGGAAAAGGCTGCTGCTTAGGAATTCGGGGCTCCTGTGTTCCCTCTTAGTAAATTTAAGCTGCGGTGCCATTAAGTTTAGTTCTCATCTGAAGGGTGGCTGAAAGAATTCATTTGCAGAAGTTAAGACAAACCCTGTGGGAAACCATATAATAACCATCCAATTCCATTCCAGCTTGCATGATGCTATAGATGCCTCATCCGTGTCTACTGTCACTTGGGGTCTTGGAACAGCTGTGTTTTATCTGTCATTTCTCCTACTTTATCAGCCTTAGTGGTACGTCAGCGGCTGGGGAGAGGACTTGGTGGAATGTGAGGTCCTGAGTTGGAATCCCCAGAATCCAATAAAGCTGGGTGCGATGGCTCACATCTGAAGTCCTAGTTTTTGATATTAAGATGAGAGACAGACACAGAATCCTTGGATGCTCAGACTAGCTAGCCTGGTATAATCAGATATAAGCTAAACAACAGAAGAGTCTGTTTTAAACAAGGTAGATAGTGAAGACTAACATCCAAGGTTGTCCTCAGACCTCCTCATGTATGCCCACACTCATATACACAAATACACATGTAAACACACACACACATACACACACAGTGTGTCTCCCTACATTCTCACTGTCTCCCAGCAAAGACTGAACCCAACTGATCTCAGGCCACTGAAGCAATCACACAAAGGACTGGCTATTGCTTTCCCCAAAGGCTTAGTCCCTGACCTGCAGTGGTGAAGCCAGGTAGGAGGAAAGGTACATGTGGTTTGCCTACCTCTAACAACCACCAGTGCCACCTTGAGGTCCCCGTGTTACCTTCTGAAACTCAAGGCCTATATTTGGGGTGTGGTCTTGCACACTGTTAGTAAAAAGGCATTTCATTGTCCATGGGCTACTAAGAAACTAGAAAGGAAAGCCCGAAGCCTGCATGGTGCCACTGCAGCTAAGAGAGGACAGATGATGAGCCACAGAACAGTGGCAAGGCTGTGGGGGAGGGGACTAAGCACATCAGACCTAAGCTATACTGAGCAGAGGCCCAACAACTCAAGGCCAGAGAATCCCTGAACTACATTTTCCTATGAGATCAGTCATCCCTTGTGTTCCCTACTGTTCAATGGGACTGAGGTCCCCAGGGATACTGCCCTCCACTGTAAGACCAGTCAAGGTGCTGTTCTTAGTTCTTTGTACTGATCTTTATTGTCACAGTTCCTGTTGACAGAGGTGCTGGTAACGTAACCACCAACCCTGGTTTGTCTATGGTTAGGTGGGGTTGTCTCGGAATAATAGAAAGTTCCACCAACCAAGTGGATCGATCATCCTGCCATCCTAAAGAGCTACTAGGGGAGCCTGCCATAGGAGGCACACCTGGCACTAAGGGAGAGCTAGTGAAATGTCTGGGGACAAGGTGGGAGATGGGAACTGCCCCGGAGTAAGCCATGTGGCACATGGCTCCTGAGACTGCATGTGCTCTGTCCTCAGTGATTCTTCTGTCACTAGCACCTGGCAGCCAGTGGGTCCCAGGCTACACTTTGTGCTTTAATGCCCCTCGCTGCTCTGTCTTTATAGGTCACCAAATAGGTGCTGATCCACAGAAAGGAGTTGTCTACTCTGTTTGAGAACAGAGCCTGTTCTCTTCCTGAAGAGCTACTAGGGGAGTCTCTAGATATCTATCTCTTCCCTGGTGTGTGTTGGGAACGGGGAACAGAGCTCAACCTTGGGTGTCAGGAGCTGTCTCCTTAGTTTTTAAGATGGGATCACTCGCTGATTTAGCTATGCTGGCTGGCCAGCAGGCCCCAGATCCTTCTGCTTCTACCTCCCTGATCCTGGGATTTATTATATATGAATATACACCATCACAGCTGACTTTTTATGTGGGTGCTGGGGATTGAACTCAGGACCTCATGCAAGCATGTTATCTGCTAGGCCACCTCAGTTACTGTGAATGTCATTGTAAGAGTCTGTATTAGTGTCTGTTTTACTTTTTCTTTATATGGGTAAATGAAGAGGATGATCTTGAACTTCTGACCCTCCTGTCTTCACCTCCCAAGAGCTAGATTCTAGACATATGCTACCATGCCACGTTTACACAGTGCTGAGGACTAAACCCAGTGTCACACGTAAGCACTCTAAACAAGCTACAGCCATATCACTAGTGTCTATGTTATAATCCTTAGAAGCTTATGGGTAACCCAGGACACTTTTCCTCATTCCAGGAAAATAATTACTAATAAGAGTAAGCCCAGGACACTCTCAAACATTTATGACAAGACCCAAGGCACCCAGGCAAGCCTGGCTTCCAGCATTTCAGTGAGCAGGATCTGAGATGGGACCAAAACCATTAATACTATTATTGTTTAGTTTTGCATAGCCATGGGCAAAACTCCGATTTCCTAGAAAGAAACAATCCCAAATGCCCAAAGGTATAAATTATCAGACAGGATATAGAAGCCACAAAAGCAAACCAGACTTCCTGTAAGTACTTATCCAGAGCTTGTGGCTACAGAAAAGCAGGTGGCTTATGCTTGGGGCATAAAATACTCAATTAATTCATCAAAAACACAATGTGATCGTTTGTGATTTATTTTGTCCTTGCCCTTCACCATTTGATTAATAGATCTGGCCCCAGTGGATGACCTACTGTGGTCGGTGGTGAGGATGGACTGGAACCCTTAGTCTTCTAGTTAAGCCTAGCAAGTGGCAGGCCTGCATTTCCACTTTGGCAGTAGCAGGACTTACTAGTAAACTAGGCTGTGGATAGGTGCTGGCCTCTCGTTAAAGCAGGAGGCAGAGATCTGCCACCCTATGCCTTACCTGGGGAATGGGCACCATGGTTCACATACCACAAATCGGAAATGCTACATCACAGGTGTCACTTGTGTATGAACATATGAGGACCTTTCTGCTCCCTCAAAGAGGTACTGCTAAAATAGTCCACCAGGATGACAAACATGTTCCTCCAGAAGGTTCTGTCCAGGTCTGGGCTGCCTTAGAACCTAGACACATCTGTAGAGAGTCCTGGTGTTATGGTGGCATCAGTTACCATTTGGAACATCTCAACAGAGCCACATACTACCTTCAGGCCTGCTAGGAGCTGTTTTACCCAGGAACAAGGGGCCTAGTGGTCTCCATGGACCCTGCCCTCCAGAATTCCACACCCTTCCTGCCCTATCTCCCCTGAGACAGATAAGGAACAGAACTTACAAGAGCAGAATCGTGAACAGCTTCCTGCCACCAAGCCGAGACTCAGCTCAGCCAAAAGGGGTCTGGGATGTAACAGGAGTTGGACCCAGCACCAGTGTTCAGCTTAGAGAATAGGAAGTAGGCTTCCCTGCTAGCTCCTGTTTCTTTCAAGTCCAAATCCATGTCACCCAGTTTTGAAGGTTTTATGTCTCTCATGGACTGGACAGTTGGTACAGAGCTCTGCTCACCCTCTCCTGGCACCATCGTGGGAGAGTCCCAGGGTCGGAAGTCCAAGTGTCACTGTAGCCACAGTGGGAACTGGCTGGGGCACTCCCCCGTCTTAATGGCATAATAAAATGCTTTGTAACCTTTGAAGGAGAGGCCTGATAAAAGCAAAACACTATCACACCGTCTGCGATTAGAGGCAGCCAGGCCCTGAGACAGAGTAACATATATGAGCAAATATAATTTATTTCTGTTCTCTGATTATGAAGGTCACGGTGGTTTAACCTGCAGTGAAGGCTGCAGACATTATCTGCTCCAATAGAACTGGGAAAGAAAACACTAGCAGTCATTAAAAGCAAATTACTTTGCTTTATGAAGATAGAGAGGAGAAGGCCTTCGAAACTCTAGATGGAGACTGTGAGGGTTCCCCTGAAGGGAGGCAATTGGAGTACTGTGCTAAGCTAGAATTTCGCAATGACTCAGCCACCTGCAACTGGGGGGCAGGAGAGGTTCACTTAGGGTTTCTGGGACAACCTTGTCTCAAGGTATTTCTGAAAGTTTAAAGACATCAAAAGCTTGCTGTGTAAGGATGGGATATTTTCTCACATATATAATTTATTACTCATTTTATATACATTGTTTTGCCTGCCTGTGTGAGGGAGTCAGATCCCCTGAAACAGTTTAATCCCCAGAATCCACATGAAACTTGAAGGAGAGTGTGGTGGCACACACCTTTAATCTCAGCACTCAGGAAAGAGAGGCAGGTAGACCTTTGTGAGTTTGAAGTCAGTCTGGTCTATAGAAGGAGTTTCAGGAAAACCAGGAGCACACAGTAAGACCCTGTCTCAAAACAAAACAAAAGTAGAAAGAGAAAACTGACTCCACAAATTTGTCCTCTGGTTTTCATGCATGTGCTATGACAGGAATACTTATAGAGCCACAAATAATGAAACATTAAAAACAAAAGCTGGTGGTGGCGACATGTGTATACCTTTAATCCCAGCACTCAGAAGGCAGAGGCAAGGCAGATCTCTGTCAGTGAGATGTCAGACTGGCTCTATAGAGCCAGTTCCAAAACAGCTAAGGCTACTTTGTTTCCAAAAAAACAACCAAACAAAAACCCAAATTCTTCCAGGGGTGGTAGTGCACACCTTTAATCTTGGCACTTGGGAAGCAGAAGCAGGCAGTTTTGAACTTCAAGGCCAGTGTGGTGTACAGAGCAGGTTCCAGAACAGCCAGGAAACCTTGTATCAAAAAACCATTAAAAAAATTAAAAACCAAAACTTTTTTTTAAAGGAGCCAAACTCCCTAGACAGCAGTAAGGCAGAGAGCACTGAGCCGCTCAGAGCATGAATTGCAGGTCTCAGAGAACTGATGTTTAGAAAGTGGAAGTGCAGAGAGTAGGGGTGCTATATGGCACCACTCACAGTAAAGGACAAGTATTTATAAAATTTACCACAATAACAAAAGATCCAGACCAGTTACTGGTAACAGAATATGTTGTTTCTCAGTATTGTTTTATCCCACCATATTAGGTTGAACAGTTCAGCCAGATCCATTGTGAACCACGAGTAGAAGCTCCCTTCTTGTCCTTAGAGGTTCTGTGTGGTTGTGTGTTGAGTTCCAGCCAGTGGGATGGAGAGGGTCCATTCCTGCAGTCCTGAGGAGTCACACAGCAGCCCATCTCCTGTGATGGTTAATTGTCACTCTCACCTAGACTGAGACACCTCTTGGTATGTCTATGCAGTTATTCCAAAGAGGTGTAACTAAGGAGGAAAGACACACTCTTGACTGTGGAGACATCTCATGGTTCCAGACTGAACGAAAAGGAAAAGGAAGCCATGTACTCGGCGGGCCTGTCCTGGTGCGGCACACCTTTAATTCCAGCACTTGGGAGGCAGAGGCAGGTGGATCTCTGAGTTCAGGCCAGCCTGGTCTACAAGCCGGAGCTCTGGGACAGCCAGGGCTACACAGAGACACCCAACTGGATCATGCCCAATCAAACCATAAACCCAAATAATGCCTTCCTCCTGTAAGTTACTTTTTGTCAGGCATTTGGTTCCAGCCAGGGAAAAGTAACTCAATATAACCACACCCCAGTACTGGCTGGGTATAGAGGCATGGAAGAAAAGTCACCAGCCCAGCCCTGGACAGCATGTTCACATGAGAGAGAAATAAATTTCTATCTTTTACCTGGAATCCCTGTCTTCTGTGCCACCCTAATCCTGACATATTCTCAGACATGGTTCTTGAGCTCCAGCAGCCAAGTAAGACTTCAGGACAGTGCCTTCACACACACACACACACACACACACACACACACACACGAAGGCTGGCTTTGCGGACCTCTCTTAGGTGCTGAGGCTCACCCTTCTTAGGCAATCTCAGCCTGCTGGACATAGAGTGGATGTGTTCTGTCTGGCAGTATCATGGACCTGGATAAATATTGTTACTGGGTAAAAACTGCTTGGTAATAAGGCAGCTGTCGGCCGGGTGGTGGTGGCGCACGCCTTTAAAATCCCAGCACTTGGGAGGCAGAGGCAGGTGGATTTCTGAGTTCAAGGCCAGCCTGGTCTACAGAGTGAGTTCCAGGACAGCCAGGGCTACACAGAGAAACCCTGTCTCAAAATAAAAAAAAAAAAAAAAAAGGCAGCTGTCTAGGGAACTATAAACAGTCCAGAGCTCTGTGACACATCATGAAGGCTTGGCTAGAAAATATGAGCTGTGCCAACAAGGCCTCACTGTATAAAGGAGCTTCTGGATAATATGCAACCCAAGGAGAAGCTTAAAACCTTTCCATGATAATTGTTAACTTAGATGGGAGTTGGTCAGACTAATGGGTATGACAGCTATCATTTCTGACATCGTGGAAAGGTTGTCTCTGGCCAGCCTCTCCAAATGCCTCCTGGCTACCCAGAGCAGTAGACAGAATGGCAGTGGTGTTTTAAGGCTTTGCTGTATTGTGTGTGCAGGTGTCCCACTGGCCAGTCACAGCCTCATCTAAAGTGCAAAGGAACAATCAATAAGGATGAAGCTAGCAGGGGCTGAGTAACTTCAACTAGAACTCTTCTGCCGGCAGAGGGCAGGGGGATGGCCACAACATAAAGGGACTGTCGAGGCCTGGGAGTTGAGAGATGGTATGTACAGGCTGCATTGTGAGGAAGATACAATTTACATTCCCCTTGTAGATTGGTATTGTTGTTGTTGTTTTAATACACTGCAAGTTTCCTGTCTCTGTTGGTCTCTGACTTGAAGAGCTAGAGCCAGCCAGACCTGAGAGTTGTTCATCTGGTTGCAGGAAAGGGCCCCTGAAACTGGCTGAGGCATAGTTTGCAAGAGGCAGCTAAGCCAGGGCTTAACCCAGGCAGGCTGTGGCCACCTGGGAGCTCCAGGCTGAGAGCGGAACAAACCTAAGCTCACAACTGCCCCAGACACTCCCTGCCCCTTCTCTGGGTTTTTTGTTTATTTTGTTTTCCTTCCTTCCTTCCTTCCTTCCTTCCTTCCTTCCTTCCTTCCTTCTTTCCTTCCTTCCTTCTTTCCTTAATTCCAGTATAAAAATATTTGGTTGAAAGAACTATTTTAACCAGGAAAATTAAGATGTAACAAATATAAAACCTGCAGGAATCTTGGTGAAATTAGGTAAGCTTTCAACACTAACCAGGGCCGCCAATGCGGGTCCCATTCATCCACTTCCACCGTCCACCTCCTCGTTTCTCTTGAGGGCACCCAGAACACGCTAGGGGCGAATCCAGTGCCAGAGCGAGCCCTCCTACTACAGTCACAGCTCCTGGGGTCTATTTCAGGACCAAGTCCTGAGGACTTGGCCTAAGCAGCCCGGGACTCCCCGGGGTAGCCGCTTCGTGGAGCCCCTGGGCAGGTAATTCCCTTTCGCTGTCCCAGCCTAGGGTCCCGCCCCGCGCCCCGAGCCTGACCCCGCGCGGCGTTGCCCAGAATCGGTTGCGCGGGCCGGGGAGATAAGGCGCGCGCCTTTGTTCCTCCCCAGCTGGGTAAACGGTGCTCTGGCCCTGGCCGCGCCCGCAGGGGGTGTCACCCTGCGTACCGCCCCTGCGCCGCCGGGCACAATGGATCCAAGACCGGCTTTGTCAGACACAGTGTGTACCCGGGGCGGGGCGGCAGGTACGCGGGCGGCGGAATGCGGGGTCGTCGCGGGGCCGTGCAGCTAGAAACCTCGCGAGTTGGCAACCCCGCGCCGCCCCGTCTCCCGTGGGACGCAGATTCTGAGAGGATGGAGTGGCGAGCGAAAGCGAGGTGATGCCTTGCGCGGACCCGAGCTGCTACCGCGGGCCCCGCGCGCCCTTGCCGCACACCTGGCGAGCCCTAAAGTGATTTACGAAGTGAAAGAGTTAAACGAGGCCACCAGCTGGAGCCCGGGGCGGCTTTATGCGTTTTATTAGGTGTCCTATTATGGAAAATAAACTTTAATCCAACCATAAAAAATCCAAATCTGAAAAACATATTCGCCCTTGTAGTCTGAACACTGCGGCATTCTTGGCGCAGGTCACACCTCCGACTGATTAATTTTATTGAGGGAGACAGAGTACCGCGGGACTTTGATGGGGGGGGGGGGGGCAGGGAGAGTTCTTCATGGCACCCACACCTTGCAAAGCTTTCAAGAATGCTCCTAGTCCCTTCCGAGAGGTCTCCAGCATCTCCAGGCCGCCTTCCAGGGCCACGCTCTCCCCATCGGGGTTCCCACTCCAGCCCCGGGACTGATCCTAAGGATCGATCATGCTCTCAGACTGGCCCTGTACCCCGGACAATAGGGAGGACTCCTGGGCTCCTTTAACTGATAATCCTGAGAGGTGTGCGCTGGAACCATCCAGAAGCACAAGGCCCAGCACCAAGCCACACTCAGCTCTGAGGTTAAAGGACAAAGCAATGGGCTTAACTTGCTGCTTCTACAGAGTTCTACAGAGCCTTAATGTTTAAGAGAAAAGAGAGAGGGGGCACAGGAATAAAGGGACGTGGAGAGTAAAATGCAGAGGCTTGGAGTGAAAACGTAAAACACATCTTCACCACGTTCTTTTAGATTGGGTCTTGCAATGCAGCTCACACTGGCCCCTGGCAATCTTCCTGCCTGAGCCTTCCGAATGGTGGGCTTATAGACTCCTGACACCGCCATCATCACTGGTTTCATTATTTAGATATAGTTCTCCTATGTAGACCAGACTGGATCAGATCGGCCATCCTCTGCAGTACTGGGATGACAGGCATACCCCCCATGTTTCTCGGCACTACTTCTATGTGTAGAGTACAATAATGTTAACTAAATGCTTCTCTAGGTGATAGATCTCTAGGACGTTTTTATTCTCCCAAACTGAAGCTCTGTCCCTGTAAACAGCCCCCCCCCGGGTCAGTGGTTCTCAACTTTCCTAACCTATGAACCTTTAACACAGTTCCTTATGTCTTGGTGGTCCCCCAACCATAAAATTATTTGTGTTGCTACTTTATAACTGTAATTTTGCTACTGTTGTGAATTCTTATAGGCAGAATATCTGATATACGACTCCTATAAAAGGGTCGTTCAATTCCCCCAACAAAAGGGTTGAGACCCACAGGTTGAGAACCAGGGTCCTAGATCCCCTCATTCCACCCCTTGGATGGCGTTTGCTCTGAGCGGCCTAAAATGATGCCACTGGAGCGGGAAGCTAAATGCTCACCTGTTAAGAGTCCTTTTTGCGCTTACAGAGTTTGGTGCTCACACCCACCTAAGACCTCACATAATTGCCTGTAACTCCAGTTCCAGGGGATCTGGATCTGTTGCCTCTCCCTTTCAAGGGCACCTGAACATACACAGAAACATATGTATAACAGTTAATTAAATGGTGCCTATACAAGCCCAGTGATACAGCATTTGTTTCCCTGTGGTGGTTTGTTTCCTGAGGCAGTCAGTACATACCTGGACTCCTCCATGCTGAGGCACGTGGCCAAGCCTTCCTTCTGTCTTCCATGGCATGAACATTTTGTTCATAGCTTGACCTGAAGTGGAACATCTAGGTTGCTCTCACTTCTTGTCTCTTTTGAACAACAATCTTGTAAAAAGGTGAGTGTGTTTGTTTCTCCTTCAGAGCATGCTATCAGTGTTTTAGATTCATATTCAGAACTAGGACTTCTGACTCATACATTAGTTTGGTTTAATTTTGTTGTTTGGTGGCACTGGGAATTGAACCTGGGGCCTCACACATGGTAGGTGAATACTCTGCTGCTGAGCTATATTTCCAGCCTGGCTTTGATTTTTTTTTTTTTTTGAGACACTTCTATATTGTTTTCCATGATGACTGCAGCACTTTAGACGACCATCCCAGTACACACCAGTACATCCCAGTACACACCGGACCAAACTTCTCCACATCCTCACCAACAGTCTTCTGTATTCCTACAGGGCACTCACATCCTAAAGGGCTGACTGGTGTTTCTCTTCCTGGCTATTTGTGTATCTGTTGCAGTCCTTTGTGAGTCTTGAGTTGTGTTGTTTTGCTTTTTGCTGTTATTGAACTGTAGGTCTTTATTCTCCCTCTTATCCCATTGGCTTGCAGTGTTCTCCGTCTTTTCTAGATGGGCCTTTTTGTCTATTGTGTTCTTCGTGGCTTGGAAATTTTTCAGTGATGGATTCCCATCCGATTTTTGTTTTTATTGTCTGTACTTTATGGGTCATAACGGTAAAAGCTTCCCTCTGCAAGCTGATTCCCATCTGGACACTGGGCAGGGGAGAGATATTGTGAAAAAAGCAGGCTCATCTCTTCTACTTTCTGCTTGCTCTGGCTTCCAGACCCTCTATTATTAAACTGTCCCCATGGTCGCTGTCAGCCTCAAGAGTTGTAAAGGCTCCTGTAGCTTGTTCTATTGACTCGCTAAAGAAATCATATTCAGGGTCAGACTTTTAGGTTATGAGAATAGAGCTAGGAGCCCATGTCAGCTTTGGGATGTGGGTTCTATAACCGGACCCAGACTTTACAGCAAAGGACTCTACAGAAGCACATTTAGGTAGAAGGACCAGACTTGGCCAGCTACGGGCTGGGTCACCTGAGGATATCTGCGTATGATGCTTGCCGGACATCAGGACGCCCACTATGTAGACTTGATTGGCTTGATTCTAGGAGACAAGATCTTAAGACTGTAAAACCGTTTTCTAGGCCCCACCCCCACCCCCACACTACTGGCCCGGGGTCGCAGAGGCTCCAGTGTGGACGAAGGAGAGGTCCAAGGCGGCCCCTGCCGGTGGCAGAGCCAAGTCGGTGACCCAGAGTGCAGGAGCCTGGAGTGGGGGCACGGCCCTCCGTAAGCGCCAGGAGGCCTCCGGGCAGTTCGTTGGGCTGAAAGAATGTGCGCCGTGCCCGGAGTAAGCTAGGATGAGCCAGTGATTATATTTAAATTTGCTATAATTGATTTGGGGAAGAGCTACTGTGACAAGAACGAATTGATCATTAAATTTATTAGCGAGATAAATTCCGCCGCGATTAAGCTGCTGGCTTGAGTCACTGAGGCTAGCAGCGGATCTGCGCGCCAAACTAAAGATTTGCTGTCCTTCTCTGCCCGAGTGGGGAGAAATGGAAGGGGGTGTCCTTGTGGGTGTTTCTTCCTTTAGCATTCCGCTTGCCTTTGTTCCAGGGGAGCGTCTCCCCCTTTAGCTGGGGGTACCCTGAGTTCCCAGATAGGCTATAAACTTTCCGTCCCAGGCTCAGGCCTTCCCCCTTTTCTGTTTACTCAGTATTTAGGGCTCCAAGACTGGGAAGGCCATCCTCAGAGGGAAAGTAACCCCCAAATGTGGAGCAAGCCTACGAAGAAATTGCTGCGGGCTGAACTCTCGCTAATGTGTTAGAAATTAAAGAGAGATACATACATCTTTTTTTTTTCCTAAGGAAGAAAAAAAGGTGACCCCTCTTCTCTGTATGTCTCGCCCACTGCTCTCAGATTTTCCCATTTTCTTTCTTGCAGTCCTTTATTTTCTCTGCCAGTTGTAAACCCAGTCCGGATTCCCAGTCGCCCCAAAGCGACTTTGGATCAGAAAGCTGCTAGAATCCTGGTCGCGCGTGCTGCTCTCAGCAGCTGCTCTGCCTGGTTTCCAGACCCACGCCCCGCCTAGGCCTGCTAGGATTTTACGGAAGGAGCCCGGGGTGATAATGAGCTGCCAGGAGGATATTAATCTGGCTTGGCTCTGAGATGGAGGAGTGCCCCGCTGGCCCCGTTGTAATCACCCAGATGAAACTCCAGGCTCCTCTGAACTCTCATCAGCTGGGAGGGCGGGAGCGGGGGAGGGAGGCCAGAAGAAATAGTAGGGGGTGGTGCTCGCCCTCACCCAGGTGTGGAAGACAAAGTGACCAACAGAAGGCAGACACTAGGGAGGGTGACTCTGAGGCGTCTCTTCTGCTGGTCTCGGGCAGAGGCTGGCCACTAAGCCAAGGGAAAATGAGAGCGGGGCTTAAGCCAGACCCAATGGACACTTGTCCTCTGGCCGGAGTCAGGACTCAGAGGCCCGGCGCGCCTAGGGCTTGTCCCCGCATGTGTGCCGCACATGGTTGGGGGCTGAATGATTGATGGCGTTCGCTGCACAGGTTTATTAACCTAGAGCCACTGCAGCCCTGGCCTGGAGTATTCTTGCCGCCCGCTGCTGTCCTCTCAGAAGACATTTGCACAGATCCAACAAAATTGTTCCTGGCTAGCACAAGGGACACAGTGCCAGCGGAGGGGCTCAGGAGAAGGAGCTGCACGACGCCATTAAGCGCTCTCCCGAGAAAGGTGCTTGCTTAGCTCCCGCAACCGCTAGGACCCCACATGCCACTAACACTTACACTAACACTTAACACTAACACTGCTGGCAGCATATTTTCCAAAACAATCGAATACTATATTCCCTATATTCCCATGCCAATGAAGCTAAAAAGATCCAGCAAATAAATGGGAAAGAAACTGTCCAAAACCACTCCGCTAAGACAACACAGGGTTTAAGCCAGGCACCCGGCTTGCTCTGACACCTGGCCTCAGATATTTTTAGCAACATTTCACATCTGCGCCACCACCAACTCCAGTACCTTCAGTCTTGGGGTACGGAGGTGGTCCTGACACCCATTTGCCATTCTGATTTTTACGAAACAGGTTTCACCCCACAAGCAAAACAGTCAGACCTCACGAGATTTGCACTTTCTGGATTGGCGATAAGCTAGAGGCAGAGCGCTTGCTTAGCCTGAACAAGGCCCTGGATTCAGTCCCCCCTCCTTCCAAAATTAAAAGGGTTTTTTTTTTCCACTCTCATCTAGTACAAAACCAATTTATTTTACATTCCATCTCCACCCTGGGGGATGGGGAAACTAAATAATAATTTAGCATGCATAAGTAGACGTTTCTTTCTTTATATATAAATACAATATACAAAAATACACTACCATTCTGAGATTTTTCAGCAATCTGAATGTCCATGACATAACACCCCACTCCACCCCCTATACATAGGCATAACACCGTTTTCCTCCCTCTGTTTTCAATTCTTAGCAGAATGGTTGTCTCCAAAGGAGGGTTCAAGTTTCTTGGTCACTTAACACTGTCGTTTCTTTTCCTTTCTCAGATGAGGGAAGAGTCAGGCAGGAGCCACTCCTAGAAAAGGTAGGTTCTTCTCACAAACACCTCTGGCCAACAGGACCCGAAATTAAATGTAAAAGAACGAAAGTTTACATTGGAGCTCCTCTCTCATTCTCTCTTGCTGTCTTTCGAAGGCCCAAAAAGTATCAGCACCCCAGCCCTGCACCTGGATGCATGGTCCGGGGAGAGGCTGTCATCCTGGCTGCAGGCCATAGAATAGGGTTGGAATTCTGCAGCTCAGGTAGCCATCTTGCACATCCCTGCTGACACCCTTGGGTCAACTACTGAGGCAGAGGTTGGTGCTCGGACCCTCCTGGTCTTGGGGGAGGCGAGTCGTCCTCAGATGAGCAGTCGGATGAGACAGCGTGGGCACCAGCGCCATTGCTGTAGGGGAAGTGGTCCTCTTCATCATCGTCCTCGTCCTCATCCGGGTCACTGTCCCGCATATCCCGCAGGCGACGGCCGCTGGCCTTGTCCCCCGAAACCGGAGGTCCCAGCAGCTCCTCCTCCGTCTTCTCCTCAGTGCCGCCTTTGCCCGCGCCCCCGCCGCCGCCCTTCTGCTTCTCGGCCTCCTGCGCAGCCTGCTCTTTGGCCTTTTTGCTGCGTTTCCATTTCATTCGGCGGTTCTGGAACCAAATCTTCACCTGCAGGCACAATCTGGCGTGAGAAACCGGCCACCTGCATCCCCGCGAATCCAGAGGGTGTGAGAGTGCGAGCACTCGGTACCCTTGCCCCTCGAACCACCCTCGCCCTAAAAGGGGCTTCGCTAGAGAACTAAGAAGCTAACTGGGCAGCAGCTTCTCCACATCTTCGCCCCTAAATCTACCCTATTCAACAATAACCCCATGGTGTAGTGTCCCTAACTCCCCAACTGGGGGCGTTTTATGCCCTCGGTGTACCGAGGCACCAAAGCAGCTGGCAAGTCACCAAGCTCTCAAGTGCACACCTTTCTAGAAAAAGAACTTCCTTGAATGTGACCTGAGGGACGCCTCCGGAATAGCTTGTTAAATACAGATTCTCAGCCTGCTCCCCAACTGAATCAAACCTCCAGGCGCGGAAAGATGCTCTGGGGCATCCTAGAACCTCATCGGCTGAAAAATTAATACCCAACTTAAGGATAAAGAAGCTAGGACTCAGTTCCCCAAATCAGCACCCGCCTTCTGGTTCGTCAGGCGCGCACCTGGGTCTCGGTGAGCATGAGCGAAGTAGCCACTTCAAAACGCTTGGGTCGCGACAGGTACTTGTTGAGCTTGAACTGGTGTTCCAGCTCCAGCAGCTGCTGGCTGGTGAAGGCCGTGCGAGGCCTTCGGCACTTCCCCAAGAGGTTTGACTGCGCCTGGGCTGTGGATGGAAAGGGCAAGAGGCTTCTGTAAGCTTGTCCTCTGCGGGGAGGGTGTGTGTGTTCTACCTGTCGTTGTCCCGTTCCCTCCCGTGGTCCAACCTCCAGAGCCCACCCTACAGACGCCTCAGCACCAGTGCCTACTCCCCATGGCCCACATCTCAGACACCAAGTGGAAGTGAAGAGCTCATACCACTCGAGAGTCGTGATTAAAGAGGGCCTGTTGCTTGCGTGCAATGGCCACCTGAATGAACATCGGTAGGAAGAGGGTTGGTCTAAAGGCTTGGGTAGCTGGACTGGACCAGCAAGCAAGAGACCAAATCTCCCCTGCTCTCATGGAGGGTCTCTCCCATCTCAAGCTGGAGAAGAACCCTTCCTCTTGGTTCCACCACCATCTTAAAGCAGAAGAGAAAAGGGACGTGGGGCGCAGTAATGGTGGGGGGAGGGAGAAAAGGAAGGATAGGGACTGACGCTAGAGTCTAAATAGGCATTTGTCAGGGTGTCTCCACGTCTGTCTTGACAAGCTCCCTCCTCCTCCTAGTGCAAAGGGCAAAGGCTGAGGACTGCAGGCCTGTTGGGACGATTCTCATTACTCAAATTAAAGGTTGAACTGCGAGTGGCTTTCTGTGTGTTCCGGGAGATCTGTCCAGCTTTATTTACATAATTTCGCACGGTTACATCACAGAGAATTTTATGACCTCAAAATGAAACTTCCCTTAATTTCCCAGGAGTCTGAAGAGTGTTAGACAATAAAAGAAAGAAAGCAGAGGAAAGAAAGAGGCCAGCCCCTGGCTGGGATGAGCTCAGGCTCCCCTGGGATGGGTAATTTGCTTTATAGGAAGGTCCACGCCCCCTGCTTTAGTTAAACAAGGCTACAAATTCCCAACTTGACAATACATTAGAACGCTAATTAAAACGCTGTCTTGGAAGGGATCATTTGGGAAATGCCATCCAGTAGAAACAATCGATTAAAGAAAACCAAGCTAGTTTTCCCAGGTGAGAGGAACAGAACCCATTCAGCCACCCTTTGCTGCCGCATTCCTTAGTGTCCACTGGGCTCTGAGGCTTGGCTTTCTTTTCCCAATGTAGACCTGGCCATACTTTAAAAGCAGACACCATGAGACATCATGGGCTGGATGTGCTGGCAAAGGGGGGGTCCCACTTGCATGGGATTTTGGTGATCATGGGCTCCACAAAAAACGATCCTTCTCTCCCAGAGACCACTTCTGTAGCCAGAAAACCCAGAGCCAGAGGCCTGTTGTTGTTGTAGTAGATCACTGACCGGCTCTTCCCTGGACCACTATGCTTTTTAGGCCTGGGAAGGGCAGCCATAGTGGACATATCTGAGGAGCTTTCCATCTGGGTTCCTCAGCCAGACTCTGCCCAGGACTAGTGGATAGGAATGATTTCAGAGATGTCTGAGCTGCAGCCCAACTGAGGTTAACGGGGTCTTTCCTCTTTGCTGAGATCAACAAGGCCGCTGGCCTTCTTGGAGCCAAACTGGGAAAAACCTGGGTGGCTGCGAACAAACAAGTGTGCAGGCGGCGATTCTCTCACCCCCTTGCTACTTCTGCAGTTCTCTGGGGCCCTAGCCTTCTCTGTTTGCTCATGGCCATCGCTTCCAGCAGAGGAGTCTGAATTCTGGCAAGTGTTTATTTCTGTTTTCTTTTTTGCTTTTTTCCCCTCCAGTGCCTGTATTTCCCCAGTCTAAACAAACCCACTCAGACGGAAACAATGGGGTCTCTTTGTTTGGGTGTTGGGCGGCTGACAGGAGAAAGCCATACACATCTTCTGCTTCATCCTTAATGGAAAGGCAGCTTGCTCCTATCCGCGTGGGGCACAGAACAGGAGTCAGAGCCAGGGTACCCTACACAGATGCTTCGTGTGCCAGGGAAATCTGAAATGGTCCCTGCAAGGTAGTCCCTGTTGGGTGACAGAGAGGATTCAGAAGGCTGGAAATTCTTTGCCCTCACCTTGGACAGGAACTCCCTAAGAGGTTGGGCATCTGGAGTTCCCATCCAGGCACTTTCTATTTACAGACCCCGCAACCCTATATTCAAAACAGACCGTTGGACATTGTATGGAGGGACCCCCAACCCCACCAACACAGAGAGAAAGAGAGAGAGAGAGAGAAACAGAGAGAGACACAGAGAGACAGACAGAGACAGAGAAACACAGAGAGACGCGCACACAGAGAGACATAGAGAGAGGCAAATGCCTTGCCCTTCAGAGGAAGGCAGAATCCTTACAAGGGCCATGGAAAAGCTACTTCTGGACCCAGTGGTGTGTCTCTTCGTAGCCTATAATGAAACCCCTGGCCAAGTTCACGTTCTCGTGATAAGTCCCCGGTTTCAGCGACCCCCCCCCCAACCTGCCCCCAATTGAGGCCTTCTTTGGTTAGTCTTCCCGTGCACTTCCTTCTCCAGCTAGCAAGTTAATCATTAGGTTTTAGCCTCACACCTCCAACCTCCCCTGCCCGTTAAGAGAGAAAGAGAAGGCAAGGCCTGCTCGTGGCCATCTTAATAATTCGCGGCTCCTTTCACGCCGTGAGGCCCACGGGAGGCCTCACAGGCTCAGGAATGAGCCACGGCGGCTTCGCTACTCTTCCATAGCTCGCTGGGAGGTGAGTGCAAAACCGGAGGGGCATGGGCAAGAGGAGGATGCGCATGAAAATTGGCCTGGTGCGGCGCAGGTACTCACAGCTGAAATCCGGCATCTTGGGCAGGATCATGCCCGCAGTAGACGCGCGCAGCCACTGGTCTAGTTGGAAGGTGCCGGCACCCAGCTTGATGGGGTCCGCAGGGTGCGCAGGGTGCGCACCCTGCACCTGAGGATACGAGTAGGAAAGCGCCGGATGCTGGCCCGCTAGCGCGGCCGCTGCAGCTGCCGCCGAGTAACTGTAGACCGGGTGTCCGTAGAGAGCCGCCTGTGTGGGGATGCCCGCGCCGCCCTGTGCGCCCCCCGGGTGCAGCCCCAGTGCCAGGCTGCCCGCAGCGGCGGCAGCCGCAGCGGCAGCCGCGGCGGCGGCGGCACCAGGGTGCGCGTGGTGGTGGGGAGTGCCCGGCCCACCCGCCGCGCCGCCGCCTCCTCCGGCGCCCAGGAATCCCGGCTTGGGAAGCAGCGCGCAATGTGCAGTCAGCAAGCGCGGGGGCGACGGGCTCTCAGCCCTCAGCCGGTCGCCGGGCGCTGCGGTGGCCTCCGAGGACGCGGGGCTGCAGCTGCGACTCGCCCCGCTATTCGTACCCCCGCCACCGCTGCCGCCGCGGCCGGGACCAGATGCTGTAGCCGCGAGAGAAGTGACCAAGGCCAGAGGCGCGCTCTGCGTGGAGGCGGCTCGCGGGGGATCCACCGCCAGCAAGGCGTCGATGCGGAAATTTTTGGATTTTTCCATCGGCTCGTTTGGAGCTGATGATCAGGGCCCAAGGGTGGGCGATGCGGTCGTGTGCGGGCTTGCAGAGACTGAGCGTGGCCAGCCTTGGGGCCGGTATTGTTACTGCGATTATTTGCCAATAATCAAAGTCGCAGCCGGAAACTCAGCCGAGAGCGACCATGGTCCAGGCGCCTCTTCCTTGCAGTCCTCGTGCGGACCGCGCACCACTCACTGGTATAAACTTCCACACGAGCGCTCCAGCGAGTTTGGGTTGGGGAGGCCGGCTCTGCTCTCAAGCGCTCAAGCGACCGCATCGAGGCCACTGGCGCCTTGGTGGGGACCCGCGCCCCTCCGCACACTTGAAGCTCAGCGCGGTCTGGGATTGGCGCGCTCAGCGGGGGCTCAAGGAGGGGTGTCGGCCCGGCGATTGGCCGAGGGGCGCACCTGTCACGGTCCAGTTAGCCTGCCGCCCCGCCCCTGCGCCCCCAGGTCCTAAGCAGCGGGTGGTGAATAGCGGAGGTGACGGGAGGAGGCAGATTGGAGAGTTTGGAGGCTGAATACAAGCTTGCGGCTTCCTTGCTGCTGCAAGGGTGGCAAGAGCGGGTAACCCTGGGTTCCAGTGAGTGCCCCTAGTTCCTTTGACACCTTGTTCCTCCAGAGACCTACGCCTTATTTTCCTCTAGCTACTGGAGCTCGCTTGCGGGAGTTGTGCAATGCTCTGCACTGAGGAACTAGGTGGGTCCTCACCCCTGAAGTCCACTAGTTGCCCAAACCGAAACCCTGGGTTTAGCACACTGAATACCGTTCGGTTTCCCAAAATTTCTGGCATTCCTGAGTACTGATCGCTTCAAGGTGGTTTGCGTCCCTGTCATCAACCCTAAGCAAGTCCAACCTTCTTATGTCCCCCTCTCCCGAAAGTATCCTGCGTCGCAAATGTTTGTAGGGTTTCGGTGTGTATAAATACGGCGTTAGTGAGAGTTTGACGCCCACAAATCTTCAGTCAGAGTGGAGAGTGAGAGAGAGAGAGAGAGAGAGAGAGAGAGAGAGAGAGAGAGAGAGAGAGAGAGCAGTTTTCCAACTCTTAAGAGACGCACATCGGCTTGAAGGTCGTTCACACAGGTGCCACTGAGCCGGACCTAGGTGACGACCAAATTCTATGGAGCCTTGCCTTGTGGGCGTGTAGGGAAAAGGTTTTGCGGGAATTGGTCGGGGGCTGCACCCTCAGACTGAGCCAGTCCGCAGGCTAAGGGAGCTACATACAGTCAGGCTCTCGCCTCCTCCTGCTGGCCGGGTTCAGGAAAATCAAAAGAGAGCTTCCGACTGAGAAAGGTATTAGAGTGTGAATCTAGTTCTCACCCTGCACACACATCAAATATTTACAGTAAAAGCGCTTTCAGGGGGCTTTTTTTTTTTTTTTTTAATGTAACGAATCAATAAGTAGGTTGGGAAATCAAGCGGTCATTAACAGTGCTTTCTCGCTAGTTCTATTCTCAGGTATCTTCCCCAAACACGAGGGGGAACGTGGGAGGGAGTTCCAGGTCTCTGAAACTTGGCTTCCTAACCAGGTGAGAGGTTGATGAAAGATCGGAAATGGGCCGGGGAGGGGCAGGAGATCCCTAAGACAACCAGTATTGGGTGAATTTAAAAGTAGCAGGCAAAGCTGTTTCAAGAGAAGTTTTTTTTTTGGGGGGGGGGGAAGATAAGTATAAGAACTATACTTTTTCCCTCAAGATGTTTTGTTCAGGAGAGCTTTTAACCCAGTGATTCTGTTGGGATGAGTGGGGTTTTATTATGACAGGGTCCCAGCTGGAAAGTCGGGAACGGCCTGGGGAGTAAATGCTACAGCTGAGCAAGGCCTATAGCTAGTCCGAAAAAAGTCCAAGTGCATAGCTGCTGTCTTTAGGTGCTGTCTCTTTGGGGTGATTAAAATCCAGCTCTGTCTTTTTTTTTTTTTTTTTTTTTTTTTCCTCTCTGTCTTAACACAAGTTCAAGGAAACCAAGACCAGGTTTGACTTCTGGGATCATACCAGTCCCATATGCTGCCCATAGAGTTTCTCAACTGTGTTTGCCCTAGTTCTTAATCCCACCTGACTTTGTGGACAAGATGCATCACAAAGGAGAACTGGGGGTCCCTGTCACTTCTACCTTGGAAGCTCAACTAAGGCAAGTAAAGATGCTGGGATGCTATACACACACCACACTCCGCCCACCCCCCATGCAGTCTTGACTCCATTGCGTTTACAGAAGCTTGGGTTTAAGGCCCATGGGTCTTTCCAGATGGGAGTCCCAAAGAAGAAAGAGAACCTAACAGTGGTGGTCTAAGCCCTTAATCCCAGCACTCAGGAGGCAGAGGTAGGTGGATCTCTGTGAGTTCAAGGCCAGCCTGGTCTACAGAGCAAGTTTCAGGACAACAACCAAAAAAGCTACACTGAGAAACCCTGTCTTGAAAAAAAACAACAAGAAAACAACAAAACAAACAAACAAAGGAGGAGGAGAAGGAAGAGGAAGAAGAGGTGGAGGAGAATGGATGCAGAGGAGATTTTCCTGGGATGGACCTCAGTGGACTTGAATCCTCTCTAAACTACATAACCAGGGTTGTTTTTGGTGATAACACAGTGTTAGGTCTGAGCTTAGGCACAGGTTTCCTTAGTAGAGTCATCCTAACAGAGGAATTCGTTGCCTGTTTGTTGTGTAGGGATGTGATCCGAAAGCCTTTAAATTCCTTTCAAACTCTTTCCACTCTGTCTGGAGTTTGAGAATCCCCCAGGTCCTAACCCACACCGGTCCTAACCCACCGGTCCCCACTACCTGCGGGCTAAGTGAGGTTACATCAAGAGCCCTATAGTGAAGGGGAATCTTTGCATACTAGACTTGATGGATATATTTCTCTGTCTGACGAAGTGGGGGTTGGGCCAAACAGACTCTCTGAAGTCAAAGTGCCTGAATATGATCGTATATTCTGCTTCTGTTTGAGCATAAATTAATGCACATATGAGGTGCCGGGTAACTTGTATCCTGAGAGGTGGGAGTTGGGAGAGAGACTGGGAGTTATCTGGAACTGGGATCTTTGTGTGTTTTACAATGTGTGAAGTGAGCATGCTGGGTCTCTTCCTGTTCTCAGTGTCTATTGACCCAGCCCAGCTGGCTTTGGGGCAGCCTAGGACTGAGCTGGGGGCTTACTAGGGAATCCATGGGAGATCAAAGGTCTGGTCCCAGAAACATTCCCAGTCTTGTGCCTCCAGGTAACTGCCTTCTCCAGCAGTCCCAGGGGCCAAAGGAGAGCAGAGAGACCTCTCCTACCCAAAAGAGGCTGGGATTTAAGGCGTGGTGCACATTTAATCAGCTGACTCCCAGTCATTTTTTCTCTGTGTCTAGCCAGGATCTCTCTTTTGGGTCTTGCATTAAGTTACTGAATATAATTTGCAATTGAGCCTCCTCTCATTACTGAGAAAGGTGTGTTGATTTATACAAACAACCACA
This sequence comes from Arvicanthis niloticus, assembly GCF_011762505.2. Taxonomy (NCBI): domain Eukaryota; kingdom Metazoa; phylum Chordata; class Mammalia; order Rodentia; family Muridae; genus Arvicanthis; species Arvicanthis niloticus. Next base: position 5,378,373 of record NC_047672.1, read on the forward strand.
AGAAAATAAGGTGTTGGCAGCAGGGGGGGGGTGTGCAATGGTTCCGAAGTTCAGTGCTTAACAGTGAGCATGGTCGCGCAGAGGACTGAAGTTGGGTTCCCACCACCCACTCACACAATCACCTGCAACTCCAACTCCAGGAAACTGAACTCCCTCTTACGGCCTCCCTGGGTACCTGCATTTCCATAAATAGACACAAACATACACATAATTAAAACATAAAAACAAAACTTTAAAAAGATGTTATAATCTCCAACTTTCTACACCTGGAATTATACAAGAACTGAGGACAAAAACCTACTTTAGTCAGGCCAACATTGATTCTTTAACGGATCACTTACAATTGTGTCTCTTTCTGTGGAATGCAGCAGGTACAATATATGATAGCCATTAACAAAAAATGCTAAGAGCCTGGAGGTGTGGCTGGGAGACTGGATGGAAGGCAGCATTCCCTGTCCCTCCCTCCACACACTCGCCATTTGTCTAGCTGTTTCCAAAACTAAAGCAACCCCCCGTACCCCCAGCAGCCTCATGGAGAAAGAAGGTTCATGAGGATTGGCTTCTCAGCCCTTTTGAATCTCCACCATGGAAGTTAATTCACATCAACATTTTAAGGCTCAGGAAAATGAGGCTGCAGGATGTAGGGAAGCCAGTGAGGGCCTGGACAGAAGGCCACGGTGGTGGTGGTGGTGGTGATGGTGGTAGTAGCGGCGCAGTGGTATTTTCCCAGGCTTTATAAGTAGCTCAAGAGGACAGAAAGCAAGCAGGGAGGGTGAATACTGAACCTGGAAGGTGGTAGATCAACCTTTTCAGGTCTGACTGAAATCAGTGCTTGGAATTTCACTGGGGACATACCCCCAGCCTGAGGACACACAGACTCCAGTGGAGAGCCTGGGGTCACAGGAAGGTTGTCTAATGAGTCATACCCCCCAGCCCCCCCCCAACTCCCCCCCCATCACAGCCCCTTTGGATCCCAAAAGTACCATCAACTCCTTTATCACCTTCCTTTGATCTGCCACTCTCTTCTCAGACCTCCATCTCCAGTTCAGCTTTTAAAGGGGTGGTTTGCAAAGGTGGCTCAGCAGGCAGGTGACTTGAAGACCCAGTGTTCTGACCTGAGCTGAACTGTTCTTGCTAAGGACACTACTAACCAGTCCTTTTCTTTGCCAGCCCCTCCTTCTCCACCTCTTCCAGAACACTTGGGTTTCCTGCCACCCTTTTTAGAAAGCATAATCTGCCCACCCTCTACTACCTGGGCCACCCCCAAGCCATCTTCACTGGCTGCCCTTCCCCACTGGCCCCATTCCTCCCTGTAAATAAATCAGTAAATAAATAAATAAATAAATAAATAAATAAATAATAAAAACCAGCCCAAATCTGGGCTGTAGGGGGTACAGGGAGAAAGACAGTAGGACCTAAACTGGAAAAACCTCAGCAACATACAATATTCTATGTTTGAAATGCACTCAAGGTTTTGTTTGGTTTGGTTTGTTTGGTGTGCTGTGTATTTAGAACATAGAGAAGTCTCTGAGCTCAGCCCGGCACTGGATTCTTTCTGATTCAGGAAGCCAAAAGCATTTTCAATTTCTGTTATACATCCTAGAGGCCATGGGTATGGATCATAAAAAGAAACAAGGCTAAGAGAGGTCACCTCAGTTCTTTTAATCAGCTAGGGGTGCACGCGTGTGTGTGTGTGTGTGTGTGTGTGTGTGTGTGTGTGTGTGTGTGTAACAGCACCCTCAGAAGACTTCTCAGGAAACCTGTGCTTTTGCTCCAAGATCTCATTTCATTTTACTGCAGATTCATTTGTATAGGGGCTTCATACCATCTGCAGGACAAAGAACGGGAGCAAGCCCTCCCCACCTCCTCTACTACCCACCTGCAGGGCTCCGTAAGTCTTCCACAGAAAGACTCTGGAAGTGCAGAGCAACTTAGCGTTAGATAACCCAGCTTCCCATCACCAGAGTGGGGCATGTTTAGGAAACAAAGCCTGGCTCCGTCGGGGCTCTGGCTGCTGTTCTTAGGTTCTCCCACAGCTTTCTTAGACACATGTTTGCCCCTGATCAGGCAGAAGGAAATGCTTACACTGCTGGACACTAGCAGTATTGAAGCCCCCCCACCACGCCCCCCAAAACAAAGTTTACAAACACCCGGAAACAATGCAACTTATGCTTTAAAGATACAACAACAACAACAAAGCAACAAAAAGCGTCTGCCTAGCCTGGACTCCTCCACTGACCTATGTGATGCTGCTGTGCATCAAACAGGAAGGGAAGAAACCCAGATACACAAACATAGACGTTGCCTGGGAACATTTTAATGCCTCGGTGAGTGAATTTTTTAGTGTGTTCTGACTTGAAATTATGGTGAATCACGGCGCACTAATGCCCAAGTCTACAGCAGATAATGGCAGGAAGTCCTGGCTAATTGGTCTTTTCACTACTTGCTGAGGTGGCAGAAGCTAAGGCTGCAGGAGGCAGAGTGAGGACAAGGAGGAGGGGCGGGATGATGAGCCACCTCCTGGGCAGCATCTCAGCGCTGGGAGGGGGTGGGACGACAGGTGGGAGTTGGGTTTATTTCCCAGCACCAGCGCCTACGTCTAGGATCAGGTTCACCTCAACCTGCCAAAGCCTCCGACCACCACGGGGTAAGCGGGGCCCTGTGCCCTTGTCAGGAAGACCCAGCAGAATCACTTCAGAAGCTCTTCCCAAGAGTTGCTTTGCTTAGGGCAATGATCTCACAAACTTGTGGAAGGAAACACACCTACCCCCCACTCTACAAACGGACAAACCAAGGCTCCAAGATGTCTTCTTTGTCCTCGTTGCTTAAGAAGCACAGAATAAAGTTTGGGGGGGGGGGCTCTGGCTTTGAGTTTTGCACTAGGTTTGGTCCACATTGTGGGTCAGTGCACTGGCTGTTAGAATCATTATGATTCCTTCCCACCACCTCACCACCCTGCTGGTCTGGCCCACAACAGCCACGTCATAGATGCCATCTTTGCCTTTGGTGTTCCTAGGCCCCTTTGGGGGAGAGTGTCCTTTCTCTTTTCTTTCCACAACTGTTCTTGCAGACTAGCAGAGAAGGAGAAAGACCCACCTTCTCCCCTACCCTCCCTATAGTCTCTGGGGCCCTTGCTGCGGGCAAGATAATTTGGCTAATGAACTCGTTAAAGGGCCCCTGGTGACCCGCCCTGGCCTCCCCTTGGCCCATCTGGGAAATTCCACTGAAAGGCTGAGAGCGCTTTGCGGCTCCACTGCCGTCTGTCACTGCAGGAGGCCCGAAGTGGTGACTCTAGGCCCCTTACATTAAAATAATTACCCAACGGAACAGGTGGCCCACTCCCTACGCCCAGACGCATCTGGCTGAAGTGCTGCCGCCTAGGAAAAAGAAAGACCCGCCCAGGGGAGGGCAGGCCAGGCTGGAGCCTGGGAGGGCGGAGAAGGGCCTTCGCAGGCCTGTGGATTTCTGGACACCCGCCAACTGGGTGGTCAAGGCCTTGGGGGAAGAAGGCTGATTGCCTCGCCACCCATGGCATCGAGCTCTCCTCTGGCTCTGAGGCTGGTGCGTGTCCCGGCATCCAGCTTCACTCACACCAGGGGCTCTCAGGAGAGAGCGCCAGCATCCCCGCTGGAGACTGGGGGACAAGCAGATCAGGTAGCATGTTGGAACACGTGTCCACGTGCGCGTGTGCACTGAGTGAGCGCGCACTGAGAGCCTGGGCGCATGTGTGCACGTGTGTGCAAAGTGGCTCCTTGTTCACGGAAGAGACGTCGTGGAGACTTGAGGAAGTCCTCTGCAGTGTAGCTGAAAGGAACAGCGCGCGGCTCCGGCGCGCGGCCAAGCCTATTGCCAAAAACACGTATTACACTGCGACATTCTGTAAATGAGATAATGATACATAAACCCGATGATCGATGTGACGGGCCTGGATGTCTTCTCTAAATTAGCTGCTCACATCGACTGCTAATAATGTGAGTTTATGAAAGCAATTTCGGTGCAATCGGCGAAAGGGTCTTCTTACTCTAATCAGCCTGCCTAGCTAATGGAAGAGGGGGTCAGGCTGAGCGTTATTGACACGCCCGTGCCCTTAAACCTGTTTCCCAATAAAGCTGATTAGTTTTTGTCAATTCATCAGCTAACCACTCTGGCTGGAAACACATCAAAGCTGTATTTGTTCAACGGAAGCAACAAGTCACAGTTCAGCACCACTCAGGGGCCGGGCTGGTCAGGACCTGCCTTAGGGAGGGGTGTCTGTGAGGCATTCTCTGACCTGGGGAACTCTAAAATGAGCACGGTAGGTACAACTGCGCCTCTAGAGTCTTCCTTCCTTCCCTCAACCAGGGCTGCAGGTGGACTGGCTCCGGGACTGCTCTTTTCCGGTGTGTAAAGAGAGTACTCTATTATTTAAGTTGGACCAAGCTATCCTCCGGCAGGATGGAGCCTGGGAGAAGGGGGTGCAGGGGAGTAGAGGGGAGTCCTACTGTGGTTCTGAAAATGCTTCTTATCTCCTACGTGTCCCCAGAAAGAATAGGGAGGGCGTGGTGTAGGACATCAGACCCCTTAGGCAGGTGAAGGACAGGCTTGTCCGCAGCATGCCGACCATCTCACTTCTACTCCAGGTCAAGGGAGGACCCTCCTTACTGATTTTTGGGGGAGAAGGAACCAGGCTAGGAGAAACTTCAGCCTGCTGAGAATACACCTGGTTCGGGTGTGAATTGTCCCCTCACCCCCTTAAGCAGGCTGCAGGTGTGCTGCGCTGGGTAGGGAAGGAGGGCCTCCCAGGCCTCCCTCAGCTCTCTCCACTTCTGGACTGGTCCACTTAGTGAACTCTAGCCCTGGCCCTTGGGTGAAGAAAGGAAAACGCTCACTGTCCCTTTAAGCCCCCAGCCAGGGCTGCCTCCAGGGCCCCATCCCCCTTCAATTTAATTTCATTAAAACAGAGCATGAATATTTCTATTAAACCTAAAATGAAATATGAAGCCATTTAGACTCTGCCTGCACCAATCACCCAGATTTATGACTTTTATTCATCACATCAAGAGCTTGGAAAAATGAATTTTCTTTCACCCAGGAAGGAAATAAAACCTCAGGCTTGGTCATTTCCAGAAAGCTGTTAATTTGACCATGTGGTAATTACTTTCACAATTAACTAAAATACAAATCAACTTGACAAATTGGGCTAGTTTATATATTAATTAGCCTGCTTAAATTTATTCATTATGAAAAGACAATTTAAGGGGACCTGCGGTGTCTGTTTTATTGCAATAAATTATTGTAAGGAAATGGGACTAATAAGACATCATAATATTTAAAGATATAGTACACGGGTGGGGTGTGTTTTATTGACAATTTCATTTTCCAATTAGTAATTTTGTTGTAATATATCTGCGGACCCCGGATTCCTGGCCAGGGAGACAGGACCCCCCAGGGCCAGGGCAGTCATAGTGGCAAGTCAGAGCTGCGGGAAGAAGGCCGGGTCGGCAAGCAGCAGGTTCCCTCCCTCTCCCTCGCAAGCCCTGGGGTGTAGCGAGCGCGAGTCGGGCGCAACGGCCCCAGGCCGGGATGCAGCGCCCACGGACTCCTCCTCCCTGCAGGTCGAGGGGCTGATTTAATAGAATGTCGATAGAATCATTCGATGCCTTTTAGCTTGTGATCTTTATAAATGTCCCTCTATTAAATTAGAAAATGATTCTCTTCTCGTTTAATTGTATTCTTTCGTTTCTTATTTCCAATTAATTAGTCCTATCGACGTTGCAATATTTTAAGCGACTGGAGTCCGTTTCCAGTTAGAATATATGGGTCAACGCATTCCGTTTTATACTCGACAGAACTATATAATGCGGGTTTTAACTACTCGTCCCCATTTGTCTTAAACACCCGGTCCTCCTGGGTCTCCTTCTTGAGGTCGGTGGGCCCCCATAACCCCTCTTTGTTTCCCTGCTCCTGAATGCACAGTTCAGTCCTAAAGGCCAGCTGCCAGAGCCTTTGGAATTTTTTGTTTTAAACGTGTCCATCTTATTGGGTCGGGGACAAGCAGATCTGCAGAAGGTACCAGCGGTTCAGTATCTAAAGGTTTATGTTCCCCCAAAATGGGGGAAAATGAGGATGCTGGGAGGTGGTGGTTCCTGTCCCCTAGTGCCCGCTTTGGTCCTTTCTTTCCACAGGGCCTCACTTTATAACCCTGGGTAGCTTCCAACCCCGGGGCTACATAACCCAGGCTTGCCTCAAATGTGCCTATCTCCTGCTTCTGCGCCACCACTTCTACTCATAAAATTACTTTAAAATATATGGCTTTAGATTCCCCCCTCAGCCCCACCTTTTTCTGTCTTGTCCCCCTGACTTCTCTGTGGTGGGGCTTACATGGCCGGGCCCCTTAGCCACCAGCCACCAGCTACCAATTCCTGCCTTCCTCCTAGGCCACAGGCAGCTTCCTCAGTACCCTGCGGGCTGATTTAGGTGGAGGGTGTCTGCTGACTGCCTACCCACAGCAGGTGGCCTCCTCAACACCCCTCCAGGCCCTACAGCCCTGCTATTTGTCAGGTTGGGGGGGGGGGAGGGAGGAATTGTTTTTTTTTTTTTTTTTCCTCGTTTGTTCACCCTTAGTTTGGGACACCCGAGTGGGGCTGGCAGTATGGCAGCTGCCAAACCAGAGGCCAAAAGCCTCTTTTCTCCACATCCTGAGGTGCCTGAAGTTAAGAAAATTACTACTTTTCGTTAGGAATCACCTTTCACGCGTCCTCAGCTACTTTCTTCCTAGGGTAGAAAGGACTACTCAAGCAGCATGGTATGCCATTTTACCTGGATTTACCTCTTCTAAGAGGTATGCTTCCTTCTAAGGCCTATGTGCCAAAAGACCTACCGTGGATCCAGGAAGGTACCTCCTCTCCCTCAGCAACAGCCAGGCCAAAAGACTTCCTGTTCTAGTTCTAACCATCACAGGGCCCGCTGACTGGCTCAGATATTTGCCACTCAAAATCTGCACATTCCAAGCTTCTTAGCATACCGGATGAAGTGAGGTCGGTGGCCTCCCTCCAGACTCAGACCTCTTCCTTGAGGCACCTGGATGCTCCTTCCACAAACAGTATGTTGTGTGTGTGTGTGTGTGTGTGTGTGTTGGCAACTTTTCTACAATCACATTTTTTTCTGAATAATATTTTTATTGATTCTCTGGGAGTTTCCAGAGAATGTGTTTCCAGTACTTTCATGGGTGCCTCCTCTTGTGACCTGCCCCCCACCCCGTAAAAAAACAAAAATAGAAAAAAGAAAAAAAAAATCAAGTCTACTTTGTGTTATCTCTATACTCTCTGGGACTTGGTGAAACTCTCAGTGGCCTGCCCTTTAAACAGAACTGAGTCCTCCCCTCCTGTGCCACCTCCAGAAGGCATCAATTGTGAAGAACTATACTTTACTTCGGTGTCCCCAACAGAGTTGTTAAGAGGCCTGTTCAGTGGCTTCCAGTGTATGCTGTTACTTTTTTGGGGGTGAGGGTGAGGGTGGAGGTAGGGGTTGTCACAGAAGCTTTCCGTGTCCCTTTGAATTGTGTCTTCAGTCGCCATCCATATTACAGTAAATATAAAATCCAAAGTGCAGATTAAAGAAAAGTAACCAGAAGGATGGAGAAGATCACCATCAGAGGAAAATAGGAGTTTTAAAGAAATGAATGAGAAATCCACAAAAGTTGCAATGAATGACATGATTTAGTGTGTATATGTGTTATATCGCCACAGTCAAGTCACCTGTTCCATGTGCACACATATGTGTCCTGTCAGGCAGGTTGTACCTGGTGAACTGCAAGTCACCACATTTCGCACCTCTGAAATCCATTCCTTTTGTTTAATTAGAAGTCTGCGCCCTCAGATCAGGGTCATGTAGTATAAACAGCATTCTCCTCTCAGCCCGACTGTTTGACTCTGAGGGCAACACTTCCTTTGTGTAACTTACCAGAATGTCTTTATGCTTTATCCATTTTGGATCAGGGGTAAGATGGAGTTCCTTCTATTTATGGCTGAATAACATTCAGCAGTGAACACACTCTGGCATCTGCTGGTGAGTTTCTCCTGTTGTGGCTGTTCTGAATAGTTTTACAATGGACACAGAGATGCAGATACTGCTCCAAGATGTTGGCTTGGAAAATGCTCGTAAGTAATACCGCTGGATCATATGGCAATTTTATTTTTATGTTTTTTGAGGAATCTTCCTGCCAGTCATCCTAGCAGGAGTAATTTACACACCCATGGCGGTATGCATAGATTCCCTTTTCTCCACTCCACATCCTTTTCAACATGGGCCTCTTGTCTTTAAGATTGCAGCCTTTTTTTTTTTTTTTTTTTTTTTTTTTTTTTTTAAGACAGGGTTTCTCTGTGTAGCACTGGCTGTCCTGGAACTCACTCTGTAGACCAGGCTGGCCTCAAACTCAGAAATCTGCCTGCCTCTGCCTCCCAAGTGCTGGGATTAAAGGGATTGCAGCCTTTTTAGAAGGTGTTTTAGACCCGTGTCTCTCTGAAGGCTGGGGGAGTTGGGTGGGGGTGGAGCTGAGATGCCCCCCCCCCCTTCTTGTTGGCCATTTTCAGGTCTTCTGTCTGTTCAGGGATGTTTTCTCTCACTGTGTAGCAACCTTTTCATTGTGGCCATTCATCTGCTTGGAGTCTTTACACTGCCATTTGTCTATTTTTGTATTTGTTGTTTATACTTTTATTTTTTAAAGACATTATTTTGTGTGGGTGTATAAGTATTATGCCTACACGTATGACTGTGTGCTGTGTGTATATCTAGTGACGTCAGAGGCTAGACGAGGATAACAGGTACCAGGGGAACCAACACCCTCTTCTGACTGACCCTGAGAGGCACCACGAACACATGTGATACATGTATATAGACCTACAAACAATACATCCATACACATAATCTAATTTTTCTTTCTGTAGCCTTAGCAGTTCTGAACTTGCTCTGTAGATCAGGCTAGCCTCAAACTTACAGAGATCTGCCTGCCTCTGCCTCCCAAGTGCTGGGATTAAAGGTGTGTGCTACCGTTTCCTAGCATAAACTAAATTTTAAAAAGAAGAGGAGGCAGAGAGAAGGAGAATGTTTTCTTTAAGAATTGTATAGGTACAGGTCTCATATTTAAGTTT